>NC_053156.1:94126063-94436659 GCF_016835505.1 Polypterus senegalus | reverse complement strand
ACACACACCTGCCGTCTCTGCGCTGTAAAATGCACCCCCCCCCCACCACCCTTAGCTTCAGGTGAGCGCCGCATGTATTGGGAAAATGTCCTCCGTATTCGTGGCTTGCCAAAGCGTCTTTACCTTTTCCCAGAATGACTGCACGTTGAAGGCGATCTAACTTTTAGACATTTAAATGTCTAAAAAAAAATCTATGTGTGGGGAAATACTTTTTATACACCGAGGATAGGTTTTTTTAATACGCAATTTAAAAAGGGTTCTGTTGCCTATTATTTAACTGTGTGCTTTTTACAAGGCTTATATATCAAAATATATTTAAAAGGGGATGAAAAAAGGTTTTAGACCAATTTTAAAGCATCTCTCTTTATAGAGCGGTATCTTGGAAGTGCTTTATGATAGCAAATGTTTGCCAATCATTTTAACCGGACACAAGAAATGTCCGTTGCCCCGTGTCTTTGGAATGCCTCCGACAAACATCATTTGTTTTACAAGCTGCATTGCGCAAGGTAAGGCAATTTTTCACATCAGACGCAACCTGTTGCCTTGGAGCTGTGAATTGCTCCCCATCCTTTCCCCCTAACCTGCTGTCTCTGTGCTGTGAAGCGCACCCCCGACGCCTGGGGTTGGAGGAGGCGGAGCTTACACTCAGCTGTTTATGCGCAGGGGCTGTCAGTTTCCCGGCCTGTGGCTGCACTATACTCTTTGCTGCTATGCCCAGCTGCTGATCTTTAAAGTCATAGATTATTTTAAATAATAGATAGATACAGGAGTTCTTACCCAAACTCTAGAGGCAGGCAGCTCTGCCCCTTGAAACGCTTGTGTGCGTGTCTTCGAGAGAAGTGGGCCACCAACAGGTCTGTAACAGGCCTAGACATGTCTTCGGGAGAAGGGGGGCTGCCCTTGACTGTTTGTTTAATTAAGCAGGTGGCTGTGGGGTGAGTTCAAGCAGGGGACAGACATCCATCAAAAGGCCCCTGACAGTTTCCTGAACCAATCAGATGGAGGGGAGGCGGTTCAACGAAGGGGCAGACATCCATCAAAAGGCCCTTGACAGTTTCCTGAACCAATCAGGTGTCGGGGGCGGTTCAAGGAGAGGTCAGACATCCATCAAAATGCCCTTGACAGTTTCCTGAACCAATCAGTTGCCGGGGGTGGGGCTAGGTCACGTGGAGGGAACGGACTTTCCGGTGTGACATCATCAGGGGGCAACAGGGCGGGACTTCCAGTATTGCGTCATAGGGGGCAAAATCTTTTTGACAGAAGGTGCCTGGCTAATACTACCGCCGCGTCTTTGAAGCCAATCGGTAATGGCTCCCAACGGGGCGCCGAGTTTCTTTTCCATTTGCTCCCTCGTCTCCTGCAGGCCCTGAAAAAGCTTAAGGAAGGACTGCAGGGGCAGGAGGATAGTTTCCGCCTCCCATGCAGCTCAAGAAAAGTTAATGTTTTAGGTTGGTGGTGGAGGCGGGGTTCCCTCGCCTCCTCCCACCGGCCGCAAGCCATCAAGGCCCTGTAGATCCCCCACAGGCCCCTTTGGGTAATCCAGAGGTGTGGGGAGAAGGTCCGTCATCCCCGCCTGCCAATCTTCCTCTGCGGGCAACTGACGCACCCCCTCTTCCCCTTTTCCTGTTTCCAGAAGGAGCTCCCGCTTTTCTAGCGGGGACACCGCGTCGGGACACTTGTCCGGGTTCTCCCCGTCCAGTCGTTGGATCAGGCCAAGGGGATGACACTCTCTCCTGAGCTCGCCTCACCCTCACCCCATGGACACACATCCCCCGGCCCCCATCGGGTGCTTCTCCCCTCGACGTCTAGGAGGTAGGTCGACCCGCATGCGGAAAAACATTCCTGTGGCCTATCACCTACCTCCGACTGCAACCCGTGTTGCGGACTAGCGTGGCAGCGTCAGGCCGTTTGCCTCTGTGTCCACCCAGCTTTTTTCTTTCCCATTGCAAAGCGGTGCGTTCAGTAGCTCCTTATCGGCCTTGGCTGTGCTATCTCGCGCTGTGCTGCGCGTCCCAGCTTGCGACCCCTGCCGTGTGTGCACGCTTCGCGCCTCTCTGGCGCTGTGCTGCACATGCTGGCTTGCAGCTCTAGCTGGGTAAGCGTACTTTGTTGTGCTATGCTACACGTGCCGGTCAGTAACTGTGTCGGGAGTGCTTCTCTCCGCACAGCGGTACCCAACATGTGCCTCGCTGCTGCGCTTCACTATGCCGGGTCTCCACACAAATTTGATGCAGGTTCCGGCCCAAATAGATGGACTGGGATCCTGCCGACTACGCCAGTGTAGTAAGGCGCTGTATAGGCGCCCGACCCGGCACAGACTACGCAGGCACACAGACTTTTTATTTCACTCTTCAGCCATGGGGCACGCCTTCCCCATGTCCCACCGGCCCAACACAATCCCAAAGCACTTCAGTACAACACAAACAACACTTCTTCTTGCACCACAACTCCTCCAAGGCAACCTCATCCTCTTTCTCCCGATTCTGGCCATCGAGTGGTGCAGGCTGGCCCATTTTATAGCCCACCCGAAAGTGTTCCAGGTGCTGGTCCCAATTGCACCTCTGGATGGGGCTGAAGACTCGTCCAGCCGGGCTCCCTTAGCGGCCACCCCAACTCCCAACCAGGCTGGCTCCCCCGGAACATATGCAGCAGGGATGTCCCTGTCGCCGGGGCCCCCTCACAATATATATATATATATATATATAGTATATATATATATATATATATATATATATATATATATATATATATATATATATATATATATATATATATATATATATATATATACAGCATATACTGTATATATATACTGCTCAAAAGAATTAAAGGAACACTTTTTAATCAGAGTATAGCATAAAGTCAATGAAACTTATGAGATATTAATCTGGTCAGTTAAGTAGCAGAGGGGGTTGTTAATCAGTTTCAGCTGCTGTGGTGTTAATGAAATTAACAACAGATGCACTAGAGGGCAACAATGAGATGACCCCAAAACAGGAATGGTTTAACAGGTGGAGGCCACTGACATTTTTTTCCTCCTCATCTTTTCTGACTGTTTCTTCACTAGTTTTGCATTTGACTACAGTCAGTGTCACTACTGGTAGCATGAGGCGATACCTGGACCCTACAGAGGTTGCACAGGTAGTCCAACTTCTCCAGGATGGCACATCAATACGTGTCATTGCCAGAAGGTTTGCTGTGTCTCCCTGCACAGTCTCAAGGGCATGGAGGAGATTCTAGGAGACAAGCAGTTACTCTAGGAGAGCTGGAGAGGGCAATAGAAGTTCCATAACCCATCAGCAGGACCAGTATCTGCTCCTTTGGGCAAGGAGGAACAGGATGAGCACTGCCAGAGCCCTACAAAATGACCTCCAGCAGGCCACTGGTGTGAATGTCTCTGACCAAACAACCAGAAGGACTTCATGAGGGTGACCCAAGGGCCCCATGTCCTCTAATGGGCCCTGAGCTCACTGCCCAGCAGCATGCAGCTTGATTGGCATTCGCCATAGAATACCAGAATTGGCAGATGCACCACTGGTGCCCTGTGCTTTTTACAGATGAGAGCAGGTTCACCCTGAGCACGTGACAGAAGTGAAAGGGTCTGGAGAAGCCATGGAGAACATTATGCTGCCTGTAACATCATTCAGCATGAGCAGCTTGGTGGTGGGTTAATGATTGTCTGGGGAGGCATATCCATGGAGGGTCACACAGACCGCTACAGGCTTGACAAAGGCACCTTGGCTGCCATTAGGTATCAGGATGAAATCCTTGGACCCATTGTCAGACCCTATGCTGGTACAGTGGCTCCTGGTACACGACAATTCCTGGCCTCATGTGGTGAGAGTATGTAGGCAGTTCCTGGAGGATAAAGGAATTGATACCATTGACTGGCCACCACACTTTCCTGACCTAAATCCAATAGAACACCTCTGGGACATTATGTTTTGGTCCATCCAATGCCACCAGGTTGCACCTCAGACTGTCCAGGAGCTCAGTGATGCCCTGGTCCAGATCTGGGAGGAGATCCCCCACAACAGTATCTGTCATCTCATTAGAAGCATGCACCGATGTTGTCAGGCATGTATACAAGAACACAGAGGCCATACAAAGTGCTGCGTACAATTTTGAGTTGCTGCAATTAAATTTTGGCAAAATGGACTAGCCTGCCACATAATTTTTTCACTCTGATTTTTGGGGCATCTTTGAATTCAGGGCTCTGTAGGTTGATCATTTTCATTTCCATCAAATGATGTGGCATCCTTTTGTTCCTAACACATTACCCAGTCTATATCAGTATAGATATCCTGGAGGATTTCTTTTTCCCATTGAGATCTGATGTGTTTTCAAAGTGTTCCTTTAATTTTTTTGAGCAGTTTATATATATACCTCATATATATATATGGGGCAAAGCCACATAAAGGGTTAAGTAAACATGCTTGTTAAGTTTTCTTGGGACTAATTCTGTGGCCAAACAGGTACTAAATGCTACATAACTTTTAACTTAAAATGTGTTTCCTTTTTATGTAAACTGCACATATATTTTATTTGCTGGATGTCTGTGTATGGCTGTAGCTGTTTCCTGAACTGTATGTTTGGATGTTGCAGTTGTTCTTATTTGCACACTCACTGGTACTGCATATTGGCACAAAATTGTCAATAGTTAGAGCTCAGTGGTCTGTTTCCTAAGCCAGTGGCACAAAACCCTTAATGCACATCCAGCAGTTTGCTCTCTGCACTAATCCCTTAAACACTTCCTGCTCAACACATCATGTAGTGTTCAATTTCTAAGCACAAATTTCATGATCAGCACTCATATTATATTTTTGTAATGCTATGTTAGATAATGCTTACATTTGGAAATCAGCAAACTTAACACAGAGCTGCACTGAGCAAACACTGCAGATCTTTTCTCCACAATTCTCTACCAATGCTATCCAATGTGATAATTGTATCATATTTACAATTAGATGCATGAGACTGAATTAAAGAAAAAATATGTTAAGGTGAAGAGAGGAGGGACTTGAACCCATGACCTCCAGGCTTACAATGTACATATCCAAATATTGACAGTGATGTGACTGCTAAACTATCACTAGCATAGATTGTATGCCGGAATATGCAGACATACTGTATATATGGGGCAGATGTTGAGATTTGCTTCCTGGAACACCCAACCTTCTCTGTTGTTGACATTCCACCATATTCTCCCTTTCTGAACCTCATTGAGGAGTTCTTTTCCTGATATCAATCAAATACAGTAAGAGGCATTAGACTGAAATAAAAAAAGAATTAACCATGAAGTCTCAGAAGAGGGGATTGAACCCATGACTTCTAGAGTCACAATGTACATGCCCAACTATTTTTACGGTATTTTGACCACTAGGCTACAGGAACTGCTGATACAACCCCTCTATCACAACAGAGTGTATCTTTAGAGTGTACATATGCAGTATAAGGGGAAAAAGCGCATAATGGATGAATTAGACATGCTTGTCAGATAGGGTTCAACCAATAAGTTTCCACATTGTTACTCAATGGCGCACCATTGAGGTAACTGACAGTGTCGGAGAGGAAGGGGAGAGGAGATAGGCAGAGAGGAAAAGGAATGGCTATATTGGTAACAGTGGGATTTTGAAATCCATTCAGTGGTGAGATTCAAATACTGGTTGTGCCCTTTGTGGAGTTTGCATGTTTTCCCTGTGTCAGTTTTCTCCAGATTCTCTGGTTTTCTTCTCACAGTCCATAGACATGCAGGTTCGTTGAAGTGCTAAACTTTTCTGTGATGTGTGTGTCCTCATTGGGAATGGCTGGTGCCTTGTTCCCATTACTTGTGTGGATACACTCCATTTTCTCTGAAACCCTGTTTCTGGATAAGTAGGGTATTGAAGAAGGATTTCTAATAGATGATAATTAAATGAAACTGTAAACCCTTTCAAGTTCTATAGTAGTACATTGATGATCCATTCAGCTTCATACTTAACAAGTACTCCATCTGCACGTATTGTAGTCTACTCTGCTTGTTGAACTACGTATTACAGATATTCTTGCTGATTGGTTCTGGTGGCTGCTCACTGTGAATATCATGATTGTGCTGATAAATGTGGATGGTGTACTTTTGCTTTGAGATAACGAGAATTACATTGCGATTGTGGAAGTCATTGAGCCGTGAGTGTAGAATGAGGTTTATTCAAGTGATATTTACACAGCTAAGTGTGTATCTTGGGGAAAAAAGTATCAGACTTGGTGTGGACTAATGGAAGGTACATTTGTGGACATTTGTTATTAAAGAGAAATTTGTCTGTCTCACATTGGAATTAAACCCAGACTTTCTGGTTGATAACCATTATGTTAATCACTATAGTACCATAACTGGCCTGGGTTTCTGCCTGAGTTGATACAGTACATCAGACTATCGTCCTTGAATAAAGAACAAGAGATTGAAGTGGCAGCTAATTGTTTAACTTTACCTTTTATTTGAGTTGAGTTCTTTCCTCACTTTTAGTCTATTAGGGTGCAGATGGAGGCCATTTTATGATGGACAAAATTTTAAAAGTTGTAAAGTTGGTTTAGTGAGTAGGGTACCTGCCCTTAAAGCAGTGGTAATGGGTTCAGTTCTCAGCCATGTAAAACTTGTTTCAGTTTATATTTATTATTGTCTATATTATCAGTGGAAGGGGCCTAATCTATCAGTAGGAGCAGGTATGAGGTGTCAGTGTGAAAGTATCATTGTAATCCTTTGGACACCAAGTTGACTCACTGACTCATCACTAATTCTCCAACTTCCCGTGTAGGTAGAAGGCTGAAATTTGGCAGGCTCATTCCTTACAGCTTACTTACAAAAGTCAGGCAGGTTTCATTTCAAAATTCTACGCGTAACGGTCATAACTGGAACCTACTTACATACATATATACAGCCATAGCCTGCAACTCAGTCGCCGTGTGAGGCGGAGTTGCGTCCCTCATCGTCACGCCTCCCACGTAATTGAGTGCCTGCCCATATAAGGCCGTCCATCAGCAGCTATCCAATAGACACGCTGCAGCGAAATATTCGTGGGTGAAAGACTGTGCTTATGCAAATGAAGATGAGATGGTCAGGGATAGACTAGTGTTTGGCACAAACTCAGCGAAAGTGCAAGAGAAACTTTTAAGTGCCGGGTCTTAGCTAACATTAAATAAAGCCATGGACATCGCAAGATCGCACGACATAGCACAAGCACAGCTGAGAACCTTCGATGCATGTACTCCAAGCGGCTCACGTGAACTGACTGTGAACGCAGTACACAGAGAACAAGCAAGAGCTTTTCTGAACAAAAAACGCATTACACAATTGAGAAGGCAGGAAAAGAATATGAAGCGAGTGACGCATACAAGCATATTCATAAGTGCAGCTACAGCAGAAATAAAGCACGGTGTAAACCTTAAGTTTAAATCAAGTTCATAGGCATGCTGCCGCTGGCATTTGTCATGCCTACGACGAATACGATATTCGCGAGATACAAGTTTAATGAGAAGACGCAGGATTTAAACGAGACTTTGGATCACTTTGTAACGGAGTTAAAATTGCTGGTGAAGGACTGTGCTTATGCAAACGAAGATGAGAAAGACAGGGATAGAATAGTGTTTGGCACAAAATCAGCAAAAGTGCAAGAGAAACTTTTAAGAGCCGGGTCTGAGCTAACATTAAATAAAGCTGTGGACATTGCAAGAGCACACGAGATAGCACAAGCACAGTTGAGAACCTTCGATGAATGTACTTCGAGAGGCTCACGTGAACTGACTTTGCAGGACTGGGAAAAGTAAACCTGTGCATGCAGTGTGTGATGTCTCAGATAAAGAAGAAGATGAGCTGCTTTTTGATTCAGTAGGAAACGAACAACCCTCTGATGCTGAACAAGCCTTAGTACACATATCAATAGGAAAGCAAGGTGTAAAGCTTAAGTTTAAATTAAGTTCACAGACACGCTGCCGCTAAATATTCACAGGCAAATCCACAACTTAATACCGGGAATGCCTGTTAAGCATCTTAGATTCACGAGTACCGATTTGGGTAGTGAACACTTCGATGAATGAAACCTGTTATCTTTACAATGGTTGACAAACACGGAATGTAACTTGAACACAACACATCCTCCAAATATGAACCCGATTGAAAGAAATAATGATAATCAAATCCTTCATGGCAGCAACTCTCATAACACTCACAAAACAATCACATTGACAATCATGTTACGTTATTTTTAAAATGTTTCTTTTTCTTTTTCATAACTTCTTGAACACACTACTTCTCCGCTGCGAAGCGCGGGTATTTTGCTAGTAATGGCTATACTGTAATGCTAAAACATAAAATATGTTTTAGGATTTTTACCACGGGAGCTTTCAAATTTTAAAAAAATTTAATTTATGGGGCACCTGTACCAGACAACAATTTTAATATCTAGTAAGTTTTCAAATTTACGAACATCTGCAAAGGACGCTTTTTCATGCTCAAATAATACAACCCTGCTCTGAAAGTTGCACGCTTCATGCATGCATAACTGTGGATTTTGCCTGTACTAGTCTTCCATTAGGGAAAGCAGACAAAAGCCAAAAAAAATAATTAAATGCCTCATTTTCTTTTGGACTATTTCGTGATTGAGTAGAGCAGATACCTTGCGAGCATCATTAGCCCCACCACTAGGTGCTTGAACAATCTGTTTTACCAGCATCAGAGACTCATCTGCTAATACACTCACGTGACTCTGAAGAAGATTCTCTATCTGTTGAAAACTCTTCTACACTAAGATTAGTTCCAATCATCCATATGAAAACACTAATAGGTATGGAATCGGCACGCAATTCTAACTGAACAACATCATTTGAAATTTTTTTTTTAAATTGTATTAATTTTATTGCAATCATTTCATACAAATCAATCAATTTTTACAAAAAGTAGAATTCAGAACAAGTCGACCCCCATCCCTGATCATCATTTGAATTTAAAGTAGCCAAAACATCATTTGAATTTAAAGTAGCCAAAAAACTATCCAGAATTTTTTGCAGCGTCTCATGAATACTATTAAACACATCCTCATAAGACTCCAGTTCATAGGAATCAGTGAAATTGAAGGGGTGTATTATTTCTGTGTTATTAAATAATGGCCTGTCAATCTGAATATCAGCACTAGAGACAGTTGTGGGGCCTGCCACAACTGGTACACCTGAAGTAGAACAGAACCGCTGGACAAAACTGGTACGACTGAGGAGGTTGAAGGGATAGCTACAACTGGAGATGAAACAGGGGCTGAGGAGGCAGTGGATGCAGCAGAGGGGTCAGCTACAGCAGAGGGGACATAGGGTTTAGCTAAAGTTGGCATGCCTAAAGCAGAGGGGTTAGCTACAACTGGAATGACAGAAACAGAGGGGACAGAGGGGTTAGCTACAACTGGCATGACAGGAGCAGAGGATACAGTGACTGAAACAGAGGTAGAGACAGAAGTAGAAGGTACAAAAGGAATGACCGAAATGGATGTGACCGAAGGGGTAGCTGAAACTGGGATAGCCATACCCTGAGAGGCAACAGTGTTCTGTGGGGTTTGTAATAAAAGGCTGAGCATTTGCAGAACCTGTGGTGTTTGTTAAGCCATGACCCATTTGAACTTTCACATTTTCGGTCAAAGACCACTGAACCCTTTCTAACAAATTGTTTAATGTTAACATTTAATCTGGGGTGGCTACTGGATGCAGAGTTTCTAAAAGGCAGTCAAGCTGGTCAAAGTCAATAAGAGTGGTAACAGGTGAAGGAAATCTCGTGGTAGCTATCATATTATTCATTTGGATCTTATTTTGATTTTGCCAATTAATATATTCCAAGGGCAGCACAGTGGCACAATGCATAGTGCTGCTGTCTCGCAGTTAGGAGACCTGGGTTCGCTTCTCATGTTCTCCCCATGTCCGTGGGTTTCCTCCAGTTTCCTCCCACAGTCCAAAGACATGCAGGTTTGGTGCATTGGCGATCCTAAATTGTCCCTAGTGTGTGGGTGTCTGTGCGTGCACACCCTGCATTGGGCTGGCACCCTGCCTGGGGTTTGTTTCCTGCCTTGCGCCCTGTGTTGGCTAGGATTTACTCCAGCAGACCCCCGTGACCCTGTAGTTAGGATATAGCGGGCTGGATAATGGATGGATGGATATATTCCGATTTATTAAAGTATTGGGGAGGAGGATTATGGATTTTTGGGGGTCGTATAGAGTAACTAAGGTCATTCACCATATCATGCAATAATCTGACATTTTGAGAACCACTCCAAATGTCCAAACCCTCACCTGAACACCTATTCCTGATTTTACCTTCTGTAACATTACCTTTGCAACTCATATTGCCTGTCGTTATTTCGGGAACAAGTTTTCTAAAATAGCATACAATAAAATAACCTTTTCACATAAATCTGGAGAAAGGGGTAAAAGGTCCGGTAAAGAGCTTTGAAAATCCTGCAGAAATCGATTGATCTCAGGCTTCAGATCAGCAGCCTTAGCCCTGGCATCAATTCTTTCGGATTTGTATACTATTTGGGTGAGAAAGCCGGGTGATGGTACAAACTGTGAACTGTGAATCCTGAATTATCTGTTTCAGTAATCCTGGCGATGGAGGTTCTGATAAACAAACAAGCCTAAGTTTTCTTTAAAACAAACATTTGTCGTGCACTCGCATGATTAGTTCAACTTACAGTACCTTTGCACCAATTCCAAAGGTTGGCTGGAATCTTCGGAAGAATGACCATTCTTCAGAAGCTTTTGATGTTCCTATTATATATATATATATATATATATACAAATAAACAATGCCTTATTTTCATATCACCGAACCTTCAGGTGAAAGTAGTACTTACGGGCCTGTGGGGACACTTTATCTTTCTTATCTAAAACAGGATTTTTAGCGTCAAAGAGACAATCAGTGGCAGAGATTAGTTCTTCCAACTGCGTGCTAGTTACAGTAGATGTAAAGAAGAATACAGTTCAGCCTCCGATTCTTCTACAATTAAAATATAAAGTAATAAGCTTACACATAATCACAAAGAAATTTCCATTAAAAATGTAATAAGTCTGAATGTTCTTATAAAGTCATAAGTTTCTATATACGTATAAAGTAATAAATTTGTACATGCTTATAAACACAATTTTCGATTTAAAAGTAATAGAATTGACTCACTTTTTGAGCAACCAACCTTCTGAAATAAGAAAAACACTTCATTTATAAACTGAACGTTACAGCTAGGTACAGTTTTTTCATTTAAAAATCAGAAAGCTCAATTCCGGGTGAGAGGGTTCTTGGAGATTGCTCTGTCGATGGAACTATCTGATTTGAAAATGGATTTATAAAAGACAATCATTTCAACAGTTTGAAGAGACAGCACATATGTCAATAATATACACTTACCAATGACCACAAAAGTATTTTTTCCATTGTTTTCCATTGTGGAAGAAAAAAGCGAACTTGCCTACCTTTTGGAAAGATCGCTGAAAAAAGATTGCTGAAAAAAGTTAACGTGTCGATAGATGGTGACGCAGATTTCTTTAGGTTGCCCGTCTTGCTCTCCCAGCCTTAGGAGGGTGGAGTGACACACCCTGTACGTTTGGGAGAAAGCTCATAGGTGAAGAGTTGCTGATGTCCATCCTCTACGGGGTGGCGCCACTTTGTAGCGTCAAAGAATCCTCATTCAGACGACCCCGTCTGTAAGTGTAACATCTATGCAACAGATTAAAGCACTTTGCTAGAATGTTAACTTCATTTGTTTTACCACGAGGTTGATGCGAACAACAGCTAATCACCCTGTTGAACAGCGGTTGTTTTATGTATGAATCCATTTCTTAGATTGTCACATGTATTTTGATATATAAGCAATATACTTTAAAAAGGGAGCCTATATTCATTAATGGGAAATATTTTATCTAATAACTTTGTTTTCAGATCGGCTGAATGTAAGAAGCCTTTTTGACATTTACTCAATTATCGCATCTACAAACCATGATCTTGATTAAACTCACAGTGTGAAAGAATTTTTGCCAATGGGCCGTAAAAGATGTTAGGGCTTTTCTTAATTTAAAAAGCTACACGCAGACAGGATAAGTGCTCATTTCAATAAGACTCTAATATTTTCTTAAGTTTAGAAAGATACACATACTTTCTTAATTTAATCAAATTCGTGAGCCAGAACTTATGAGATTTAAAGGACAACTCTATTCTTTATTTTCAAACCCTCTGAATGGCGTGGGGTGATCTGATAAAGTGTCATCCCTATTTCTTATGAGTTTTGGATATATTTAATGTTTAATCGTATCATTATAAAATGCTGGATGTACGTAACCCCCCACCCACTTGTAAAACAGAACAGGCCATGCTTTGTTTGATCATCTCTTTGACAGGTTAGGGTCAAGCAAGGGCTTAAGGTCATCAATCATCCCTTTGACAGGTTAAGGTCAAGCAAGGGCTTAAGGTCATCAATCATTCGTTTGACAGTATCTGTCTGGTATAATACTGGAAGAAATTATGTGAAAAGTCTCAAATGCACAGTAACAGTGACTAATATCTAGTGATACATGTGAAAGATGTAAAATATCCGTGTAAAGAGAAGAAATTTATCAAGTGCAAAAAATTAAGTACTTTACAATAATCTGGCATGCTAAATGTAGAAGATGTTTCCAGCTTCCTATCTAGTTGGCCCACTACCTAGACGCCATCACACACATCTCCTCCAGGCTATTTCTCCCACTCATTTCTGCAGTTACACATGTTGTAAGCACCTCACTCAACACAGGCACTTTTCCCACATTTTTCGGAAAGATCCTTATAACTTCTGTCTTCAAGAAGTTCATTCTGGACCCATCTCAAGCAGATTACAGACCAGTGTCTCTCCACTCCTTTCTGTCCAAAACGCTATAACATGCTGTCTCTGACCAAATCTTTTCCTTTGTTCTACAGAAGAGACTGCTTGATCCTAATCAGTCAGGATTCAAGAAAACTCCATTTCACTGAGACAACTCCACTCACTGTTGTCGACAGATTATGGCAGGCCAGAGCTACCAGTATGTTATCAAAGCTCATCCTACTCTGTCTCTCCTCTGCTTTGACACAACCAACTATCACATACTCCTTGCCACCCTTTCTGACCTTGGCGTCACTGGAACTGCCTTCAGGTGGTTTGAGTCCTACCTTTTGGGCAGATCCTACTATGTGTCCTGGCGTGGAGAGATGTCAAGGGTGCAGCAGGTAAGCACTGGGATCAGTGGTGTAGCTAGTATATCGGGGGCCTCCATATAATATTAAGGAAAGCAATATAAAGATTTCAAGAAAAAACTTAAATAAAATATAAGTATATTTAATTGAACATGGGGTTTCTTTGAAATACATTTTTTGTATGTCAAAAGTTTAATTGTTGTGTAAGAGGATGATACTGTAAATATATTATTATATTATTATTCAAATTTTTAATATATTATTTCTGAAACATGAATAGGACACTTACAATTAAAATACTGGGTAAAATATTTGTAAGTTGTTTACTTATTTATTTGAGTGGACATTTAATACTAAGAGATTTAAAACTACTTCTGCATGATTTTTTTATTGAGTGGGCACCTGAGGAGAAGTGGACATTTTATTGTTTAACATGCTATTTTCATTGATGTGTATGGCAATATTAATGACAGAAAGCAAACATTGAATTGTATTATATCAGGTCAATTTATTATTTTCTATATTTCACATGATATGATTTACAACTTATGAAAATGTTACTGTAATACCACACAAATAAATCAGAAAATCTTTGTTAGTCATATTCTCATGTTAATTTTTACAGTATGTTCAGTATTGTCAGTATACTGTATCTACTGCACTGCTGACAACCCTATGTAATTACCAACTGAGTGAATAATTAACTTCAGCTAAAGCAAAAAAGTACTTACTTAACACAGAAGTGTCTGGTGCAAGTACACAAACAGAATTTATCAAACCTTGCATATACAGTTTTGATTATTAGAAGCAATGGCTGTGACAACCAAGTCGGAACTTTTCTTTCTTTTTCATTTTCTTGCTTTATAGTCACTCTGATGTGTGTTCAGACAAAAGTGTGTGTGTGTATGTTTATTTATTTGCTTACTTATTTATCTACCTACTGTATTTATTACTTATTTAATTAAAGAGCTTCTGTAAAAAGCCAAATTTCCTCCAACTGAGTTCTATCTATGTATCTGGCAATATATACATATGCACATATCCATAGATCCACCTTGTTCTCAGCTTTCCTGCCTTCCATTAACAATGCACATAGATCCACCTTGTTCAGAACTTTAATTGCTGCCTTCTAACACTACTGTTATATTCCATGAAAACACTTCACTTAAAACATTTCCATGTGTTAGGTAAAAGATACAATAATATAAATACAATTTGATATTGTTTTATAATCTGCATTGAGAATGAGTCTGACTTGTTAACCAAATTACTGTGTTGCAGCTCAGCCTGCTACCCAGTCACTTGCACTGCTACCCAGCAACCATCCATTGCTTCAAGGGCAGGATTGTGACCAGTGATTTAAAGGTGAATGGATTAAAACTGTATGACTCATGACCAGGCACAAATTAACTAATTTGGTGTACCATAGGCTGAGGACAAGACATGGAAGTTGATTCAAAATGCAGTGTCATATCTGATATTCAACCAGCTGAGGTGGATAAATGTCATTCCTCTCTTTAGATCAGGTGAAATTCATCAGAAATAGTAAAGGGTATCAAAAAATAAAGACAGTGAAATAGTGAATACTCTGAATTCGTATTTTTCTGAGATCTTCACAGGTCAAAAAGTAGATAACCTCCCAGTGATAAAACGAACTACTAAGGAGGTTCTGAGTGATTTAGAAATTGTAGAGGGTGAAGTAATACTGAAATGAAACAAATCTCCAGGACTAGAAAATATTTACCCTTGAGTTCTTAAGGAGGCTAGCGAGAACATATGTAAGCCCTTTTGCACATATTTTTAGGAAGTCACTGTGCACTGTGCAAATATTATCTCACTATAAATAAAAAGGGCGACCAGGTAGATCAACGCAACTATAGATTGGATTGGATAGGATTTACTCTACTGTCAATCAAACCATGCAACAAGGAATGCACAGCTGAATTAAATTACGTTTATCCAGGCTCAATGTATGAACACAAACATAAAGACAAGTGCACATTATACAACAACAGAGAGACATAATAGGCAGCATAGCAGACAGAATATATGTATAATTTAATAGACATATTGTTGAATAGTTGTTAAGTGTTGAAATGCACAGACACAACAGCATTTTAGGGGGCATGTGATTCTGAATATATGTGTTCAAACAGTCTGTGTGTGTATTCAAGAATGTAATAGTTCCAGTAGATCTGTATGTTGTTTGTTGTTGGTGGGAGTTTAGTAGTCTGATGGCCTGATGGAAGAAACTCCTACTTAGTCTGGTAGTTGGTGGTAGCATTTGCCGAACAGTCCATAGCCTGGGTGGGTAATGTCTCTGACTATCTTAGTAGCTCTCCTAAGTCAGCATGACCTCAGATCCAGAACAGCATAGCTGCTATACCAGACTGCGAGGATGCTGGTCAAGATGCTCTCTATAGCACCTCTGTAGAATGTTGTGAGGACAGGAGGGGGGAGCTTTACTTTCCTCATCCGTTGCATAAAATGATGGTGCTGCTATGCTTTCTTGATAAGAAAGGTGGTGTTTGTAGTCCATGTCAGGTCATCCATGTACCCCCAGGAAATTGGTGCTTCTTCCTGAATCCACAGCTTTGCCATGAATTATAAGTGGAGTATATCCCATGTGTTTCATCCTTAAATAAACACTGATCTTCTTTGTCATGTTGACATTCAGTGACAGGTTGTTGTTGTCACACCAGACAATGAATTGGTTCACTTTCTCCCTGTAGGCACATCACCATTGTGTCGTCTGCAAATCTGATATGAATTGATTCATGCCTGTTCATAGTGATGGTCTCAGATGTTTTTTTCAACTCATACTGTCTGGGGTCTGTCTGTGAGGAAGTCCAATACCCAGTTGCATAACAGAGTGTTGGTACCTAGTAGGTCAAGTTTTCTTACTAAGTGCTGGGGGTAACTGTATGAAAAGTGGAACTAAAGTCAATAAAGAGCAGCTGCACATAACTGTTTTTATTTTCCAGAGGAGCCATGATCAGATGGAGTGTTGCTTACATGGCATCATCGGTGGAGCAGTTGGGGCAGTACACAAACTTAAGCAGATCAAATGTTGCAGGGAGCCTGTATGATAGGTTGTCCTTGACCAGCTTTTCAACACACTTCAGCACGATGGGGGTGAGAGCTGTAGGGCAATATTCATTGAGTATTGGTAACTTCTTTGGCACTGGTATGATAGTAGTGGCCTTGAAACACAGAGGTATGATGTCTTGCCTCAGGGAGGTATTATAAATGTCGGTAAGGATCTTCATCAGCTGATCAGCACATTCCTGGAGTACAAACCCTGGTATGTTGTCAGGACCTACAACTTACCATGGGTTGACCCTGCGCAGAGTCCTCCGAACAGTGCTTCATTGTCCAGGCTGGGAGGGGCTTCCATTGTTGTTGTGGTGGCTTCCATTTTTTGTTCAGGCATTTGTTCTGTTCTTCAAACTGACTTCTGTTCTTCAAAAACTTGTCTGAACTAAGTATTAAGTGTATTGAGGAATTCAATATTGTCATCACAGAGGGGGGGAGGAGACTTGTAGTCTGTGATTGACTGTGTGCCTTGCCACAAGTGCCGGGGGTCTTTTGAATCTGTGAAATGAGCCTGGATTTTCTCTCCATGAGCATGCTTTTCTGTTCTCATGTCCCAATTCTTGTTGTGCCCCACACTAATCTACTCTCCATGGGTGACAGGGCCTTCAGCTGTGTAGCATCCAGACTCTGGAATGACCTACTGAAATTAATCAGATCAGCTGACTCCATGAATTCTTTTAAAAAAACAACTCAAAACTCATCTGTTCAGGAAGGCTTTTAGCTCTGCTTGACTTTATTACCCTTCTCTCAGTTTATCTCTCTGTCAAGATGCTCATGTAACCTGTATGTGAGTGTGCTAGACTATCAATTATGTTGTCTGTTAGGCTTTTTTTCTCTGAATTCACTGTTGTAATCTTCTTTACTTATTTATTTGGTTTGTACAATGCTATATACTGTATACCCTGACGTTCTTTCTTATATTCTGTAAGTGCCTTAAGCATGGGAAAGGCGCTATGTAAATAAAATGTATTATTTTATTATTGATTCATGTTGGCTCATGCAGATCTAAGAGCATTTTTGTCCCCAGACTATGGTGAGCCAATGTTTCTGATTGTCACGTGTTATGATATTCTTGATGACATCTTGATGTGTCACATCATCCACACATTTAGATATGAATCCCAACACAGACTCAACATACTCCCCTAGAGTAATATATTGGATGACAGGGGGAAAATTTCTGAACATATTCCAGTCTATGCGTTCAAGACAGTTCTGCACTGCTGAAACTGTTCCCTCTGGCAAAGCCTAATTTACTTCACAGATGGCTTTCTTCTAGTTAGCAGTGGCCTGTGTGCTGGAAATAGCATAACAAACAGATGGTCTGAATTCTCAGACTGGGGAAGGGGGGCTGCCATAAATGCGTTTGATATTTGTGTAAACCTAGTTAATGTGTTTTTTCCCTTTTGTTGCAAAGTCCACATGTTGGTAATAATGTGGTAAAACTGTTCTGAAGTTGATTTGGTTAAAGTCTCCAGTTATAATAGGAACACAGTCTGGATTAGTGTTTTGCATCCCACTGACTGATTGATACAGTGTGGATAGTGTGTCTTTTGTGTTTGCAGTGAGAGGAATGCATACAGCTGTGATGCTAATAGCTTCTGAATTCCTTTGCCAAGTAAAACAGTCTAGATTTTAGCATCAGGAACTCTACATTTTTTGAACAGTGGCTTGAGATAACTTCACTATTAATTCACCAAGTGATGTTAGTGTAAATACAAACACCTCCTACCCAGGACTTTCCGCTAAGAGTGTGGCTCCTGTCTGCACAGAATGTTGTTAGTCCATCCACATGAATGGTGCTATCCAGAATAGTGGAATTTAGGCATGTCTCAGTGAAGATCAAGTACAGGTTCAAGGAGGTTATGCTCAAGCTTTATAATGCACTAGCAAAATACCCGCGCTTCGCAGCGGCGAAGTACTGCATTCAAATTTTTATATAAGGAGAAAATTTAACCTTTTTAAACTGAGGGAAAATATGCCAATAATTATTTGTTAAGGATCTCTTTTTATACCATGTTGTCAGTTCGGCCCTCCGGTTGTAATATGACCAAGCTGTGTGCTGAGCTTACTCTTGAGCATGCAACGTACAGTTGGCCATGTGAACAGTAATCTTGTCTCAAATCTCACAGCTTGAATTGCTGCTGTCATAATCGGTTTGAGTTTCATGGTTTGTTTCAATTATGACAGTATTTGCAGGATTTGTTGTATTGAAGTGACATTCGGCATTTGTCAAGCGTTGTAAGCACACAACCGGTTTCAGCGATAAAATCACATCCAGCTTTTGAGAGTTTAAACATTCATTAACATTAAAGTGTCCACTACTGAAATCGTCACCTGTGAATCTAAGATGTTTAAGAGGCATTGGCGGTTGTCGAAAGGTATAAAATATTTGGCCATTTCGATACACTTGAAAGCGACAACTTTGGATGGAATAATTTATTGCATGAGTACTGTCTGTGTCAAACATACCAACCCCCAGTTCCTGTCCTTCCATTTTCTTTCTCCACTTAACCAATTGCTGGGCAATAAGCATCTGTAATAAATGTAAAACCAGCTTTAAGCTTAGACTGGTGATTCTTCAAAACTTTTAAGAAACATTGAAAAATCGTTGTTATATAAGTCTAATTATTCCATCCATCCATCCATCCATCCATCCATCCATCCATCCAGGGATGTGCCAATCCCAGCAAGCATAGAGCACAAGGCAGATATAATCCCTGGATGGAGCAGCAGCTCATCACTGCCACTGTACCACTGCCCCCCCACATGTTTAATTATTAACAGTATACATTATTTAAATAAGTTAACAATTTATCTGTAAAATGCAATATACATACTTTAATGCATTTCATCATAAAAAATGATATCAAGTATACATCTTAATATTCTAACAGCAAACAGCTCCAAGGGGATAGCTCTTGAAAATCTAAACCGATTACATGCTACATCTTGCCTAAAGAAGGGGCCTGAGTCGGCTCGAAAGCTTGCATATTGCACATCTTTTTACAGTGCATCCGGAAAGTATTCACAGCGCATCACTTTTTCCACATTTTGTTATGTTACAGCCTTATTCCAAAATAGATTCAATTCATTTTTTTCCTCAGAATTCTACACACAACACCCCATAATGATAACGTGAAAAAAGTTTACTTGAGGTTTTTGCAAATTTATTAAAAATAAAAAAACTGAGAAAGCACATGTACATAAGTATTCACAGCATTTGCCATGAAGCACCAAATTGAGCTCAGGTGCATCCTGTTTCCCCTGATTATCCTTGAGATGTTTCTGCAGCTTAATTAGAGTCCACCTGTGGTAAATTCAGTTGATTGGACATGATCTGGAAAAGCACATACCTGTCTATATAAAGTCCCACAGTTGACAGTTCATGTCAGAGCACAAACCAAGCATGAAGTCAAAGGAATTGTCTGTAGACCTCTGAGACAGATTTGTCTCGAGGCACAAATCTGGGGAAGGTTACAGAAAACTTTCTGCTGCTTTGAAGGTCCCAATGAGCACAGTGCCCTCCATCATCAGTAATTGGAAGAAGTTCGAAACCACCAGGGGCCTCATTTGTAACGCCGTGCGTAGAAGTTGCAATATAACAAGGCGTAAGCACAAAAGCCAAAATGTGCTTACGCACAGAAAAGTCCAGATGCAGGAATCTGTGCGTACTCCAACTTCCGCGTTCTTCCGCTACATAAATCCCGATCAGCGTGAAAACTAACGCTCGTGCACGCGCTTTATGTAACGCCCCAACTCCTCCCAGAATTACGCCTCTTTGAATATGCAAATGGATATATATCGCCCTTAAACTCAGCCTTCTGTGAAAAGACAATGAGAAAAGCACGGGGGAAAATATAAGTATTTCAGCGAATACCAAGTGGAGGCAAAGGAAAAACATACTATTTGTTTAATTAAACTGTGGTATAATCAACAAAAGGAAGTTGATCGAGTGACATAGCGTGTTGGAGAAACTTGAAAGCTCACGTTCACAAAATCAGACAGTGCCGGAAATAAAAAAGAAGTCACATATCAAAGTCGCCGTGAAAAGGCGAGTTGTAGCCCACTGTCTGAGTGTCATATGAAAGCTTATTAGGGTACAGAGAAAAAAAAGGCACATAGTGGGGAAAAAGCACAAAATGTCAACTTCAATCTCGAAATTTCCACTTTAATCACAGTTTATTTTGTCATTAAAGTAGAACATCATAAACTTTATCTTAAAATCGTTTAATTAACCAGTTTCTCAAATCACATCATAATTAAAGTAGCACGTTAAATGCTTTGTTTTGTATTTGATCTTCTTTGTGCTCTGTGTGTGAATCACTACTTGCTTCTTAAACCGGCTCTCTTCCTCCAACTGGACACAGAATCCATTACATTCATGATATTACAGCTCTCTGAATAACTAAAATACCGCGATGTATACGTGATATCATTTTCATGGTGATATGAGTTAAAGCACGTTATTAAACATGGGTTTCACGCGCAGTGATTGTGTGCGACCTTCGATTAAATAATTTTTTGCAGCAGTACTCAGGGGTGGCTCTAGGCTTGTGGTGGCCCTGGGCAGAGGAAGAATTGGTGGCCCCTTCACCCGCTAATGTCAATAAGGTAGCTTATGCACGGTGGATGGCCACGTCCGTTGCGGACACTGCATAGCCACCTCGTGCTCATGACACAAGCATTTAACTTTTGCCGAAATTTGTCGCTGCGTTTTTAGCTGTGTTGTTATTTTCTCTTTCTGTTTTATATTCAATATATATTGGCGTAGCCACCCCTGCAGCCTTTGCTTTTCTTCCTCCAGGTAACAGAAGAAGGTGCATTAAGAGTAACAACGCTAAAGCAGTTATGGTATTTGGAATATATATATATGCAGTTAGTTTCAGTGTATTTATAAAGCCGCGTCAGGAAAATAAGGTGTAACCACACAGGAACAGTAGCATTGCTTTGACGCTGGGTGCCGCCAGTCTGCAAAACCGAGCGGAGAACTTGCGTACGACAAGGTATGAGGTACCATGGAAAAGTGCGTGGCTTTATGCCAAGTGTAGGTTTTATACATCGCGATTTGAACGTGGAAAAGTTCTTATGCAACATTTCTGTGCATACACACCGTTTATACATGAGGCCCCAGGACTCTTCCTAGAGCCGGCCGGCCATCTAAACTGAGCGATTGGGGGAGAAGGGCTTAGTCAGGGAGGTGACCAAGAACCCAATGGTCACTGTGTCAGAGCTCCAGAGGTCCTCTGTAGAGAGAGGAGAAACTTTCTGAAGGACAACCATCTCTGCAGCAATCCACCAATAAGGCCTGTATGGCAGAGTGGCCAGACAGAAGCCACTCCTTAGTAAAGGGCACATGGCAGCCCGCCTGGAGTTTGCCAAAAGGCACCTGAAGGACTCTCAGAACATGACAAACAAAATTCTCTGGTCTGATGAGACAAATATTGAACTCTTTGGTGTGAATGCCAGGCGTCACGTTTGGAGGAAACCAGGGAACGCTCATTACCAGGCCAATACCATCCCTACAGTGAAGCATGGTGGTGGCAACATCATGCTGTGGGGATGTTTTTCAGCGGCAGGAACTGGGAGACTAGTCAGGATAAAAGGAAAGATGACTGAAGCAATGTACAGAGAGATCCTGGATGAAAACCTACTCCAGAGCTCTCTTAACCTCAGACTGGGGCGACGCTTCATCTTTCAGCAGGACAACGACCCTAAACTCACAGCCAAGATATCAAAGGAGTGGCTTAAAGGACAACTCTGTGAATGTCCTTGAGTGGCCCAGCCAGAGCCCAGACTTGAATCCGATTGAACATCTCTGGAGAGATCTTAAAATAGCTGTGCACCGACGCTTCCCATCCAACCTGACGGAGCTTGAGAGGTGCTGCAAAGAGGAATGGGCAAAACTGGCCAAGGATAGATGTGCCAAGCTTGTGGTATCATATTCAAAAAGACTTGAGGCTGTAATTGCTGCCAAAGGTGCATCGACAGAGTATTGAGCAAAGGCTGTGAATACTTATGTACATGTGATTTCTCAGTTTTTTTATTTTTAATAAATTTGCAAAAACCTCAAGTAAACTTTTTTCATGTTGTCATTATGGGGTGTTGTGTGTAGAATTCTGAGGAAAAAAATAAATTTAATCCATTTTGGAATAAGGCTGTAACATAACAAAATGTGGAAAAAATGATGCGCTGTGAATACTTTCTGGATGCACTGTAGTTAGCCAATAAAAGGTATAATTTTGCTTAACTTTTCACTACATTCACAATGGCTAACATGGTACAACATCCTAGTACTACTAGCTCCTGGGATGAAACTGTTTCTGAGTCTCGAGGTTTAAAATACTCTCAGTGATGCACTGTGAGTAACAACGCTAAAGCAGTTCCAGTATTTGTAATAGTTTCGCCATTCCATGCACCATATTATTGTTACAGAATTACTACAATCAAGTGCTTTAAAGTTGCAAACAATAAACAATGCTTATTAAAAATTAAAGCCTGCATCATGGATGTGAATCTAAAAAAGAAAGGGAGACCACATAGAAACAGTAGCACTACTTTGATGCTGGGTGCCACCTGTTTGCAAAACCTAGCAGAAACGTGCATATGCATGGTGTGAGGCTGCCATGAAAATGTGCGCAGCTTTATGCCAAGGTTTGCTTTTATACATCTCGAAGTGATCGTGGAAATGGGTGTGCACATGATTTTTCTGCATACGCACATTTTATACATGAGGCCCCAGAAATTAGCTTGAGAAATATCAATAACAACAAAATAGACATCATATTTGGAGATAAGAGCATCTTTATTGAAGACCCAAGAATCATATGGACATACAGATTGGTTTCACAAAACTGTGTATTGCATCTTCCCATGTGTTGATCAGAGGTGGCACAGTAGATACAACTGCTGCCTTGCAACAAGGTGCTCTCTGTGTGGAGGTTGCATGTTCTCCCTGTTTTTGTGTGGGGTTGCTCCCAAACTCTGTGTTTGTGTGTGTGTATGTGTTTATCCTGTGATGTGGTGTGGGTGGGTCTGACCAGGGCTGCTTCCTACCTTTGCACCCTTTGTTTGCTGAGATTGACACCAGTTTCTCCATGACACTGCTCTTGATTAGCAGGTTTATAAAACAAATTATTGATGTTTTAACATTTTTTTGTGCTTTGATTGCAGTCTGCATCATTCACATTTAAATATAAAAAGTGAACAGTAAGTAAATATCTCACTTTAGCTCCCCCACTGCTGAGAAGCAGTAAATTAAAAAGCAGAACTATGTCTGACTCCTACCTAATGGTGCATGTGAGGTAAGAGGATTACTAGTTTCAGGTTTCAAGGCAAGGATTAGTAAAGGAATGCGGTTCACTGTTAGAATTTTCACACATTGTGAAATAGTTAACAGTGGAGACATCCCTCTTTCTTATTTGGATATCTCCTATTTACACCTCCTTTCCAGACAGTTTGCTGCCTAAAAAACTACAGTAAATTTCAGTCATTTTAAAAATGCATAGTCCTCCTGTTTTAGATTACAATTACTTGAGGTTCCAAGTGATAAAAATAAAAAAGATAAAGAAATACACTGGTTCTCAATTCATATTAGACATTTATATAAAGGTGCCTTACTGATTACTACGATCTTGTACTTGCAACACAGAAGCTTATGGAACAGTTGAAATTTTGGAATTTACAGAAATAATCTTGATCACCCTGCGGTGGCACCCTACTCAGGATTGGTTCCTGCCTTGTGCCCTGTGTTGGCTGGGATTGGCTCCGGCAGACCCCTGTGACCCTGTGTTCGGATTCAGTGGGTTGGAAAATGGATGGATGGATGGATCTTGATCACTAAAAGCAGCAAAAATGACCTCACTTGAAAAAATTTATTTCTTTTGAGGTTTATCAAATGTAGTACTAGGGTGTTTATTAAATAAAGAAAAAGAAAAAAGGCTTACAACCAAACACATGCCATTTTTATGTGTTGGCCACCACCTGAGCAAACTGCTGCTTTGTTTTTGTTTATGCTATTTTGAACTTTACTACAAAGGTTAAACAGGCATCAATAATAAATTATATTTGTTCCCCTTAATAAAAACCAGTTATATCACCAGGGGATGTAGATCCATCATGTCTAAGTGTATGTTGTACCTTCCAGAAACCCTGGAAACTCTGGAAAGTTTTAAAGTATATAACTAAAAAAAGATAACATGTTTCAAAATGAAGTTCAATTGATGTTTCAATTGCTTTTTACGTTTAGTTTACTTTGTTAACTGATTGTCCTAAACTAGCCTCTAACACAAGGGTGTAGCAGTGTATCTGTGGTGGATTGGCATCCTGTCTAGGATGGGTTGCTGTGCCACACTTGAAACTGCCAGGCAGAGCTGGGCCTAGAGGTATTTTCACCAGAGGCAGGAGGATAAATTTTTGCCCCTATGTATATAGTTTTTTATTACTAATAAGTATTAAATAAAAATAAATAAATAAATTATATTGAGAACAAAATAAATTGATTATTAAATAAAAAAAATCACAGAATGCAGAAATAGTAATAGGAACATAAAATTGCACATATTAAAAATAAAATCACACCAACCTTAACAAAAGAAAAAACAAAATAAGTATTACACATGAGATGAATTAAAATATTACTAATTTTTCAGTAATTTAATTTAATAGAGACAAAATGATATCAATAATACTTTACACAAAATAAAAATGTAATATAACTACAATGAATAATTAAGTAAATGTCCAATATAAAATATTTTTTTTTAGTTTTACTTTTCTTGCTTTTAGTGAAGCAAATTCATCAATTATTTTATCAAAATTAATTTGTTTTGTCAATTCCTGTTCGACTGATAAAACTGCCATATTTGACCATTTTTCCTGAGCAAGTGACAATCTTAAATATGTTTTGATATTTTTTAGTTTACTAAAGCTTCTTTCACCAGAAGCTACACTAACAGGTAGTGTTAATATTCTCAATGCACCTTCTAAATTTGGATAGGACTGAACTAAACATATATTCATGAATCGTTTTTAAAAGATCTAAACTTGTAGCTGCTTTAAGGTCTGAAATTGACGTCATTGCCTAATTTATATCGTTTAGATATATTAAGGGATAAAGCACAAGCTGCGTTTTTAATTTATCAGTATCCATCGACTTTAATTGTTCACCTGTTAAAAATTCGAAATCAAACGAAATCCCATATAGTTTTTCATATCTATATCAAAGTTGAGATATTAAAATATCTATTACTGCTTGTATCATACGTGGAAACGAGTGTATCGAGCGAGAGCCTCTGATTCAAACCGTCGGTTTGCTTAAGGTATTTGACGAACATTGCAATATACATTTGGCTTTTTTTCTTTTTTTTTTATTTTGTAATTTATTCATTTTCATTGGTCATCAATTTGGCACCCTTTCCCATTGTTCACCCGAGGAAAGTGTCTCATTTGCCTCATCCTTGTCCCGGTCAAGCTGTCAGGATTGATTGGCTCCCTGCACCTCTGAAATATTAGATTAAGTGAGTTCAGTAAGTGACTGGATTGATTTGCTGTATACTATGCCTTACTAATGGTATGTCCAAAAGCTTGTTGTTTGTATATAAATTAACGGAAAATTCTTGCCATCTCAGGAATTATATGAAGATTTTGTGTGTAACTCAATGTTTTGATTAGTCATTAAAAAATAAATGTTTCTGCTCTGAAAGTAACCACATACAAACAGCTTTCTTGCGTGAATGCTGGAGTCTTATGAGGACAGAAATGATTTAAGTCTGAAATGTTGGTATTACTCATGGACAGCTGCTGCATTGCTATCCTTACACAAGAACGTAAAATGCCGAGACAACAGCCCCCAAACCCCACCTCCTTCTGATCTGCGCCCTAGTCGAATACCTGATTCGCTTTAATGGAAGCGCCGGTGTTCTGACGATTTATCCTACTTTGTCGAAGTATCCTACCGTAGTTTATTGTAAGTCTTAACATTAAACTTATAACGTTATACCATGTCATCATTTAACATGTTGTATTTAGAAGTCGTCTATCAAATTTATGGAAATGTTAACATTTCTCAATTTATTATATATGCATCATTTAATGCCCGAAAGAGACACAGCCTGATGCAAAGATTTCACAAGACGGTCATTACTCGTGCGTGGATACAATAGCCTGTACAAAATTAAAAGTCACACATGCAAAATATACAACTTATAAAATGTTGACAATAAATACCTAGGCCTATGCAGTAAACTGTAATAAATTCATTAATGTAGTAAGGCTAAGTTGCGTAATTTTGGTCTGCGCATGCGTAGTATGAGTGAGTAGATCATTTCGATGGGTAGGATGACGATAGAACGCCCGGCCCTGATTGTACACTATTGTTTTTATGTTCTTTGAGATGTGCCTAGTCAGATATGACCAAAATTCTTATTTTTTTATTTTGAAAAGTGGAAAAAAGTATTGTTTACTACCTCAGAATGTGTTCAGTTATAGCTTTTTCTTGTTTGTTTATGCACTTTTTGAACTGATTTAAAAGGGAATCAATTACTAAACATTACTTGCTTTTTAATACATTCAGTTATGTTGGTTTAAATCTGGTTATTACCTGCTGCTTATCGGCCGCTGAAAATGGCTGGTCCATTTAAATTTCATGGTTTGAAAATCTGTCCCAATTGAATTTGTAACTGAATTGCCCTGCCCTAAAGCATAAAATGTCGTCATCTTGAGCGGGCCCCTCCTTTTACATTTTAACTGACTACTGGGTCACTGGGTCCATTAAGTACACTGTCACGCCTGCAGAGTACTGCGAAGTCCGGACTTGCATTTCCCGATGCCATGCTGAGTGAGTATATCTACCATATCTCAAAACGTTATGTCTTTCTTACCAGAAAAAAACTCCTAGAACGTAATGTGTATACTTGTAACTAAGGGCAATACATAGTAGCGTTCTCAGAACTAAAAAATGTGCTTCTGCTTGTGAGCAACATTTATTGAGGGTATTGTGGGGGGTGCAGCGCTAAGTGTATGTCGTTCAGTCACCACTCCAGTCACTTTAATCTGGTTGTTTGTAATGTAATTGTGACCGTGCATTTTTTTTCCTTCAGCTGGCGAAAATGTACACATTTTAGATCCGTTCGTATAGCACGAGAAGCATGTATTGTAGTTATATCCGCCCGCATTATTAAACAATTTGGGTTCAAATCGACCCCTTCCGTTTACATTTGACGTAAATATACACTTAAGAGACTTTTCCCAATAAGTTTAGTTTTCATTGAGCTATCTCGAGTAGATCGTGCCGTATATGGCTTTTATAAATTGACAACTTTAATTTAAAAAGCATTGGCGATTTTTCAGAATTATCCATAGGCCTATAGAGACATTAGTTGGGTTCTCGATTTCTAAATATTTTCCGGTTTCAGATTTACTTTGGCAGTTAGAGGTCTTTTCGTGATATGATCTTATAGCTTTCTCTTTGATGAAATCAATCCGCAAATATTTGAAACGCTCCAAGCTTGAAACCCGTATACGCACTTGCATGCCTACGTGTTCTACTTTACTAAATAGTCTGATAAAAGTTGTCGATTGTTATGCTGTAATCGAGTTTCAGTCTTTTTTTGTTTAAAGCATATTTTAGAAGTTGTTGTCTTTTCGTTTTCGAGACCGAAAACATAACAGGCATAATCGAAAATAAGTAAATGTTTTGGTTCTTATTTGGTTATTTCTTGGTGCTGGGAATAACTCCATGATATTAATATAATATAAGTATTATAAGTATAATAGCATATGTTTACTCTAATTGCTAGAAAATAGCAGTAACACATGTGTGTAGTTTAAGTGGTTGAGCCGATGAAGTTGCATACGCTAAGCATAAAATGCAGAGACCTCTTAATTTGTCTGTCTTTTTTATATCAAACCATCCGTGTATTATCATCCTTTCTTCTGAGATACTGTATGCATGAATAAACTCATGGTCTTAAATATTAGCTCCTTTTCACACGTATACCTTGGGATTAGGGCGACCGCTGAGAATGTAACACCAATTTTGTAGTTATTCAGGTTTGCTCCCATCCTCCTCGTCTTCCAACAGGCTTTCTTAGTCATGGTCGTATTCTGTTTTCCTAGGCGACACAGAAGCTCCCCCTGGTGTCTAACTGTGAATTTGGGCGCTAGAGGTTTTGATTTATTACAGTGAATTGGCAGAGCCTTTCCATGTTGGTGTTCAAGATGTTTTTTTAACCTTTTACAATTAGAAACGTCCGGATTTTGTTTTCCATGTTTCTCTGTGGATTTTCCTTCAGCAGGTGTGAAACTTTCAAATCAGATTTAGTTGGTCCTTTAATGAGTGAGTGATCATAATTAACACTCTTTTCTGTGATACAGTGATTTGAATCGTATAAAATAGAGTTGAAATACAACAGATAAAATAGAACAAAATAAAATAGAACGGAAAAATGAAGACTGATGACATTCTGTTTGAATTCCAATTTGGAAAATCAGTTGCACTGATAGTAACTTTTAAAGCATGTCTGCACAATACGCTCATGAAAGGTGTTGGGGGTAATTATTTATAACAGTGTTTTTCCTTTAAATCTAAAATGAACACGAGGCTGAAGTTCGGTATGTATTCAGCTGGATTTTATTTCGTTTCTAGGTATATATTCATTTGCAGTCAGCTACTTATTAACACAGCATTTGCAAACCAGTTTCGTATTCTGTGTTAACAACAAAGCAAAATATTCAACAATGTGTACATTAATCGGTATGATTAGAAAGTTATCTGTTATTTAAAAAAAAAAAATCCACATTTTCAACCTGCACGAGTCTAAAGTGTTAAACTCAGCTTTACTTTAACAAAGGAACCTCTGTTGTCACAACACTGTGAAAATTAAGGTGGCCCAATGTGATTTCACCCTTTACAGGACCCATTAAATATCACAGTTAATCCCATCCATTCATTATCCAACCTGCTATATCCTAACTACAGGGTCACGGGGGTCTGCTGGAGCCCATCCCAGCTAACACAGGACGTAAGGCAGACAACAAACCCTGGGCAGGGAGTGCACACACACACACACACACCCCAAGCACAATTTAGAATCGCCAATGCACCTAACTTGCATGTCTTTGGACTAAGGGAGGAAACCGGATTTCCTAGGAGAAAACTAACACAGACACGGAGAGTACATTCAAAACTTCACACATGGAGAACCCGGGAAACGAACCCAGGTCTCACAACTGCGAGGCAGCAATGCTACCCACTGCGCCATCCCAAAGGTAATCCCATTCATTAGATATTGGAGTTTGAATACTTTGTCAGTTAGACTCTGCTATATGCGTTGAACTGTGACGGGTGAGTTGGCTTTATATGATGTAAGTCACTCGTGCGGGTCTAAAATCTGAACTGTTTAGTTTTTTTAAATAATATATATATACATATATATATATACATATTGCCTAGATGCAGGTATTGTGGCTTAGTGGTTAAGGCTTTGGAGGTTTTTAGGTCCCAATTCTGACACTGAGCAAGCTACTTCACCTGTCTACCTCTGAGTGCGGAGGGACAAAATAAATACAATCAGTTGCATCTCAGATGTTGTAATTCACATGGATGAAGACAACAGTCGTAAATGTAGAATATTTTGCATTGTTGTTAATGCAGAATAAGTAGATGGTTTGTAAAAGTTATGTGAATAATAGTCACTGGCTGTAAGCAAATATATAGCGAGGAGAGAATGAGAAGACAGCCAAATATTTACCTAACTTCAGCGTGGTGTTCATGTCAGACTTAAGGGCAAATACTTTTAAACAGTAATAACGACAGGGTGCATAACCAGAATGTTTTCTTACGCAGAACCAATATATAGCAGTACACATATACTGTAGATGCCTCTATTCAAGGCATGATCAGAACATAAAAGACATTGTGAGCTGAAGCCTTGTTTAAAGTCCAGTTCCTCGGCTTAAAACGTGCCTAAAATTTAAGTGCTGGTGCTTAAAAATGTATTATTGGAGTATCCAGTAAAAATTCAATAAGAAAGTTGAAAAACTATGAACACAAGTCATTTCAGGTGCAGATACCTGCAGCAGCAAGATATGTTATTGAACTAGTCCTTAACATTTCTCCAAAGTACATGTCAGGTTGGCATCATGTCAGTATGGTTTTTTGGTAAGATCTAGAAAAAATAAAAAAATTCTCTAATGCAAGCTGAGCTGTGGACGTTGAATGTATTTTTCTTGAAGTTGTGTATGATGAATTTGTAAGTATATATTATAATATATAGTTGGTCAGTTTCACCTTTGTGAAATTTTAACCTGTTGTCTATTTGTAACATATCTGGGTTACTCAAATTGAAGCTTGAGTGTTGTTGTTTTTCTGTGAGAATTTGCACCAATTTCCTGCCGCATTCCAAACAGGTTCAAATTTGATAGACTAGCAACTTGTGTTGTTCCTGTGTGAATGTGTAGGTGCTCATGGATGTGAGTTTAGCATTCAGACAAGAAAAATGCAAACTCAATATTTTATGTCCACTAAACTGGAAGTGATTAGCTGGTTCAAACATTCTAGTTAAGGTTTTGTTATGTTGCATGATATAATAGAGAATAATGTCCCTCCTGCATGTCACAAGCTGTGTACTGAAGCAGATGGCCTGCTGGTAGTTCAGGCAGATGTACTATAAAAGGTAGATTTTTATTTCACAATAGAGCTTTTTTATTTTATAACAAAAGCTCTCAGTTCTTGGTCCAAATATGTACCAGAAAAAAGTGCATGATGCACTAAACAAGAATAAGAAAAATGCAGTCCAAAGTTAAAACAGATCTTCTTGCAGGAAATGGGTGAAAAAATCACCAAGAGAAGTGAAAATGGAGTAAGAAAAACAAAACATAGGCTCTTATCCTGATATTTGTTCAGTTAGTTTCAGTCTAGGAAAAGGGTTATAGCAGCCTTAAGAAAAACAAAAACTACTAAAACTGGACTCCTTAAAAAACAAACAAAGAAAAAAAAAACTCAGGGGCTGTCTTTGGTTCCCAGGAGCCTCAAGTTGCTCCTTAACAGCAACCAATTGCTCAGCCTCTAGCCCACTCCTCATCTACAGTAGTGCACCTCACACACACTGACTTTGTCTCTCAAGTCTTCATGATTGATCAAAAAAACTTCCCCTTCTTGTGGCCACAACCATATACTGTACTTATGAAGACCTCTCATTTCCTGTGTACAGCAGGCCTACACATAGGGAGATACCATTATGAACTCGCAGGGGGGAATGATGCTCTCAAACAAAAACCAAAACACCCACAAACAAAATACACATAATTGAACCCTAACTTCCAAAACAAAAAACAATTCCACCTAACCTTGAGGTTACTAGAAAAAAAAAAAGAAGACGGATGTAGTGTAACTTCACAGGTAAACAAAAATGGGCTCCCTTGTGGCTGTCTTTCTGGATTCTGGACAGCCATGTGCTTAGCCTCCATGGCAACTTTAAAACACCAGCCCATAAATGTAGAATACTACGTTCAAGGCCCAAAGCTGAAACGAATGGTGGAATGTCTGAAAAATACCAAGATAACCTGCAGGTAAATCCAAACCTTCTTAAATATTGTTTCCTTGCTGTAAACCCACTGACAGTTATTTAGTGCTGCTCACATTAAGGCTTATGGAGTGTCTTGCTGCTCTCTGTCTCTGTACTGCCTTGATGTCCCTGTGAGGCTACAGTGTCATACTACACTCAAACTATATACTCCCACAGACAAAAATGTTGTGCAGGAAAGTTTGTTTAGGTTCTGTAACCACCTATCCATGCACTTGCAGAAAGATTTCCAGGTCAAAGGCATAAGTCAACAAAGCTTCGTCAAGAATCCCAGTGATGTATTTCTAGGCAATTTCCCAAGTTGGCATATGTTGTGGAAGCAATTAATATTAATTAAAGAAAGAAACTTATCCTATACTAGGACAAGTTTGACGAAACCTCAATGAGTCAGGAACCATGCAGGAGGGAGCTTGTCCAATGCGTCTTTTATTTCTCTCCAGCAAATGCTGAAGAAGAAGCATTCATCATAGTAGTCTATTACAGAATGGACAGAAATGTAAGAGCACAGGTCTATTTAATAAACCAGTGAAGTTACATAACATTGCTGATTAATGCATACATTTACTCTGATTGGTCTGTTGGCTTATACCCAAATACAGCCAGGTCCATAAATATTTGGCAGTGACATAGTTTTCATAATTTTGGCTCTGTATCGGTGTATGTAATAACTATTCAGTTTTCTTGTTTACAGGACATCTGCTGATCTCTTGCTCATCTCCTATTACATTTTGTGTAATTACATCAACCATTCTCTTGCCTTTTATTTACTTAACCATTTCAGTAGTTCCCTCCATAACATTTCTGAAACAAATACTTACATATTTCAGTGTACACTGCAAAACAAAATTACCTCTAAATTATTCTCTATGTGTGATGTTGGCATATGGATATTTATGGAAAATTCAAGGTTTGGATAGATCATTTTGAGAATGTTTAGTTATTTAATAAAGTAACAAGTCAGTTTGTAAAGGTCAGAGTTATGTTTTCTAAAACACCACCGTCAAATTGTTATGTTTTGTACAGTTTGTTAAGCATAACTCTGTGCATCCACCTGTTAATTTCCTGTCCGCTTTCATTTAGTACAATATTTTAGTCCTGTGTTTCTTACATTATATTATGTATTAATCATGCTGCAGAGAACTATATGATTTTATACTTCTACAGTATATGATTTGATCTTCATTTAGGTAGGAAAGGAATTATGTTTATGCACAGAATATGAGAATAAATAAGGATTATTAATCTAATCAAATATAATCTAACGAAGATATTAAAGCTATAAGAATGTAATCTCTTCATAACTAATGAAATGGGGAATAAGAAACTGCTATAAACTGGTCTTGTGTCTGTGTGCTGATAACGGCGTATTTTTAGGAATGTGAGTGCCCTTATAACTCTTTATTTTGGTATGAAACTGGGCACTCCTGCATGTCATAAATCAGTATGTAACCGTAATTTATAGCAATCTAAGTATAACCTCAAAATGAACTGTCATGTTTTTTTCTCTTTGGCTAATGAATAAGCTAGGTAATATAAAGAGGATTTTTTTCTTTTAAGCAAGACTGTCTGTTCTGACCAGCCAGTGGCACTGAGCTTTCCAGTCTCTTCGGAGGCATTCAGCAGTCTCTATCTCACCAAGAATAAAGAAATTGCTGTTTATTTAAATTGGTGTTTGTTTTCCCATTGTTATTGACTTCAGCGACCACATTAATGAGTCTAATCAAATCTAAGGAGGCTTTGTTACACGTGTGTAAGATAGGGACAAATTCATTATTTTTATCTTGCTGTTTAATATTTTGTGTTTTGTAATGTTCAAGTTATTTGATCCGTTTTTGCCTATAAGTACACAAGTGGATAACACTGAAGTTTTCTGCTGCTCTTTAGTATTTAGCGCCCCTTTCACTTGTGTCCATTCAGCTCTTTGTGAATTATCAGTTAATTTTGTGTTTATTTTTTGAAAAATTCCAAGTTGTTTGTTATTTGCTTCACTGTCAAATACTGAATTGATTTGGTTCTGAGGTGTCAAAGCTTCTGTTAGTACCAAAGTCAAAATTTTAATATTAATATAGCACTACTTCCCATCTATCATGGATACCGTCCAGTGGGAACTTCCTTAAAATTTCTGTGCTTAAGAAGTATGAACTACAAATAGACATAACCCATTAACAACCAGCAATTAACAATAGTACATCAATGATGCAATATTTACATCATATGATTTGGAATCTGCTATGTATAAAAGTACATTTAGTCACTGTTAGCCTGTTTGGTTCAGTTTTTAACTACATATTAATGTAAAATGCTATTTGTAAATATGTATTTATGCACAGTACTAAAATGTATTTACATTCTCTTCTCACTGCTACTTTTGGATATGACTAATTGCTGAAAAATATTTAATAAACAACAATGTGCTATGTCTCTTTGAAGAAAAATTTAGATGTGGCAAGGTTAACCAAAATTAAATAATTACCAGAATGCTCCTGAATTTTACAGCTTGTGTACATTTCCTAATTGTTGTATTATGGAGGAGGTAATAGTAAGTTTGGTTTCCTTTTAGATACATCCTCTGGGCTGTGCAGATATTGGAGTAATCCAGAAGTGTCATTGTCATAGCAGCTATACAGAAAACAACAAATGAAAGGTAACTGTCATGATTGGTGTATTTTATTATTTTTTTGTGACCTCTGTAGTAAGTTTCAGGGACATCTTGATAGCTAATCTGGGGTTTCTGAAGTCAAGAAATCTAATTTGGAGTTTTATTGTGCACTTATTTTATTTCCTTAAGAAGTTGTACTTTTTCTTGTCTTTTTGTTTAGTTTGAAACTAAAATAAGTCCACAGTGAACTGAAAACTTCAAAATAATATCCATCTTGAGCATGACTTCCTTTTATTATTCTTACCTAAAGACACATACAATGTAGCATGATGTTTTCCATGACACTCTTGCCAAAACCTCTCTGACTTAGTAATTGAGTAAAATAGTCAAATCATAGCTTAGAATAACATTATGCAATAAAATTAATTTTTAGAGCTTTGGGCAACTTGCAGAGTTTGTCTTGTCTGGTCCATCCTGGTAGCATCAGTGTTTAGTGTTTTTGTATTCATATATTCTCTTTAGCCCTGCTAATTTTGTTTAAGCTAACATGTATATTTCCATTTCTTGATTTCATTTTGTTAGGACAGTGTGCTTTAGTTGATGGTTAATATATTCTCGTAATGTTTTGTTTACCTTATTAAAAAACTAAGTCAAGTTTGTTTTAAAGGGATGTTTTCTTCATAGTGAAGTAACATGAGCAAAAAAAAAATCTTATTTCTTGTGCACAAAAGAAAATATTGCATGCATATGAGAAAGTTTTGTCTGTGTACACGAAAGTTTCACATGCCCACAACATTTTACACTCTTTGTGAACACGAAACTTTCCCATGCATATGAGAAATAAGACTTTTTTTTAGCTCATGCCCTTTTAGGGACTCTGTATTGATGGTGTTTATCAGTTATAGGGTTGCATTTTATTTTTTTGTTTTTTTTTTCCTTTTTGGAAAAAACAAAACAAAACAGAGGGTAACCTTGTGTCTTGAATTGTTTAAAATAATGGAAGGTATGTTTAAAATAGTAATTGGTCATTAATTAATGCATTCTCTCATGATGAAACATATAGGATTCCTTCTATTGTTTGCTTAATGCTTTGTGTATGTCTGGTGTAATCCTGTATACAGTGGGATGCAAAAGTTTGGGCAACCTTGTTAATAGTCATTATTTTCCTGTATAAATCGTTGGTTGTTACGATAAAAAATGTCAGTTAAATATATCATATAGGAGACACGTAGTGATATTTGAGAAGTGAAATGAAGTTTATTGGATTTACAGAAAGTGTGCAATAATTGTTCAAACAAAACCCGGCAGGTGCATAAATTTGGGCACCACAAAAAAGAAATGAAATCAATATTTAGTAGATCCGCCTTTTGCAGAAATTACAGCCTCTAAACGCTTCCTGTAGGTTCCAATGAGAGTCTGGATTGTGGTTGAAGGTATTTTGGACCATTCCTCTTTACAAAACATCTCTAGTTCATTCAGGTTTGATGGCTTCCGAGCATGGACAGCTCTCTTTAACTCACAACACAGATTTTCAATTATATTCAGGTCTGGGCACTGAGATGGCCATTCCAGAACGTTGTACTTGTTCCTCTGCATGAATGTCTTAGTGGATTTTGAGCAGTGTTTCGGGTCGTTGTCTTGAAAGATCCAGCCCCGGCACAGCTTCAGCTTTGTCACTGATTCCTGGACATTGGTCTCCAGAATCTGCTGATACTGAGTGGAATCCATGCGTCCCTCAACTTTGACAAGATTCCCAGTCCCTGCACTGGCCACACAGCCCCACAACATGATGGAACCACCACCATATTTTACTGTAGGTAGCAGGTGTTTTTCTTGGAATGCTGTGTTCTTTTTCCTCCATGCATAACGCCCCTTGTTATGCCCAAATAACACAATTTTAGTTTCATCAGTCCACAGCACCTTATTCCAAAATGAAGCTGTCTTGTCCAATGTGCTTGAGAATACCTCAAGCGGCTCTGTTTGTGCTGTGGGCGAAGAAAAGGCTTCCTTTGCATCACTCTCGCATACAGCATCTCCTTGTGTAAAGTGCGCCGAATGAACGATGCACAGTGACTCCATCTGCTGCAAGATGATGTTGTAGGTCTTTGGTGCTGGTCTGTGGGTTGACTCTGACTGTTCTCACCATTCGTCGCTTCTGTCTATCCGAAATCTTTCTTGGTCTGCCACTTCAAGCCTTAACTTGAACTGAGCCTGTGGTCTTCCATTTCCTCAATATGTTCCTAACTGTGGAAACAGACAGCTTAAATCTCTGGGACAGCTTTCTGTGTCCTTCCCCTAAACCATGATGGTGAACAATCTTTGTCTTCAGGTCATTTGAGAGTTGTTTTGTGACCCCCATGTTGCTACTCTTCAGAGAAAATTAAAGGAGGAGGGAACTTACAATTGACCCCCTTAAATACTCTTTCTCATTATAGGATTCACCTGTGTATGTAGGTCAGGGGTCACTGAGCTTACCAAGCCAATTTGAGTTCCAATAATTAGTTCTAAAAGTTTTGGAATCAATAAAATGACAACGGTGCCCAAATTTATGCACCTGCCTGATTTTGTTTGAACAATTATTGCACACTTTCTGTAAATCCAATAAACTTCATTTCACTTCTCAAATATCACTGTGTGTGTCTCCTATATGATATATTTAACTGACATTTTTTATTGTAACAACCAACGATTTATACAGGAAAATAATGACTATTAACAAGGTTGCCCAAACTTTTGGATCCCACTGTATATATAATAAGACTATTTTTTGGAGAATGCTAAGTAAAGTGGTTTAAAAAAATAAATTGTCATACTAATATTGCAGATTTTAAATGCATGCATAATTATATAACTTTTTTTTTTAAAGACATTCTATCTTGAAGATATAAGGATATACCAGATCAAGTTTTTGATACTTGAGTTCAGAAGATTTTGCAAGATAGTGGACCATGCCTTTTCTGACGTTTCCCTAATATCAAGCGAGGTGAAGAAATGGATGAAGAAAGTGAAATAAACCTTAACATGTGGTCTAATACAATTTTGACCAGTTGCACTGGTGATGGAGAGCCTACCAAATGTAGCATGGGCTCTGAAAACCTAAGTGGCAGTTATAGTCCCTTGAAAAGGAAGGTCATGAGCAGCGGCATTTGTCCTAAAAGACTACGATTGTCAGAGGAAGATCAAACAAACATGAGCTTTGAATGCAACATTACAAGCTCTATTTTTGACACTTTAATCAATTTCAGTGATTCAGATAATGCTATTGATACCACAAATACTTTCACTTTAAGCAATCAGCATTGCACTCCATCCTGGGCATACACAGTTACTGGAACAGAAATGGATAATGCATTTTCTACAGAGTATCATTTTACAGGTAATCAACTACTAAAACTACATGATAAAAGCTATGGTCTAACTGGAAAAACAAATAGTGAGTCAGCAGAGGATATAAATGAGCAGAAATCTACATGTTCTACATCCATTGAGCAGCTTGTGGTTGATCAAGAAAACCAAACTTCTTCTTGGAGTAAAATTATTAAAGAAAACAAGGACACTGTTACTGGAAAACCTTTTCACTTCTCTGCTTGTTTTGACAATCACAAAATCGATGACTGCAATCATAGTAAGCACAGTGATATTAGAAAACAGAGTGATTCTTTATTAAGTACACAGATGGTTTCTTTTCCAGATGATCCACAGAATTGTCAAAATAGTGTTGACATGACTGAAAAGGAAGATGGGCCTATAAAATCGGAGTCAAAACTTCCAGATACAGTTTCCTGTTCAGTGCTAAATTCAACACTGGAATGCCAAGTCCAGATTTTCAAAGCCCACTCCTCAAATAATGGTGTGGAGTTACAGAAATGTAAAGAGGACAGAGATGAGAAATGTAATCTGACTAAGCTGGAAACAGAATCTGATGGACAGGTTATGATGGAAAACCAGTTTGAAAATAATGTGTGTAAGAAAGAGAAATCTGATTTTTCTGAACTGTATATAGAAAAAGCATTCACCACTCATTTGGAGTCTGAAAATCAGAAAGATGTACATTATAATGGGCACACATTTGAACAAGTGAAAAAGAAGACTGTCTCTGATAATACATTGAATATGATGGTAGAGCCAATGAAGCAAATTAGTGAGATGAAAAGTGAGCTGATCAAGCAAGAAATGGAATACACCACATTAACTTCAAAAGTTGTGGCTAAAGACCAGCCTTCTTCATTAAGTGCTTACCATAATGACAAATGGGAAGATAAGGAATGCAAAACTGAAAAGACCGATTTATCTGAATATGGATCCAGCAATGCATTAATCATCCCCCTAAGTACTGAAAACCATAAAGTTGAATTAGAAAGTCAGGATAAATTGGAAATAAAAAGTGAATGTGATGATGTTGCTGTTGCACTGGGGATCTCCAATGCCATTCCTACAGTCTCTTTTCCTGTTTTGTCTTTACCGGCTTGTAAAGAGGATGACTTGGATGTTAAATTGAGCTATAACAATACAGCTTCCTGTTCTGTAGAGATGAAGTGTGCCAGTTTGAAGTGCCAGGGCCAAAGTATGCAGTCAAATGTGAAAAAGGAGACATCTTCTAGTGACTTGGAGATAAAGCTACAGCCACAGAAACAAAGTAGTGAGAACAAATGTGAACTGATTAAGCAAGAAATACAAGAGAATGCATCAGCTTCATGTGAACTGATTAAGCAAGAAATAGAAGAGAATGCATCAGCTTCAAGTCAGTCTTGTTCTTTGCCTGTCTCCCAGAGTGAGCAATGCAAGAATAATGAACACAAGATGGAGGAATTGAATAGCTGTGAACTTTCCTCAAAGAACGCACCTGTAAATTCTTTATTTTGTAAAAATGAGAAAGACAATCTAAGTAAGCAGGTTAAAATAGAAATTAAAGAAGAGGATGGCTCTGTTGATATAGGCTTAGGTATACCCAAGAAAATTACCATGTCTCCTAAAGATGAGTTGTTGAAGTTCAAACAAAAACATCTGGGTGCAATGTGCTGTCCTGTGGTGGTAGGACATACCTCACCACAGTGCCAAAACCAGGTTCTTACCCAAAAACTGAAGCAGGAGTCTGTCGCTGATGACGCATTGAATAACGGATTAGTTCCTCCTCAGACTGTGTTAGAGTCACTTGTCCAGGAATTACAAAAAGTTAAATGGGATCAGATCAAACAGATAAGGGCAAATGCAGGTTTAAATATTCATGTTGAAAATGAAGCTATTGCTGGTTCTTTTGAACCTTCTCAACATGACCAGTGTAAAAGTCATGTGATATGCAATCTGGATGACTCTGGAGTGATGACAAATAATATATTTTCCACACATACAAATAAGAGAGAACATCTGATCAGACCGGGTGACATTAAGGTTGAAAATGAGAGTGGGGAGGATACTGAGTGTTTGAGAGGGCCAAGTCCAGCTACTGTGTGTCCTGTTCTTCAATCTTCTGTGAAAATTGAACCTCAAAATTTTCAAGGCAGCACAGCAGAGATTGAAACAAAGGTTCCTGATACACTTTACTTTTCTGCATCCTTGAAATGTTCTCAAAACCAGAGTCTCCAACATGAAGGGAAGAATGAGTCTGTCATGAATGAATCATCAAATTTAGAGGGAACTACTGCACAACCAGGTATGGATTCACTTGTTTTACATGCTAAAGAAGCTCAACACAGTGGACAGGGGAAACAGAAATGTGAACATATTAGTTTAAATACATCTGCGGATGAAGAAATATCTTCTGCACATAATGGCCATAATGTACAATGCAACAGTAATTTATACAACAAAGAAACTTTGAATGACTCTAAAATACAGACAAATGTTATTTATACACCTTTATCATTTGACAATGAAAAGGAACAACAATACAGCCTGGGTTCAGTGAAAATTAAGCAAGAGAATGAATGTGTTGCTGTGAGTTCTGAAATTCCTAATCCAGGTCCTACCACACCTATGTCTGATTTATATTTACAAGGTGAGCAGCAAAAATGGCAACCTATTGTTGATATGAATAAAAAGAACATCCTGCACCCTCAGCAACACCAACGGGATATATCTTTTGCAAACATAAAGAGAAAAAAGTGTGTTACAAATGATGCAACTCTCTCGTCTGATTTGTTGACCTCTTATGAACAGCAGAACAATGTGCATTTAAGTCAAGAGGATGGTAAAATAATTAAGAAAGGAAGTAGCACATTGTCAACTCCACTACTTGCAAAGGAAGAATCCACAAATAAATCTGTTTTGGAAGTACGGAGTGACAAACAAATGCTGAATGTTGGTTCAGGTAGTAGTTTCCAACATCCCATGGATCCAGGTTTCAATAAAGCTAATCTTCATATACAAAGGAGAGCGGGACCCTTTTTTCAGAACCGTGAATTCTGTTGTAATTTTAATTTTAAAAGTTTGGCTTTCTTGAAGTCTTTTTCTCATCTCTATTTAGCTATTCACCAGGTATTCCAGGAAGTACTTGATCATGCAAAGCCTGACTTAAAGGGGGATGATTATGTTCAGCTTGACCTCTGTGCTGAATCCCATAAAGATTCCATGATTACTCAAGGACACGCTGCTGATTTGAATGTCAGCACATTTTTAAACAAGGTTGCAGATAAATTACCAGCTACCAAAGATATATTGGCATGTGAAAATCTGTCTCTTATTTTAAAAACTGTAAGCAATCTAAAAGGAGAATCAGGAATCAGTTCAAAACCTAATTATGTATTGCCCTATAATATACTTCGTCAGAAAAGAAGATGCATGTTTATTTTGAACAACCAAGGCAATAATTTGTGCTTTGCAGCTACATTGATTGGGCTAATGGATCTGAAAAATGCAAGAATTGATAAAATAATGAAAGAAGCAGTGGAGCTCCATAAACAGCTCAATTTACCACCTCAAGACATGGTCAGCTTTTCGAACATTGCTAAATTTGAGGAGCTGCTTGACATTAAGATAAAAGTTTACTATGGTGCTCCAGATCTCCAAGTTTTCGAAACTTCTACCGCTCCTCATCCACGTACATACTTCATGTATTTGCAGAACAACCATTATTATGGTATAACAAGTCTAACGAGTTTCCTTGGTGTAAAACAAATATGTCGGTTATGTCACCGTCCTACAATGAATAATCACAAATGCAATGCGATCTGTAAAGTGTGTCTATCTTCCAATTGTCAGCAAGTCAAAAATGAAAGGGTTTCTTGTAAAGATTGCTATCGTACATGCAAATCTCGCTTGTGTTACATTCGCCATAAACTGCTGCAGAGTGATGAGAAACATCAAAAACCAACACCATCTCCATGTGATTCTGTAATACACTGCAGGGAGTGTCGTAACCCTATTAACTTGACTCCAGGTGTTAAGGCACATCAGTGTCAAATGGTGACATGTCACGGTTGTGGCGAACGATCTCGAGATGAAAAGCATAGATGCTTCCTTTCAGAACTAAAGCCTGAACCATTAACAAGCAATTATATATTTTTTGACATTATATGCAGAGCAGGTCGCGTTCCTTGTTATATTTATGCTCTTTCTATAGATAGTACAGTGGAGAAGGCATTTTATGGCAATGATTGCATTGCTCGGTTTTGTACGTTTTTTATAAAAAGTCGCTTTGAAGGCTATACTTTCCTTGCACATAACTGTAAAAACTTTGATGGTGACCTGATTTTGAATTTCCTTGTTCAGAATCATATGAAATGTGAATATTTCAACCTAGGAACTAGTTTCAAAGGGTTTATAGTGCTTTTAACAAAAATCAGATTCATCAATACTTACTGCTTTATGCCAATGAAATTAAGAGCAATGCCAAAAGCATTTGGCTTTAAAATGTCCAGAGGTTACTTTCCACACTACTTTAATACACCTGTCAACGAGAACTACTGTGGACCTGTCCCAAGCATTCAGTCCTATGGACAACGACATTTGGTTGGAGAAGAAAGTAGTTGTTTCCTTAAGTGGCATAAAATACGAAGGAGCACTGGATTTAACTTCCTGAGTGAAATGAAACAATACTGCAAGAATAGTGTTGATATGCTGCTGCAAGCATTTTTGTGTTTTAGAAATGTTTTCTCAGATGGGAAAGACATTGATCCTTTTAAATTTAAAAACATTGGAAATGCTGCAATGGCTTTGTTTCGAACAAATTTTTTTCCGAAGAATACAATTCCCATAATACCTTTTGACATCTACCGTAGAGAATATCGCTATTTTCAAGCTGCCAACATTCAGTGGTTAGAGTATGTTTCTGCTGCGGAGGGAATCAAAATTCAGCATGCTTTGAATGCTGGTGAAAAACAATTTGGTCCTTATTTTGTAGATGGATTTGCAACTATAGATGGTGAAGATATATGCTTTTTATACTGTGCATGTTCCACATATGGCTGTCCTGAATGCTTAAAGAATATTAGCAGGAGATCTTGTGCTGGATACAGCAAAAAGTATGAGGATTTGCAGGAAAAAATCTCTTACCTTAAAGGACGGAATCTTCAGATCCGTATTATGTGGGAACACGAGTGGCTGGAACTGAAACAAGAACCCAAGATGCGTCCTTTTCTGAAAAAATATCCAGATCCATTTGATCCATGGAATTCCATTTATGGAAATCGGGCAGAAGCTATCTGTTTGCTTTACAAGATACAACCAGATGAGAAAATTAAATATTTTGTTTTCAATGATCTCTTGATGTATGTATATAAGACAAAAAGCTTTCCTGCTGGTCACCCGGTCATTATTCGTGAAGACTTTGATGATCTCAGTGAGTACTTTGGCTTTGCCAAGGTCACAATATTCCCACCAAAGAAACTACTTTTTCCAGTGTTAGGAACTTGTCTCAACGGGCATATACTCTTTTCATTGTGCAGGACTTGTGCTGAAATGAAGCAAACAGCAATCTGCACCCATGAGGATGAACAGCGATCTTTAACAGGAATATGGTCTACAGTTGAACTGTCAAAAGCTCTGGAATGTGGATATAGGGTTGGCAAAGTTTTTGAGGTGTGGCATTTTGAGAAAAGGTCAACTAAGTTATTTGAAAGTTATATCAAGAGAAACATGAAGATTAAACAAGAAGCACAAGGATTTCCACATTGGTGCAACAATGATGAACAGAAAGATCTGTATGTGAAAAAGTATTTTGATGAAGAAGGTGTAAAGTTGGAGAGGGATAATATAAAAATGAATCAGGGTTCCCACAAAGTTTCTTCACTGCTGCTAGATTCTCTTTGGGAGGAGTTTGGAAGTAGTGCTGTTAATTTTCGAAGCAGCATTGTTACAACATCAGAGGAGCTTGATAAGCTTATTTTTTCAAAATATTTCAGTGTCTTGAATGTGGATTTCTTTAATGACACAACCGCTTATGTACAGTGGCACTATGATTCAGACACTAAAAAATTCCCAACAAATATATTTTTGGCCTCTTTTGTCTCAGCCTATGTACATTTAGAGCTGTACAGTGTATTGGAGAACTTACAGGAAAGATGTCTATATTTTGACACTGACACAATTGTGTTTGTCAGTCGCCCAGGCTCATGGGAGCCACCCCTATCAACAAAACTTGGAGGTTTTTCTAGCAGAATAAAGAATGAGGACCATATAGTTGAGTTTGTATCAGCAACCCACAAAACATACGGATATAAAACTTTCAAAGGAGAAGCATACATGAAAGTGAAAGGTTTTGCTTTTGAGCATGCCAGTTCTGACCAGGTGAACCTTGCGTCAATAATTGACCTTGTTAAGACAGACTTGTTTAAACTTGGGCCTGATAGCAACAATACAATTCAAAATATGACAAAAGGAGTTCAGCCTGATTTTAATATTGTTTTTGACAAACGAGTTTTGAATTCAGATCATTTTACTTTGCCATATGGGTTCTGATATCATTTACCTTCTAAATTATGAGTTTCAGTCAAGAATCTTTACTGTACACAAGTTTCTCAACTGTAAAAAGGAACCACAATGCTAACGATAGAATGGCTGGTTTAAGTACACAGACTAGTAAAGGTAAAAGGTATAATTCCTGATTTTAATTTTTTTTAAATGTTTGTATAATATCATAGACATTTTAATATGAAATGTATATAGTTTCAGGACTTATTGTAACATTGTATTTGTTATTATTTTCATTCAGTTGAAATTGTAGGATTTTATTTTTGTATTATTTTTTTAAATAAAATGCAATATTTTATTCATCATTTTTTCTTAATTCAATGACCCAGTGACTTAATTTAAAGACCCAAAATCACTAATACTATATAAATGATTCTTTATAAAAATTGTTACATGTTCTGAACATTTCTGATTAATTACTTCTCACTACAGTTGCCGTGATTCTCAGTACATTTCCTGAATATGGCTGGCCTCCCGAAATAAAAATTTATTTGAGTGCAAATCCAATTATGCATTGCTCCTTTAACCTCATGTTCATATGACCTTTCAGCACATTCCTTGAGGAGTCCAAACTAATGACATTTGGAGCTAGCTTGAAGTGGGTGGGGTAGAAATTCCAGTTTCAGTGGATGTTCATGGTATGTGAAGTGTGTAATAGTCAGGCAGTGCAAAAATATGATACAGATAATTAACTGAATTTTTTTAAAACGCCTTGATTGTAATGTCACAACAGAGAAGTACAGTGGGAAAAGAAGAGTGAAAGGACAAGAAAGCTCATCTTTTCATCAAACTCAAAATTTTAACCAAAATTGAAAGTCGGAAAACTAGAGCCTAACATTATTGCCATAAAAATTACATAAGTCACACTTGACTTTCAGAGATTATCCACAAACTTGGACAAGATACATGCAATGCCGTCTTAAATACCACTCCACTGATAACAACCGTGGTTGTGGCTTCCAAGAATGCACCCCTTAGCAAATCCTCATTGTGCTCTTGCCTGTTAAAAGCAAAATGGTGACATGGTATTTTTTTGTTTTCAAAACAAATCCCTGCAATTCATAATATAAAGACAAAATTATTAAATCTGAAAAATATATTAGGCTCAGAAAAAAAATCATAAAAGAATAGTAATGCTATGGAAATGAAATCCCACCACAAAAGTATTGTATTTTGCAATAATTCTATTGTTATTTAGAATAAGTATTAAATTATTTGGCAAAGTATTGCTTGCTGACACTGTTATTATTGAGCATATGCATGCTTCACTTATCAGATGACAACTAGTGAACATAAGTATGTGCATAGCATGCTATCAAGTAACAAGACCTGAACAGACATGATACATATACATTATTTCCTGCATATGCTGAGGAGTAACAATAGTCTGCCCAGTTTAAGGTCACAGTAAGCCAGTCATTATCTTAGCAGAAGTGGATGTATGACAGAAACAAATGTAGTGGACGGTATGCCAGTCCTTTACAAGGCACAATTGCACAGCTAAGCAGGAATGAGTGTACTGGCTTCACTCTAGTAACATCTAAATTTAGCTTTGCGTAAGCGCTGTTTAATGCTGTAATATGTGACAAGTTTAGCAGCTGTTAAAGGTGAAAAATCAGGGAAAATGCGAATGTGGTTATTTTCAAATAAAATCATCTTGCATCAGCCTGAGAAGCAAAATCAGATTCATATTAGATTGTAATTCATTGAAACATATAATGAGGCTTCTAGATTTTGAGGCGTTCGATCCACGTATGCCGTAAGCTGCTGATATCCCAGTGTCCAATTTGAAGTCCTCTTCAATTATTTGAGAGAATAGTTCAGCGATGAATTTCACTGGGTTTAGGTTTTCATGGTTTTCAGGGAGATGTGCAATTCTGATATTATTTCTTGTATATCCATCTTCCAGCACAGCTAGCCTATCTCCAAGCACTTTGCATTCGGATTTAGTAGCTGTTGCTTTTTCAACAGCAGTGAAAGCCAATTGTTCAACGAGTCTTGAACAGTTGCTTAATGTCTTCAAGCTGAGCATCAAGTGCTCTAAATTTATTTTCAAACTTACTTGCATTTTCTTCTATTTTTTCATCAAATGTTTTCTAACATACCTTCAAAGGTTGCCTCAAAGTGATTACTTAAATGTTTCTCCAAGTCTTTAATATTCTGAAAAAGCTTCTCATTAGTCATGATTATATCCTTTATATCTTTTCTTATATCCTTTGTGATCTTCTTTATGTTGCTTTTAATGTCATTTATGTCCTCCCCGAGTGTGGTAGTTATTGCAGTAGTTATTGTGGTGATCGTTGATAAGATAGTATTTTTACAGGAGGCTCACTTAAACAGCAAGGATCAGTTATGGTTGCAAAGAGAATAGACTGGCCAAATATTCCACTCCAGCTATACAAAGAAACCTAGAGGTGTGGGAATCTTAATTCATAGAACACTTTCATTTGTAGTATCAAATGCAATATCAGATCCTGAAGGGTGACATGTGATGGTTATGGATAATTTACAGTATTTAATTGCAAAGTAATCAATGTGGATGACAGAGTCTTCATCCAAAACCTAGTTGCATCTTTTCCTAACTTGAACACTCACAACATTATGATAGCTTGAGACTTTAATTGTGTTTTAAATTCAGACCTGGATAGGTCTTCAGCTACAGGGGCAATTTAACACTGCAAAGATAATCATAGTTTTTAATTGATCATAACTTATCAGACCCATGGAGATTTCTAAATCCATACTTAAAAGCATATTCGTTCTTTTCACCAGTACCTCATTGTTACTCAAGAATTGATTACTTCTTTATAATTAACAATGTTTAAATCTTGCAGATATGATGCTATAGTTGTCTCTGACCATGCCCTTCTAATCATGGAGCTCACATCACTATGCTCCACATATTCATCTTACAGTTGGCATCTTAAACCCCAGTCATTAGCTAATGAGAACTGTATGGAATGTATATCTAAGCAAATTGATTTATTTTAAAGACAGATGCATCCTATGAGGTTTCTGCAGGAATACTCTGGGAAACTTAAGGCATTTTTAAGAGGACAGATCTCATAATTCTTCCACAAAAATAAACTGGATAACAAAAAGGCCTCGCCTCAGAGTTAATCAGTGAAATTACCTGAATAGATCAAGATCACGCCAGGCCTCCAAATGAGGCATTTTTTAGGAAAAGACAGGCTTTGCAATTAGAACATTAGAACAATCTAGACAAGAACAGGCCATTCAGTCCAACAAGGCTCTCCAGTCCTGTCCACCCAATTCTTCTAAAAAACATTGTGTAGTTTTGAAAGTCCCTAAGGTTTTACTGTCAACCACACTTTTTGGTAGCTTATTCCAAGTGTCTATGATCCTCTGTGTAAAGTAAAACTTCCTAATGTTTCCAAGAGTGTCCCCCATGTTCTTGATGAACTTGTTTTAAAATAAGTCTTGTTCCGCTGTACTAATTCTCATTCCCTTCATGATTTTAAATACTTCAATCATGTCACCTCTTAATCTTATTTTGCTTAAACTGAAAAGGCTCAGCATAATTCATCCTCTGTAGCCCTGAAATGAGCCTAGCTGCTCTTCCCTGGACCTTCCGCTACTAAGTCCTTTTTGTAGCCTGGAGATCAAAACTGTACACAGTACTCAAGATGAGGCCTCACCAGTGCATTATAAAGTTTGCGCATAACCTGCTTGGACTTGTACTCCACACATCGTTCTATATAACCTAACATTCTGTTTGCCTTCTTAATGGCTTCTGAATACTGTCAGGAAGTTGATAGGGTAGAATCTAGTATTGCAGGGTTTGTTCCAGCCTTATACCCTGTGCTGGCTGGGATTGGCTCCAGCAGACCCCCGTGACCCTGTGTTAGGATATAGCGGGTTGGACAATGACTGACTGACTTCCTATTGTGATACTTTACATCTACTGACATTAAATTTCATCTGCCAAACTTGTATGCTGTCCAAGTCCTTCTGTAATGATTTAACAGATTCCAGCTATCTTGGTATCATCTGCAAACTTAACCAGCTTGTTACTTATATTCTTATCTAAATCATTTATATATATTAAAAATAGTAGCAGCCCTAGCACTGACCCCTGTGGAACACCACTTTTAACAGCCAATTCTGATACGGTTCTTCGCACCATCACTCTCTGCTTCTAGTGTCTGAGCCAGTTCTGCACTCATTTAAAAACATCACCCTGAACTCCCACTTCTTTAAATTTGATACCCAACCTCTCAAGTGGCACCTTATTAAATGCTTTCTGAAAGTCAAGATAAATAATATCATATGCTCCACTTTGATCATATCCTTTTGTTGCTTCCTCATAGAATTCCAGCATGTTAATAAAACATGACCTCCCTCTTCTGAACCCATGCTGACTGTTCAGAAAAACTCCTGTATTCGCCATATGCTGCTCAATCTTATCTATATTAATAAAAGGCAAAGCCCTCACTCACTCACTGACTGACTGACTCATCACTAATTCTCCAACTTCCCGTGTAGGTAGAAGGCTGAAATTTGGCAGGTTCATTCCTTACAGCTTACTTACAAAAGTTGGGCAGGTTTCATTTCGAAATTCTACGCGTAATGGTCATAACTGGAATCTGTTTTTCTCCATATACTGTAATGGAGTTGAGCTCGATGGCCGTGGGGGGCGGAGTTTTGTGTGACATCATCACTCCTCCCACGTAATCACGTGAATTGACTGTCAACGCAGTATGTAGAAAACAAGGAAGAGCTCCAAAAAGCGCTGAAGAAAACATGCATTATACAATTGAGAAGGCAGCGAAACAATAAGAAGCAAGCGAGTGACACATACAAGTATATTCATGAGCTGTGTGAAGGCAGCTACACAAAAAAACAGCAGAGCGCCACACTCTGAATGTATTCCTGGCATCACCGTTATACCATCTGATCTCCCATTTCAATTAAAATGCCTCAAATTTCCAGTAAGGCTCTGCTTCGCGATGACAAGTAATAAGTCTCAGGCACAGACCCTACAAAACGATGCCATTGATTTCAGGCAAGACTGCTTTTCTCCTGGAAAACTATACGTTGCATTTTCAAGAGTGAGCTACGCAGCTTCATCATATTACAACCAGAGTGCAGCCAGAAACTTTTAAGTGGCGGGTCTTAGCTAACATTAAATTAAGCCGTGGATATCGCAACATCACACAAGAGAGCAGCTCACGTGAACTTACTGAACGCTGCACGAGTGATCACTTCCATGCATCAAACCTGTTCAAAAAACGCATTACACAATTGACAAGGTGATGGCTTTATATGTCGTTCGTTTATAAAAGAGCGGAGAAGCTGTGTAAAGGCTCACAAAAAACCAGCAGAGCGTCTTATATGAGTAGGCAGTCAGCTAAAGAAGGGAATCAATAAATATCCATATTAACGTAATAAACGAGCAAAAAATAACATACAAGCCGCGAATTAAATAAAGGAAATGGGTACCTGAACAGTAAAGTTAGTCTCGAATAGCTACACAATAACTATAAGAATCGTAATAAACAAACAATAAAACAGAACAGAACCGCGAAGCAAGGAGAAACGATGGCCTTATATGGCGTTCGTTTATAAAGCAGCGGAGAGGCTGTGTGAAGGCAGCTACACAAAAAAACAGCAGAGCGCCACACTCTGAATGTATTCCTGGCATCACCGTTATACCCTCTGATCTCCCATTTCAATTGAAATGCCTCAGATTTCCAGTAAGGCTTTGCTTCGCGATGACAATAAGTCTTAGGGACACACCCTACAAAAGGTTGCCATTGATTTGAGGCAACATTGCTTTCCTCCTGGACAAAACTATACGTTGCATTCTCAAAAGTAATATATACAGTATATATATATATATATATATATATATATATATATATTTATATATATATATATATATATTGTGGACGCTGGCCCGGACACAGACAGACAGACATCGTTGTTGCACCCAACACACTGTTTATTTACAATATATACAATTAATAAAGTCATGTGCACCACAAACCCCAGTGCCTCTTGCACCGATTCCCCAATGTCCAGGTCTCACAGTCCTTGTGCCTTCCTGGCCGCCTCCAGTCCTCTCTCCAGCTCTGTCCACTTCCACCCGATATCCACCATCGACTGAAGGGAGGTGGCCCCTTAAATAGGAACCCGGATGGGCTCCAGCTGCTACCCTGCACTCCTCCACAGACACGCCCCAGTGTGGTGGAAGTGCCGACTGCGCACCCGGAAGCCGTCCGGGTGTCCCCGGTCGTCTTCCCCCCAGCACTTCCTGGTGTGGCGGAAGTGCTGGGCTCCAGGGATATCCAGGCACCGGGGCGCCGCCTGGCGGTGGCCACTGGTCCATACAGGGCTGGGCTTCCAAGCCCTTTACTCGAGGCCCCCAACATAACCAGGGTGGACGCCCCCTCGTGGTCTGGAGGAGGCACATGCCACAATATATATATATATACACACCCCAATCTATGCACTGTGAAATAAACGACCCACACACCCTGGAACTGACATCCGAGGTTCGATTCCCGAGAGGAGGTGCAGTGGGTGTGTACGCCTGATGAGCCCAGAATTAGGGCGAAACACGTGCCGCGTACTGTTTGCATTATTTGACAATAAAACTATTTCAATATATATATATCAGCGCTTCCCGATTCATTTTACCCTCGCACCCCCTTGGTTTGAGAAGAAGTATGAAAAAATATGAGGTTAACGCAGAAAAACAGATCACCAATTGAAGCTTTATGAATAATGGATACTTTATTCGCCATCAATAATTGTTTTGGTAAAGCCATACTCAGTGTATTCCTCCTTCCATGTTATAAATTTTCCGCGACTAGCCATGATTAAATGAACGGTAAAAAAGTAAGAGCGAAGCGAGGGTGACTTATTTAGGCAGGCAGGCAACAGCTCAATAGCTCGAATTTGGATATAAGTAGGTTCTATTTAGTCGCCAGAAATATCTTTGGTAGGAATGAAAGTTGAATTTAGTCTTTAAATTTCTATGATGAAGAAAAATGTATGCAATGATGACTAAATTTAACTTACATTCCTACTAAACATATTTCTGTCGACCAAATAAAAATTACTTATATTTAAAATTTAAATAGAACTTGAATAGATATGATAGTTCATAATATCCACGCAGACTTGCACATAAGAGTGGGAGTCATCCGTTTTAACAAGCAGCGTATTGCACTGATACGAAATAGCCTGCCCATTTAATTATTTAGGAATGGATAGATAAATTAAGATTTTGTACAAATAATGTTTTTAATTTTTCTTCCTCGATGGATTCTGGCACCCCCAGCAACAGCTGCTCCCACCCCAAAGGAGATATATATAGATATAGATATAGATATAGATATAGATAGATATATATAGATAGATAGATAGATAGATAGATAGATATTTGTGTTTGTATATGTGTGTGTATATATGTAGATATGTATATGTATATATATATATATATATATATATATATATATGCCAGCAACACTCATAACAAAAACAAAACAATTACATATTACATTGTCAATCATGTTAAATTATTATTAAAATGTTTCCTTTTCTTTTTCATTACTTCTTTAACACACTACTTCTCCACTGCAAAGCGCGGGTATTTTGCTATACAAGTGGAACCTCGAGATACGAGTTTAATTCGTTCCAGCACTGAGCTTGTATAGCGAATTTCTTGTATCTAGAACAAAACTTCCCCATTGAAAATAATGGAAATCCAGTTAATCTGTTCCGCACCCCCAAAAACATAAAAATCAATTTTCCTAACAAATAACACTAATAAATAAGTGTGGATACACTTTGTCTTCTGAGCGTCATGTGATCATAACTGAGCTGATGGTTCTTCTCTCTCGTGCGCATCTCCCTCTCCTTATCTCTCTTGCTCGCTTGCGCGCCTCTCTCTCTCTCTCCTTATCTCCCTTGCTCGCTTGCCTCTCTCTCTCTCCTCTTCAGGGTAGAGAAAAGCCAAGCAAAATGACACCTTTTATTGGCTAACTAAAAAGATTACAATATGCAAGCTTTGGAGGTAACTCAGGCCCCTTCTTCAGGCAAGATGTAATCAAAGCTTGCATATTGTAATCGTTTTAGTTAGCCAATAAAAGATGTCATTTTGCTTGGCTTTTCTCTACATTCATAAAGGCTAACACGGTACAACACCCTAGTATTCCTCTTGAGAGCAATCGTCTCCTATTCTCCGTCTGCATGTCCGCAATATTTTTGGGTACGCTTATACGGCGAACTGCTACAGCGAAACAATGAAATCACAAGCACACAAACGCGTAGATCCTCATGCTACGGGAGAACAAGGAACACTGAGTGAGTTGACGGGCTTGCAGCGTCAGCTTGGGTGAATCCCCGAGTCGAGGCGGATTGGGAAACGCGTCACGCATAACCACAGCCTGGCTCGTTATGCGAGCCAATGCTCGTATTTATATCCGAATTTTTCGCTCATACTTTCCTCTTATCTTGAATTTCTCGTATACAGAGGTGATTGTATCTAGAGGTTCCACTGTATATGTATACAGTATGTGTATATGTATATATGTGTATATGTATATATATGTATATGTGTATATGTGTATATATATATGTATATGTATATATATGCATATATATGTATATGTATTGTCACACATGTGCGATTAGGAGGCAGTCAAAGAGCCTAAAGGTGAGTGAAACATCGCAAGATAGAGGGTTGTCACGTGGTACTTACCTGAATCTCTTTTGCTCAACAGAAAACTTGAAGAAAAATAATTCCTCCACTTCTGGATTCCAAAATGGCCGCGACGACGTCACTTCCGGCCCACCACGATGACGTCACTTCCGGCTCCATCAATCCACCTCACTTCCGTCCCATCATGATGACGTTGTTTCCGGTTCCTGTTTTCAACGTCACTTCTTGCCAACCATTTCCTGTCCCATAATCCTTTCCTGTATAAAGTCGCCATTTTGACTCAAGAAAACTGTTCATTGTTTTGTTTTGAGACTTTGAATCATTCTTTTCTTTAATTGTCTGGACGACAATATATGGGGACGGTCCCCAAAACTTTGTTTTGTATTGTGTAGCATTCTTTTGAAGAAGAATAATCATCACAGTATATATATGCATATACTGTATATGTATATATATGTGTGTGTGTGTGTATATGTATATATACACTCACCTAAAGGATTATTAGTAACACCATACTAATACAGTGTTTGACCCCCTTTCGCCTTCAGAACTGCCTTAATTCTACGTGGCATTGATTCAACAAAGTGCTGAAAGCATTCTTTAGAAATGTTGGCCCATATTTATAGGATAGCATCTTGCAGTTGATGGAGATTTGTGGGATGCACATCCAGGGCACGAAGCTCCCATTCCACCACATCCCAAAGATGCTCTATTGGGTTGAGATCTGGTGACTGTGGGGACCATTTTAGTACAGTGAACTCATTGTCATGTTCAAGAGACCAATTTGAAATGATTCAAGCTTTGTGACATGGTGCATTATCCTGCTGGAAGTAGCCATCAGAGGATGGGTACATGGTGGTCATGAAGGGATGGACATGGTCAGAAACAATGCTCAGGTAGCCCGTGGCATTTAAACGATGCCCAATTGACACTAAGGGGCCTAAAGTGTGCCAAGAAAACATCCCCACACCATTACACCACCACCACCAGCCTGCACAGTGGTAACAAGGCATAATGGATCCATGTTCTCATTCTGTTTATGCCAAATTCTGATTTTACCATTTGAATGTCTCAACAGAAATCGAGACTCATCAGACCAGGCAACATTTTTCCTGTCTTCAGCTGTCCAATTTTAGTGAGCTCGTGCAAATTGTAGCCTCTTTTTCCTATTTGTAGTGGAGATGAGTGGTACCCGGTGGGGTCTTCTGCTGTTGTAGCCCATCCGCCTCAAGGTTGTGCGTGTTGTGGCTTCACAAATGCTTTGCTGCATACCTCGGTTGTAACGAGTGGTTATTTCAGTCAAAGTTGCTCTTCTATCAGCTTGAATCAGTCGGCCCATTCTCCTCTGACCTCTAGCATCAACAAGGCATTTTCGCCCACAGGACTGCCGCATACTGGATGTTTTTCCCTTTTAACACCATTCTTTGTAAACCCTAGAAATGGTTGTGCGTGAAAATCCCAGTAACTGAGCAGATTGTGAAATACTCAGACCAGCCCGTCTGGCACCAACAACCATGCCACGCTCAAATTGCTTAAATCACCTTTCTTTCCCATTCTGACATTCAGTTTGGAGTTCAGGAGATTGTCTTGACCAGGACCACACCCCTAAATGCATTGAAGCAACTGCCATGTGATTGGTTGATTAGATAATTGCATTAATGAGAAATTGAACAGGTGTTCCAAATAACCCTTTAGGTGAGTGTATGTTTATATGCATGTGTGTGTGTGTGTATATATATTGTCAGGGATGCCAGGGGCAACGACCCGGCCAGGATGCCGTGAGGGACCGGAAGAGGGTCAAAGCCCAACTTGGATCACGTGGGGGCCACCTTCCTGGTTGTTCTGGGGGCCACGGGTTGAGGGCATGGAAGCCCTACCCTGTAGGGGCCTGTGGTCACTGCCAGGAGGCGCCCCAATACCTTGGGGACCAGTTGCCCCAGCACTTCCGCCACACCAGGAAGTGCTGGGGGGAAGATATAGGATGATACCCAGAGAGCTGCCGGGAGGACAGCCGGCACTTCCGCCATGCTGGGGCGTGGCCAAGGGAGGAATGCCGGGAACACCTGGTGCTCATCCGGGAACGGTATAAAAGGGGCCGTCTCCATTCATTCAGCGCTGGAGTCGGGAGGAGGAAGGACGAAGCGCAGAGGAGGTGTGGAGGCGGCCCGAAGACAGGCATTTTGTGGCCAGGACTGTGTATTGGGGTGTATTGTGCACTGAACTGGGTTTTGGTGACCATTGGCTGGGGTCTGTGTGACCAGTATATTTGTGTAAATATTGTAAATAAACGTGTGGTGGTTTGAAAAACAACGTGTCCGCCTGTCTGTGTCCGGGTTGGCTCCACTATATATATATATATATATATATATATATATATATATATATATATATACTGTATATATATGCCAGCAACACTCATGACAATGACAAAATAATTACATTGTCAATCATGTTACGTTATTATTAAAATGTTTCCTTTTCTTTTTCATTACTTCTTTAACACACTACTTCTCCACTGCGAAGCGCGGGTATTTTGCTAGTCCTTAATAATTCCTTCCATTAAATTTCCTGTGATGCAAATTAACCTTACTGGCCTATAGTTGCTTGGATCTGCCTGGTCACCTTTTTCATATGATGGAATAATATTTGACATTTTCCAGTACTTCTGAATCTCCCCAGTGTCCAGTAGCTTCCCAAAAATATGTGCCAAGGGTTTATATATGTACTCGCTAGCCTCCTTAAGAACTTGAGGGTAAATATTATCTGATCCTGGAGATTTGTTTGATTTCATCTTATTTAATCTGAGTAGTACAGCTCCCACTACAATTTCTAAATCACTCAGAACCTCCTTAGTAGTTCCTTTTACTGCTGGAAGGTTATCCACTTCCTCACTTGTGAAGAACTCAGAAAAATGCAAGTTTAGAGGTCCGCTATTTCAATGTTCATATCTTTTAATTCCCTTTTACCTCCTCCTTGACTGTTATTTTACTACTAAAATACTGAATAATCTTCGGGTCACCTTTTGCCTTAACCACTATATTCCTCTCTAGCTGTCTTTTAGCCTCCCTGATATCCTTCTTATTGGCTGCCCTACGATTCATTTTGGAGTTATTAGTCTTGTATGCCTTATACAGCTGTTTTTTTCTTTTGCAGCTTTATTTTTAACTCTTTATTAACCCACTGTAGAGTTTCTTTAAATTTCCAAATAATTCCATATTTAAGTATGTACCTGTGCTGCGTTAAATAAAAAACATTTTAAAACCTGTTCCATTGCTACTTGACTGTCTCCACAATTAAAAGGTTATCCTGCTTAGACTTTGCTGAGTCTTCTCAAAATTTGCCTTACCAAAGTTAAATTAAAAAATTTTAGTCTTTGCATCTGCACTTTTACAAAACACTGAGAACTGCATTATATTATGGTTACTTCACTCTAGTGGTTCAATCCCCTCTACACCCTCAGTTCTATCCTGATTACAGTATTACAAAATTCTAAATCCAGATAAGCTTCACCCGCATTGGTGCTTTAACAATCTGTGTTAAAAAACAGTCACTGATTACTTCTAAAAATTCCTTCTCTCATGCTCAGCCATTTGCAAGGTTATCCTAGTTAATATTCGGATAATTAAAGTCCCCCATGACTATAATATCCCCCTGTAAACTTGCATTTTTAATATTACTAAAAAGATGTGTGTTGAAATTACTGTCTGAATTGGGTGTTCTATAACAAACTCCTAAAATAAGTCCTCTTTTCCTAATGTTTTCCAGGCAAAGCCACATGTCTTCACTAAGATGGGGTTCATTGTCCAACTGAAGAGGACTTGCGTTTAGATTCTGTTTGACATAAACAGCAACCCCACCTCCTTTTCTGTTCTGTCTATCTTTCCTAAAAATTTGTATGCCTCTATGTTATACCCATCCCCATCTTTGTTATTTAGCCTGGTTTCCGTTATTGCTATAATATCTTAATTATGCTCTGCTACATACAACTCCTACTCACCTTATTTTTGATACTTCTAGCATTAAGGCAAGCTATTTTTAATGTGTTACTCCTTCTACATTTAAACATTGGGTTAGAATTTGCATTACTACTCATTTTTATTTCTACACTGTTGTTTGTTCCTCCATCTATCCCTGTCCCCCCATTCCCTAGTTTAAACAATCCTTGACTAACCTACACATATGCTTCCCCAATACATTGGTGCCCCTCTGGTTCAGGTGTAACCCGTCATGGCGAAACAGGTCCCATCTGTTCCAAAAGGAGTCCCAATGCCCCATAAACCTATCCTTCACGAAGATTTGAGTCACGCGTTAAGTTTTCTAATCTCCTCAGTCTTACATGGGCTGGTGTGTGGCACAGGCAGAACTTCTGAGAAGACTACTTTGTCAGTTCTGCTCCTCAGCCTGGCACCTAACTGTTTGAATTTGGATCGCAGAGCTCACAGACTACCCATACGTATGTCATTTGTTCCAACATGGATAATGACAACTGGATCCACCCCTGCTCTGGCCAAGAGCCTATCCACCCTTTCAGGAAGGTCTCTAACCTGTGCACCCGGAAGGCATCACACAGTGCAAGACTCTCTGTCTCTGGAGAAAACCCGTGCTTCAATCCCAATAATGATTGAGTCCCCAATTAGCACTACCTCTCTTTTTCTGGGAACTGGATTTGAGGTCAACCATTGGGGCTCCTAATCCCTGCCTACCACCCCAGTATCATCAGAGACACTGTCCAGCTCCGCAAGGACCTGAAAACAGCTTGACACTTCTAATTCTGGGGTTGATGCCCCCAGACAATGTGCACCCTTTACCTTACGCCAATCTCAATCAGTCTCTCTAGGGGTGCACACTATCTCTCTAAAGAACACTTGGGCAGGTCCACCAATTCTCTAGTGAAATGTAAGCTAGACAACTCCTCCTCCTGTTCAGTGACCTTGAGCTCGAGATCAGCTGGCATCCCCTCCAGATGTAGCCCTCATAGATGACTGGCTCCACCAAGGCATCATCTAAAAAAGTACAACATACAACAGGACTTGCATTGCACTGGCCTCATTGATTCAGGATTACTGAAAAAGCCTTAACTTTTTCTTTCTTTTTTTAAATTAAAATTAAATTATTTAACTTAAATAGCAAAACTAAAAAAAAACTTAAGCCAAAGAAATTAGATTATAGAACTGCTACTGCTATTTTACATCTTCTGTCCCCTTAAGCTCCTCTCAACTGCCAGCTGTTGGTCCTTCTATGAGGCTAACTTTACTTTTCTCTGTCTGTTTTCCTAACTTTGTGGACCTCTTGTTCCTTACATAAAAATCTCTCCACTTGCACTGTTTGTAATTCCCATATTAATGAACCCTTACACTGTCACCAACTTAACTGTTCTACCTCTGGATCACTAAGAACTATTCATTCTACAATAAATAAATAAAACTTGCTTAGTGAGTATCCACTGCTGGTTAATTTCTTACTATCTTATCTGCTCCTACAGTCCCTTATGTCAGCCTTCGCCCTTTTTTTTTAAAAAAAAACTAAGGATTCGCTGTTTCAGTTGCATATTAGCTACTTATTGCAATGATGTGGTTATTTACTTATACTGTAGATGCCGATATCAATTACTGCTGCTTTCTGCTTTTCTCTTTGACGTTAGTTCAAATACAAGAACAAGTACATGTACAAGTACATGTAAGTTTTCGAAGCACACCTCCAAATACCCAGCTACTTTTTCTCCTGTGCAGGCAAAAAAAAAAAGTAAAAAACCCTTCTAAAGGGATTCCTGCACAGAGCACAGAAGGCTAATAAGATCTTAGCTCAACAAATCCACAAGCAGGAAGTTCACAGAGCAGTTTCAGTAATCACCAACACAGACTAAGATAGAATCAATGGCCATAAAAATATAATGCACACATTTAGAGACTACTATAAGTCCTTATATTCAGTTATATTAAATTTAAAGATTACAAGACACAATCTAATGCATTTTTTGATAGATTACTCTCAGTGCAGAGGAGTAAACTTTTAACATTACCATAATTACTAGACGCTATAAACTTCAGAATGTTGAAAGGACTGGGTCCTGGTGGCTACCCTGCAGAATTTTATAAAAAAAAAAATCAATTAAGTTAGCTCCCTTTTATGAGCAACATTTATAGAAGCCAGAGACAATAAAATTCTACCTTAAACTTTTCACCAAGTATTAATTACCATTTTTCCTAAGGAAAATAAGGACTTATTACAATGTGCATCATACAGACTAATCTCATGTCTGAATAATGATGTTAAGATGCTCTCCAAAGTCCTAGCTGGAAGGATTAAGAAAGTGCTTCCTTCAGTAATATCACAAGACCAAACCGGATTTATTAAAGGTAGACATTTCTCTTCCAATGTTCAATGCCTATTTAATGTAATATACTCACCCAAAAAGTCTAAAACTCCAGAGATCTTATTATCTTTGGATGCAGAAAAAGTATTTGATATAGTTTAATGGGAGTAACAATTCACCACTTTGTATACCAGTCCAGAAGCTTCATTTTATATTAACTTCATTATTTCGGACTACTTCAAACTAGAATGAAGTACTAGACAACAATGCCTCTTGTCACCACTGCTATTTTCAATCGCCATTGAGCCATTGGCTGTTCACTTTTGAAATACATCAGAAATAAAGGTGATTTTTAGAAAAGGACTTGAACAGAAAATATCACTATATGCAGATGATATGGTACTGTATATATCAGACCGATAAAATTCAGTGCATGCAGCCCTAACTGTACTAGCAGAATTCCAAAAGATATCACCATTCAAAATTAATTTGAACAAAAATTTCCAGTGAATTCTCTAGCAAACAACATTAGATTGGACACTTTCCCTTTTATCTTTGCAGATCAGTTTAAATATCTAGGGGTAAACATCACAAGTAAATATAAAGCTGTTTTTCAACCAAGTTTTGCTGTTTGGACAAAATTAATCAAGACGTGCATAGATGGTCTACCCTCCATCTTACTTTAACAGGGAGAATTATCACTATCAAGATGAATATCCTCCCCAAGCTTCTGTTCTATTTCAAAACATCCCCATATACATTAACAAATAATTTTTTTTAAGAAATTAGATTCAATCATAACCTCATTTATTTGGAATTTGAAATATCCACGAATCCAAAGGGTGACCCTCCAACGACCTTAGTCAGAAGGCAGCATGGCTCTATGTACTTTTCAGTTTTATTGCTGGGCTGCAAATAAACAAGCTATAAAAACCTGGACATTGACATAAATTGATGAACACACACTAGCTTCGTCAGCAATAGAAATGAAATCCTGCAGTACTTCTTTAAATTCTTTTCTTTGTACTTCAGTAAATACAAGGTATTGTCAATATACTAACAACCTAATTGTCCTTCATTCACTCAGAATATGGAACCAATTTAAGAACCACTTAAAGTTAAAGAAAATTTTATCTTTGGAACTTCTACGTGATAAGCACCTTTTTCCCACGCTCTCAAACTTACACAGTTTTCAATGTTTGGAAAACGTATGGAATTAAATCATTTAGAGATAAATAATGTCTTAGCATCCTATGAACAATTATACTTCAAATTTAGTTTCCCATCAACACAATTTTTCCACTATCTCCAAATTAGAAACTTTGCTAAATGAAATCTGCTCAATTTTTCTCACCTCCCACCTATTTCAGTTCCAGAAGAGATATTGACCAGTCTTGAAGACTCAGACAGCATTTCTATAATATATAAAACCATTTTAAAGTCCCTTCCTTGTAAAGATCCCAGAGTACAGTGGGAAAAGGATGTTTTACTCAACATTTCAGAAAAGGGGTGGAAGACAGCCATGCATAGAATTCAGTCAAGCTCCAAAAGTGCAAAGCATTCAATTATTCAACGTAAATGTTTTTATCAAGCACATCTGTCTTGTTTAAAATTGTCAAAAATGTTTCCAGGGCAAAATCCAACCTGCGAACTTTGCAATTGAGCTCCAGCTTCACTAGGCCACATGTTTTGGGTGTGTAACAAATTAACATCATTCTGGACAAAAATTTTTAAACCCTATCAGACAGCCTTGGTGTCACAATCCCTCTTAATCCATTAACAGCTGTATTTGGTGTACTCCCAGGTAGGCTTAAAGTGGAGAAGGACAAACAAACTGTTGTAAGAAGAGGAGACCAGAGACGTAGAAGGTTTGGGGCAGCCACCCGCTTAATTCGGTTTCCCGGCTGCAAAAGTCTTTGAGGCATATTTAAACAGTTGTTACACAACAGAGTCCAAAACAGAACTGCCTGCCTAAGCAAAGGCAGTGAGCTTTATAGCACAGAGGGCGGAAATGATGTCGCCCTCTGGGCCGGAACTGGAAGTGACATCATCCTTGGGGCCGGAACCGAAGTGACCTCATTCTTGGGGCCGGAACCGAAGTGATGTGTCCTTCCTGGAAATGGCGGCTCCTGGTGGGATTTCCCGGGTAAGACCTGCAGAGAACTCAGAAAGAGCGTCAGTGCACCCCGCCCCCCCCTGGGCAGATGTATAAACAGTATTTCCTAAGCCCTTCAGCTGCTTCCCATGCACACGCAGTGTGACAAGACTCCCCTCAGCCCAGACCCGTGGGTCGGGCGACCTGCACCGAGAGGTCGTGGGCCCGGGAGAGGGCATCGGCGTTGGCATGAAGAGACCCCTGTCGATGAACGAGCGTATACTTGTACTGCTGCAGGTCAAGAAACCACCTCGTGACCCGTGGATTCGACTCCTTCTGAAGGGCCATCCACTTCAGAGGTGCATGATCCGTCACCAGAGTGAACACGCCACCCAAGAGGTAGTACCGCAGCTGAGTTACCACCCATTTGATCGCCAGAGCCTTTTCTCCACCGCCGCACCTGGTCTCCCTGTCCAACAGTTTCCGCTCAGGTACATAACGGGTGTTCAACACCGCCGACGCTTTGGCTCAACACGGCACCCAAGCCTGTGTCCGGCGTCCGCCTGGAGGATAAAAGGAGAGAGAAGTTAGGGGAGATCAAGATAGGTGCTGAAGTCAGAGCCCTTTTTAAGTCACTGAATGCAGCCCCCGCTTTATCAGACCATACCACCGTATTAGGAGCTCTTTTCTTTGTCAAATCGGTCAAGGGCGCCGCTCTCGGAGAAGCGAGGCACAAACCGGCGGTAGTACCCGGCCAAACCGAGAAAGGATTGGACTTGCCGCTTGGTTTGCGGACGGGCCAGGCCATTATGGCTTGCAACTTGGAACACTGTGGCCTCACAGTACCCCGGCCCACTAGGTAGCCCAAATATTTGGCTTCCTCAATCCAAAGAAACATTTCTTGGGGTTGATTCGAGCCCGCCTCTCCCAGTGTCCGTAATACTGCTGTGACCTGCTGTATGTGTTCCTTCCAGGTGCTGGAATAGATGACGCGCCATCCAGATAGGCAGCACAGAACGAGTTATGGGGCCGGAGCACTTTGTCCACCAGACGCTGAAAAGTCGCAGGCCCTGTAACCCGAATGGAAGGACACGATACTGCCAGTGTCCGCTAGGAGTGCTAAACGCGGTTTTTCCTTCGGACTCGCTAAAGGAACCTGCCAGTACCCCTTTGTCATGTCAAGTGTAGTCAAGAATTTGGCTGGTCCCAGTCTCGAGGAGGTCATCCACGCGAGGCATGGGATAAGCATCAATTGGAAACTTGGTTGAGCCGACGGAAGTCATTGCAAAACCTCCAACTGCCGTCAGGCTTAGCAATCAAGACGATGGGACTGGACCAGGGACTACTACTTTCCTCGATCACTCCTAGTGCCAGCATTCGCTTGATTTCCAGTTCCACTTCTACTTTCTTTGCCTCCGGGAGTCTGTAGGGTCGCCACGGACGATCACCCCGGTCAGTCAATATGTCGCGCAATCAGAGAGGTCCGACCGGTTTTTCACTTACCACCTCTGGGACAGAGCGGATAGCTGCTTCGAGCTCTTGTTTCTGCCTGGGGATAGCTGCTCACGAAATTAAGGGAACTTACTTCAGCAAGAGAGAGCAGGGCTGTCCGGAGGAGGGATCGGGATCCCTCTCCTTCCACGGTTTCAGCAGGTTTACATGATATATTCGCTCAGCTGGTCGGCGATTGGGCTGTTTCACCAAATAGTCAACCAATCCCTTCCTTTCCTTAATTTCAGAGGGGCCTAGCCAATGGCGAGCAGTTTAGAGTGAGAAGTTGGTACCAATACCATGACGCGATCCCCGGTTGGAACTCCCGGAGAGTCGTACCACGGTCATAAAGGCGGGCCTGTGCTGATTGCCTCCTCTATATGACTTTTAGAATCGGTCTTATTGCATCAAATCTACGCGAATTGGGCGATATATTCCAAAATATTAGTGGAGGGCTGTGCCTCCCCTTCCCAGCCCTCTTTAAAATATCCAATAAACCCCGGGTTGTCTTCCGACAGTAATTCAAATGGAGAGAACCCCGTAGAGGCTTGAGGAACTTCCCGATATGCAAAGAGGACAAGGGGAGGAGTTGGTCCCAATCCTCCCATCCTTGCTGACTACCTTACGTAGCATTTGCTTGAGAGTTTGATTAAATCTCTCCACTAGGCCATCGGTTTGAGGATGATACACCGAGGTCTTTAAATGCTTTATTTTCAGTAACTTGGCAGTCTCCTTGAACGCTTCCGAGGTAAAAGGCGTTCCTTGGTCCGTCAGGACTTCTCTAGGAATGCCTACTGAAAAGACTCCTACTAGTTCCCGTGCAATATTTTTGTGGTAGCCGAGCGAACGGAACGGCTTCAGGGAATCGGGTAGCATAATCCACGAGGACGAGTATATATTTATATCCTCGGCTGAGGGTTCTAGGGTCCTACTATGTCAACCCCAATCCTATCAAAGGAACGCCAATAAGGGGAAGGGGAATCAGAGGAGCACGGTCCTCCTAGGAATTTGCCGCAGTTGACATTCCGGACAGGAAATGCAAAAGCGCTAACCTCCTCATTAATCCCCGCCAGAAAAACGGAGCTTAATTCGCTCTAATGTTTTATCGGAGCCGAGATGGCCTCCAAGAAGGTGGGAGTGTGCTAACTCGCAAACCTGCCGCCGGTAGGTCCGCTGGATTAGCAACAACTTCCGGACCTTCCCTCATGTTCAGCGACCCGATACAACAAATCATTATCAACGACAAAGTGAGGTCCCTGTGGCATGGGCAAATGCGCGCGCTGGCGTTAACGAGAACCACTGCATTCTTTATGTGTTTCAGAGAGTCGCCATTCCACTGTTCTCTCTTGAAAGAAGCCGGCGTCGCTCTAAACTGAAAGTGCAACTCAGAGAGCGGGTCCGTCTGACCTCAAGGGGCGAGATTCCTCCTCGCTGGGCGCTAGTGGATGACGTAGTAGCCCGCGACGGTCCGGGAGTGTCTTCGTCACTCTCTTGGCCTACCGCCCCACTCCCTGTCGGCTGATTACACGGTGTGGAAGCAACTTGAGATGAATCGTTGTCATCTATAACGAGGCCATAAGTTTTCGGGAATGCTTTCTAAACTACCGCCGTTACTATCAGACCAGTCTCCCGAGGATTACGGGAAACGGAGGATCCGGATGCACCGCCACGGTAAGCTGTCGAAGGGTTCCTCCGAGACATACGTAACACCGGGCGGTATTGTATGTGCGGATATCTCCGTGTATACATTTTAGACTGGTCTTCTTTTAATCCACTGTTGCGGTAGAATAAAACGGCGAGCAACGACAGACACGCTACTGCCGGAATCGAACAGCGCTGTTATTTATGTCCATTAATAAGAAGCTCCCCGTATGTTTATCCGCCAGGGATTGCTAAGGGCACACAAACAACCCCGCCATTGTCCCCTACGGTCCGCCTTGTTCCTCGACAGGTCGCAAGCCAGACGGCCCGGCGACTTCGAACAGGCTCTGGATTGCGTGGAAGGGACTGCTTTAGTAGGACATAGCTCCCGGTAGTCCACAGAGCGGCTGTTCTGCCTCCCAGGTTTCACAGCCGGCTCTGGGTTTGCAAGGCTGAGCAGCTCGTCCATAGAATGGAATTCCCCAGGCGGCTGGGCAAATTCCTGGGGTAGCTTTTAGCAGCAAAAACAGGCCACTTGCTGCACTATTTGTAAGGGGTCAACTCAATGGCCGTAGCCACTCACCCACCTGTTGCCAGAGAGCCATAGCCTGCTCTGACAGCCCTTTGTTTGGGTTAAACTCCCAGTTTATTATTTCTTCACCTGCCAGCCTGGGGACAACCCATCGCTAACAGGGACCTTGGTCCCGATGGGCAGCTCGGCTTTCCTGCCAAGGAGAGCATACTGAGCCACTCGTGTGTTCCCCAGAAGCCAGCCCACGCCTGTGGGTCCCCTCTACCTTCTCCACGAGATGGGTGGTCACCCGGTTATGCTCATGGAGCAGAGCCTGCACCGCCCTTCCTGACCCTCCGGCACTCCCTGCCCTGAAACTCGGCCCGGTACTCACCCACCTGGTTCCATGAAGTTCGTGTCCCGGTTCATCGGGACACCATCCTGCCGACTACGCCACTGTAAGAAGAGGAGACCAGAGAGCGTGAAAGGTTTGGGGCAGCCACCCGCTTAATTCGGTTTCCGCTGCAAAAGTCTTTGAGGCATATTTACACAGTTGTTACACAACAGAGTCCAAAACAGAACTGCCTGCCTAAGCAAAGGCAGTGAGCTTTATAGCACAGAGGGCGGAAATGATGTCGCCCTCTGGGCGGAACTGGAAGTGACATCATCCTTGGGGCCGGAACCGAAGTGACCTCATTCTTGGGGCCGGAACCGAAGTGATGTGTCCTTCCTGGAAATGGCGGCTCCTGGTGGGATTTCCGGTAAGACCTGCAGAGAACTCAGAAAGAGCGTCAGTGCACCCGCCCCTGGGCAGATGTATAAACAGTATTTCCTAAGCCCTTCAGCTGCTTCCCATGCACACGTGTGTGAAACTGTAATTGCCTTTACTTCCCTTTTAGCACGTAGACTTATCTTGCTCAAACAGTAAGAATCCTAACCTATCTCTTTTAAGTCAGTGGATAACTGATATTATATACTACTTGCAATTAGTAAAAATCAAATTCTCCCTTAGAGGATCTGCTCAAAACCTGGCTGGCCCTAATTAATACTATTTTAGAATAAGCTTTTATATTGGGGAGCAAGACTCCTTTCTCTCTTTACTACTCTCAAAAGTTTTATTCTAGCTGTTGGCCTTCCTCTCTTTCTCATGGGTGGGGGCTGAATTGAATTTAGTTTTGTAAAGTCGATTGTATGGAATGTTACATGGTTTTAATAAATTCAATAAAAGATAAAAAATGACACTCAACTCATGCTAGTCAGTTCTCTTGTTTTTAAAAGCATTCAGAACATTATAAATGGTATTGACATTGAAAAGACAATGGCTTTATGATTTCCATAACGCAGAGAACACAAAATTGACACATAAAATGGACTTAAGAAATTGAAAATTTGAGAGAATTTAAAAAAAAAATTTCGTACTATATTTTAAAGCTTTTGAGTAATCTATCCTTATATTATCCAGATGCTATTCTCATGTCTGTCATTCTTTTAGCAATGCTATTCTTCACAATAATCCTGACGTGCTTCTGTTTCATTTGTGTACGAATGAGTACATCATGGTACGCAGGGTGTCTAGTAATTCCACGTTGGTACTAACACATGGGTTGATGAGACTAATCAGGGGTTGGCATTTGTTGAAGCAACTAGCATCAGGTACACCAACAACATCCAAAAAAATGTATGCGCAATTCATGAGGCAATTTTATTCCATTGATTTTTTTAATGAATTGGAGCAACTGTTTTTCTGGAGGAGCAACTGTTTTTCTGGAGCATTTCTAATATTTGTATCAAAGGTCCCATTTCTGTTATTGGAAAGGTGATTTCCACAGTCTGTACAGATAACAGTGCCCTACACATACTACCTAGGCAGGTCAGGTGGCTGTGAGAGCAGCTTCACCATAACAAAGTCAATCAATGAGTTAAACATTTAGCCTATTGCAATGATCTACTGCAATAGGGGATGCATATCAGAGGATGAAAAATGACATTATGCTATTGTTTGTGTTATTATACTTTCTTGTAGTGGAAACGGGTAAAAATCTCAACAATCTGAATTAAAAAAAATGAAAATTCAAAAACAAAACAGAAAACCAATAATTGGGGGAAAAAGTCAAATGGGTTCATAGAGCCCTGAGGAACATCCTGAGGATTTTACCCTGTGCCAGTGACCAACATGTGTGACCTTTTTTTGGATCAATAAACTTTGCTCTAGATGTATAGCCATTTGTTATGCATCTCCTTTTGTCTGTGCTGCTATTAATGCAAATTTCCTTGTGCATTTTTTTAAAGACGGTTAATATAGAGGATATTCATTATTTGCTTTCTGCTCCAAATTTAAATGCTTCGCTATCTGATATTCTACTACATTTTAAAACCCTAAGGTCTGTGTGTGCCCAGTCCCTCAGGGCAATCTTGATTGAACAGGTTGGCTATGGTGTGGTGGGTCAGCTTGGCTTTGGTGACACAGTCAAAACAGGATGTGCAAGTATGAGACTCACGAGGAGAAGCAAAGTCGTAGGAGGTATGCTTGGGTGCAGGAGTTAATCAGAGCTGGAACAATTCTCATATGGAGAAGTATTTCAAAATTGTTGCTATAGAATTATCTGTCCCCAAAAACGAGATGTGTTTTAATAGCAGAAACAAACTAATCATTCATAAATAAAAATAAACATTTGAAGAATGTATGCTGGGAGTTATGTGCAGAAAGGAATCTGTAAAATGTCATAATACACCATATCACTTGTCATGTTTCAACCAGAGTTCAAGCCATGGATGGGGTTCTGTATGACAAGGTGAGCATTGCCCATTCTACTAGGCTGTCATGGTACACCAGGCCTGTTAAGAAAGCAAATTTAACAGGGATGCGGGCATCCCCCCCCCCCAAAAAAAATAAAACCCACTTCCATTCCAAACTAAGTGACTGAACAACAGCTTGTACCAGGATCTGCCTGTACTTTATCTGATAACAAATCAGAGTTGCACTGACATCTCTCCAGAGGCTCCATGCAGACCTCTTGAGCCGAAAGGAACAAAATGGACTCAAGCAAGGACAAAGGAAGAAATTCAATTGATGACAACTAAGATAGGCAGAAGAAACCACCTATTACAAGACACTGATTTTGTAACTAGAAGTGACTTATAACCAATCAGGAGAATGTTCAACCTTACCTTAAAAACACATACACCACATCTATTAAAGTAAATGCAAGGCAAAGGAATAGAAGGAAAAAAAAATCAAGTTAACAGAAGTTCTAGGATTCTCTATGGACACCCTCTCTGGTATTCACCAGGGAGGGGGAACTCTCCAAAATGACTGAATACATTGAACCTAAAAGCTATGAGCCGTTCTTGCTTGGAGAGCCGAAGCTGATAAACCCTTATCTTGGTGAGCCTGAGAGCTGAGATCAAATCTGTCAAGCTAAGCACTGAGCCCTAGCTGTTTAGGGGAAGACATTACTTCAAGAAGGGAACGTCAGCATCTAAAGGCTTGTTCCAAAATGACTTATACCTATTTCCTATGAAGTGGCAAAAGACAGCAAAAGAAGGCAGCTGAGGAAGTAGTAGCATCACTCTGAAAAGGATCATCCAGCAAAGAGAAAGAGTGCACTCCAAAGCATGAAGAATCTATCACTTGAACCTGGACCAACCAAAAAGCTTTAGACATCATCTATAAAGAAGTATTGTAAAACTATTAATCTATGACAAGATCAATAGAACTCTAAATACCAGTAAATAGATAGCCAGCCTCACTGTGTTATATGTTTGTCTGTCTAGTGTGTCTGCATTCAGTCTTATATGTCTTATATATATTTATCATCCTTCTGTAATCCTTGTGTTTATCAATTAATTGTATTCTATTTCTTAAAACAAGTGTGCTTGAATTACCTTAATATAACTCTAAAGGCTGGAGGCCTGCCTTCAACAATAGAGAAAGGTAAATAAAGTAGGAGCCTTGCTGAGGTATTGGAGTACTGTAATTACCAGTATTGCCAAAGGCTAAACTGATAATTAATTAACCAAGTTAAAAATTTATTTTTCAAATCCCACATTTTTTGGCATCCTCCTGGATGGCTATCTTATTGGTTATTAATCGTAAAAATTCCTCCAGTTCTGGTGTCTCTAATGTATGTTATCACTGTTTTGCTCAATTTTTATGTTCACTTTTTATGTTAGCATCATTGATCATGCAGTTTCTTTACTTTTAGGTATCTCTGTCTATGTACCAAGAAGCGGACTACCTCTCCATTACCATCAAGAAACTGCCTTCAACCCTATAAATGCTGAGAAAAACCCACAGTCCCCCTGCTGTTCATTGAATGTGCACGTAGTGAGGTGTGTTTCTCTAGTGTTTATTCTGTGCTTTTGTAATATTCTGCATTTTTATGACCTTTAGCTCTGCCTTTGATTGGTTTTGGGATTGCCTATTTTGAAGGAATCGCTGGCTGTGTTTTCACTGTTTTTACCCTTTTTTATAATACAACTTTTTTTACCCTAGCCATTGTTTGACACTTTCCTCCCCTCTAGTGGCCATTTAGAGTCATTTTGGGATTCTGTGTGCTTGGGAACTTTTTAGCTCATAACAGTGTGTGGAGTGGCAAAATGCTGAAATTAGTGTAAAGTAAAGCAAACAACCATTCGTTTCCAAGTGAATATCAGAGTTTGCCTCTGAAGAATATATTTTTTTAAATTCATTCAAAATGTTATTTAAATTATGATATTCAATCTGTCAGCTCTAGTGTGAAGCAACTTTGGGAATTGGGATGTGTGTTTGGTGTAAACTAAGGTTCATTTACAATACAATACAATACAGTTTATTTTTGTATAGCCCAAAATCACACAGGAAGTGCCGCAATGGGCTTTAACAGGCCCTGCCTTTTGACAGCCCCCCAGCCTTGACTCTCTGAGAAGACAAGGAAAAACTCCCAATAAAACCTTGTAGGGAAAAATGGAAGAAACCTCGGGAAAGGCAGTTCAAAGAGAGACCCCTTTCCAGGTAGGTTGGGTGTGCAGTGGGTGTCAAAAGTAGGGGGTCAATACAATACAATATACACAACAGAACAATTCCTTTAGACAGCATAATAATAAAAATTTTAGAAGTACAGTTTAACAGTAGATGATATGACATAATTAGGTTTGGATATTTTTAGAGTCCTGGAGACCTCATCCATCTAGCTGCCTCCCCTTTGGCCATGCCACGGCTGAAACGTTGCTCCGATGAAAGGACCCCTCTTTCCCATGATTCCTGTGATCCTCCATCAGGGATGACTTTACCATAGGCAGGCAAACAACTTGGCAGGTGGGCCGTGGCACAATGGCCACATTTGGGTACCGAGAAAAGAAACAGAATAGGTGAGGGTTAGTATTCAAATATAATTATCATGTTACTTATGTTATAGTGCTAATGACTAACAACAGAGATGCAGTATGTACAGTTAATCAGCAGCTCTAGTCAGGATATGCTAAACTGAAGTAGTGAGTCTTCAGCCGGGATTTAAAGGCTGAGACTGAAGGGGCATCTCTTATGGAAGCAGGAAGACCATTCCACAGTTTAGGGGCCCTGTAACTAAAAGCTCGACCTCCCACTGTTATTTTATTAATCCTTGGAATCCTAAGCAGACCGGCATCTTGAGATCTTAATGTGCGCTCAGGTTTGTAAGTCATGATAAGTTCAGACAAGTAAGCGGACCTTGGCCATTTAATGCTTTATATGTTAAAAGGAGGATTTTGAAATCTGCCCTGAACTTAACTGGGAGCCAGTGTAAAGATTTAAGAACTGGGGTTATGTGTTCATATTTTCTTGTTCTTGTAATAATTCTTGCAGCCGCATTTTGGATTAACTGGAGGTTGTATAGAGAACAGTTTGAACCAGCCAGTGAACACCGCATTGCAGTAGTCAATCCTACTAGAGATAAATGCATGAATTAATTTCTCACAATCCTGTTTATTTAGAAAGCGCCTTAATTTCCTAACATTTTAAGATGGAAAAACATGTTTTGGACGACTTTGTAATATGCGCTTTAAATGACATGCTAGAGTCAAAGATAACTCCTAGATTGCGGGCTGATTCAGTAAAATTAATTGGGATTCCAACTGAGTTAAATGATGACAAAATATTGCTGTGATCAGCATCATTCCCTCCAACAATTAACATCTCTGTTTTATCTGTATTTAAAGACAAGTAGTTCTCATTCATCCATTCCTTTAATTCACTAACACAACTAATTAAAGACAACATCGGAGAAACTTCATTTGATTTAAATGAAAGGTATAACTGGGTGTCATCTGCATACGAGTGAAAATTAACATTATGTTTCCTAATGAGAGATCCCAGTGGAAGCATGTAAAGTGAAAACAGTAAAGGTCCCAGTACTGAGCCCTGCGGGACACCATATTGAACTTCTGTGTATAATGATGGAGTACTGTCAGCACATTTCTGTACATATTGTAATCGATTTGATAAATAAGAACTGAACCAAGCGAGCACAGTGCCTGTAAGCCCAACATCGTTTTCTAGCCTGTGCAGTAAAATAGAATGGTCAATGGTGTCAAACGCTGCACTTAAGTCCAACAACATAATTACAGTGGAATTTCCTTCATCAGAGGATATCAGAATGTCATTTAGCTTTCTCAGACAGTGAAAATGGTGTACCGAATGGTTTGTCTTTGTGTCTTCTATTTGGTTTGATTTCTGTTCTTATTCTTCTATGCATTGCATTTTGTCTTGAATATGCTTTTGTCACTGAAGTCCACAAAACTGTTTTTGACCATTTAACCAATGGCATTTGACCATTAAGACTTAACATTTATTACTACAGAAATGTATGTGCTTGTAAAAAATTGAAAATCTCTTTTTCCTTTACGCATGCACATAGAGATGCTAGATGGTTTAATAGAACAACAGACAAAGCTTTCTGTGAAATATTTACATTTTCAGCTTATATGTCATTTGCAGACTTTAATAATTTTTTAGTGAATTGGGTAATATTAGTGTAGCGGGTGCCACATGTGCTATTGTTCCGTTGGCAGTTTGCTGCTCCGTAGGATGCATTGCAGGGAAAGTGGACACCCTTTAAGGAGGAGGTCATAACACGGTCAGAATAGTTGGTGCTGAAGACTTAAAAAAGCGGAAAAGAATGGAAGAAAGGAAGACATCTTGTGGTGGAGCAAAATAAGGTGACCATCCGTCCCCGTTTTCCGGGGACAGTCTCCTTTTTCGGACAACTGTCCCCACTCAGAAACATGTCCCCGTTTTGTAACCGGTTTAAGATTTCGTCCCCGGTTTCAGCTGGCTCACTTTTTTGAATGTATCTCATCACCACGATAATTTGAACTCGGCGCGCATTGTACTCTGTAGTGTTTAGAGTCCCTGCTCGTGAGCTGTAGATTCTACTCTCCTCTAGCCCACCCATGTCCCTGGATTGGCCCAAACAATTCTGGTCACCTTAAGCAAAGGGAAGCGACGAGGTAGTGTTAAGAAAAATACCTGCTGGAAAAAGTTTTTTTTTTGTTCACTCAGCAACACAAGGGAGACGCATCTCTAAAGACAGACTCTTTTTTTCTTTGGTTTGCTGATGTGGACGAAGGTTCAAACAAATAGCAGGCAGACACCAATTATAATAAGCAGAATCTTTTATTTCTGACTTCTTGGTGAGCAGAGTGGCTTTTCCTTACAGAGAGAAAATGCAAGGAAGGCCCCCAACAAGGGGGGTTCAGCTGCATTTATAATAAAATCTTCAAAGAGAATGGTTAGAAAAAAATAGCTCAGTTCCATCCAAGGCCATAGAACATTCTTTACAAAATTTTGCTGATTAGTCTTATATTCGAAAATTGAGCTTATCAGAAAACTTGTCATATGTTTGGCATCATACTAGGACAATAACCAGACACTGCTTGAGACAAGCCGGGGAGTGGCTGAGAGCTGCATTCCACAGCTGGAAGCACACTTCTGTTAATAATAATACCTAGCCACACGGAGAACATGCAGATTTTCATACAGAAGCTAGCAATAGATTTTAAATTCCATTCCACACTGACAATTCTTTGAACTTTTTTGATATCGGCTTGACAGCCGGCATATTCCGGTGGGCTTTCGCTTTGCCATTAACAGTAAAGACAGTTTACCTATATGGACAAACTGGTTTCTCCTACTCATTAACATCTTGCTCCTAAACCGGGGAAGGTGGTTTTGATTGCTTTGTAGTTGTTTGTTTGCTTGTTTTTGTCTATATGTAAAAAATATATATACTAGCCAACCCGCGGCGTACCATACGCCGCATAATCAGGCCACTTTTCAAATGATTTTTAAGCACAGAGGAAAAAATAAACATTTGAAAAATCCGTAATTTAATAAACCACCAAGAAAAGTAACATTGCAACAATGCACGCTACGAACCAACATACAATTGTCTGTGACTGAAAACCGGAGGAGCGCCGTCGCGCTTTCTCCTTCAAAGCGAGGGCGGGGTTGAACGGCGCTCGTTCAGTACGCACTGCCCGCTTATGTGCCCGCCCCCAACTCCACATGCACCTGTGAGTCACGTTGACTGTTAATTTTCCAAACACCGCCTCAGTCGGTTTCCACGTTGATTTTTCATTGTTCTTTGCGGTTCCGGCTGCTTTTATTTATATATAATCCACCAAGTCACCTGACCATGGGGGGCTTTACAAAGGGCAGGGACGTAATCAGTGCGAGCGTATGACCCGCACGTACTGGGAATTTCTCGTTCGTGGGGAACAATTGGAAGCCACGCCGGGTAGACACACGTTGATCCATTCAGTGTAGCGCGCGTACAGTACCGGACATACAAGTGCATCACAGACCTGTTAATGCTCAATCTCACGTGACTGAAAGCCACTTGTCCCTCTAAGAATTTGGACGCCGACAGCTGTTGGGTCGTGTAACTATTTAGCAGGCGGGAGTCTCGTTCGTTATCGGAATTAACCAGCCAAATTGCTCCACCAACTAAGAACTGCCATGCACCAGCACCCACAGAATCGAGAAAGAGCTATCAATCTGTCAATCCTGTCCGTGTCTGGGCCGGGTGAGGTTTCCTGTGTTGAGTCAAATGAAGCGAAAGGCTCCACACCTGGTGGTGCCCTTCCGTGAATTCCTTTAAGTTTCAGCTTTGTAACCATACTCCCCCCTGAACCCAAAGACTTTGGTTACCTGGTTGGCTGCCTGGCGGGTCATGGGAATGACGCCGCCGGATCGCCTGTTGCGGGGCCTGCATTGGTGAAGCAGGTGAGATGGTAATGAAACAGAGGCACAGGGCTTATTGGTTTTTAAGGACTGCTTCCTTCATTGGGTTTTAACCAATGCACGGAACGAACCAACACACAATCGTCCGTGCGGCTCAGGGTGGAGCGGGAGGAGAGGAGAAGGACATCCACTCCGCTCCCTCCTTCATGCTAGTCTGCTGATTTCTCGTTCAGTATACACTGCCTGCTCATGTGCCCACCTCCAACTCGTCACTCGAGTCGTTGTCGTCTTTGTACAGTCCAGATGCACCTGTGACTCACGTAGACTTTTCATTGCTCTGTGCGGTTTTGGCTGCCTTTCTATATATAATTCACCAAGACACCCGACCACGGTGGGAGGGGGGTGTGTACAAAGTGCAGGAGTATCTAAGAAGACGCATGTTTGTCGCGGATGCGAATTGCTGTATGTAGCGTGTAAAACAGTTTGCTATAGTGCATGCAGTCGTGCGTCGTAACCGAAAACTTGTTTTTTAAAGACTGTTCACTTCATTGTGTTTTAACCTCAGTTGTAAAGGAACGTTTTAAGGATCCCATGGGATACCCCTCGCAAACAGTTTTACACGCCGCATATGGCGATTCACCTCCGCGAGAAACATGCCTCTATTAACAGTCAACGTGGGTCGGAGCTGCATGTGACCTCTATGACAGACGAATATAAATGACGCCGGTTTTTCTGTGTCATCACGTCTGAGTTGGTGGGCGTGGCTCTGTGAGTTGTCGTCGTATACAATGGTCTTGGAGTTGGTGGGCGTTGTGGCTCCTTCCTGCGTGCGCCATAGGTGTCTCACTTGTTGGCGGCTTAGTGAATCCACGCCCCTTCCGGCGTGCTTTCCATGGCTGTCTTGCCTTAGTGAATTATATATTTATATATATAGATGTGTAATTTTTTTGTCTCTTCTCTATTTTGTGATATAACTTGTAGCTTAAGGCGGAGCTTGGACATGTGGTGAGGGGTCAAATAAATGTAACTGCTTTGCTGTAGCGGTTTTCTAATTGTGCGGCAACCCGAGGGTTAGTTGTTTTCCTGGGGCATCGGTACAATGGTATCACATATTGTTCAAGAATTATTCATTCTGTTCCACCCTGGGTGTACACAATTACTGGCCACGGCTTACACTATTCAGATCTTGCTGCCCGGAGGGACGTCAACCAACAGGCCCAGACACCTTTCATACCTGCTCATGTCCCCTCCATCCATCCTATGGTGATCCATAGGGTGCCACTGAGCCTTCTTCCCTTTGACTCCTGCTGCCTTCCCAGATTTTCATGGATAGTCCTTCATGTATTGTGGTTGCTTCTGCTCCCTGGCTGTTCATCAGGAGCAACCTTCAGTCCCCTCTTGATCGCTGGCCTTGCTCCTATCGTTAGGTCTCCATTCCCATCTGCCTGCTTCGTTTTCATTTTCACTGGCTCTCTCATGCTCCTGCCTTTCTTTCTCTCATATTTCAGCCACTGTTCTTCTTTTCTTTTGGATCTTGTTTCTTTGTCTCTTCATTTCTCCCCTTCGCCCATGCAGGCACCTTTGTTCTCTGCTGCCTAATTGGATGTGAGGAGCGGCTTCCTCTGTGGACATCATTGACATGCCTGACTGATCATCATTCTGTTCCGCCCTGGGTGTACACAGTTACTGGCATAGAAATGAATGCTGCATTTTATTCAGAGCATCTTTTTACAGTACATGAACTAACCAATTTACATAAAAATATCAGTGATAAAGTTAGAGTAGGAAACACCAAATTGGTAGAGGATGCTAATGAATAAAATATCAACAAAATAGTATCTCAGCATCTGCCCTAATTGAGCAACTTGTAATTAGCAAAACTAATGTAAAACGATTAACAAAAATAAGGACGATATTCTAGTGAAGAACCTTTTCCTTCCCACTTTGTTTGACAATTAGAAACTCCAACAGAGTTTGCATGCTAACAAGTCACATGGGGCCAGATGTGATTCTTGAATGAGAAAGCACATCTGGGGACAATGGGCTGAAAAGGTTGTATTCCATAGAGGAGGCTCCGCACACAGCTTTTCTTCCTAAAATGCCACCTCTAATTTCCTCCAGTCTGTGCACTTTAAACAGCTGGGATTGCAGTGTCCCACAAAAAAAAAAAAAAAAAATCTCCTCTGGCATTAGACAAATACATAGGATAAATATGAAAAATCATGGAGAGAGCAAAAGAAACTGAACAAAAGATATGACATTGATAGAAAATGAAAAACTGAAATTGCTGTTATGAATTCAAGAGTTTAGTAGAACAAGGTAACTGAACCTTAATAATAAATTTGTACATTGAAATGAGCACAGCAACAGAAGAGACAGACACACATGTAGACCACTGCAGGTGCATTTGAGAAGTGCTTCTGTCTGCCATAATATCTTTCTCTCATTTTGACTACTGTATCATTATATGACATAACAGCAGCAAGAAGAGTTTAAATAAGTATTATGATCTATGGATACACTATTAATTAAAATGCTGCAACTATTTTCCAGCATGGCATTTTGGCATTTCCAATTACACAGTAATATTAACGTAACTTCAGTCATTCATTTAGACATGCAGATGCTGTGCAGTCTCATCTGTAGTTCTGCTGAATTGGAGTCAGTGTTACTCAGTTGGGCATTCTGAGTACCAAAATGTAATTCTCCAGTGGCTCTTCGTTATCAAATCTCTTAATGGCAGTCCTTTTCACTTCCTTTTTATCGGGTGTGACACATCGTTTGCTTTGAGTGTGTATTTTAAAATTCCTGTTTTCACAAATGTAGCTGCCAATTCTTTCAGTCTGACATCACCTCAACACTCACGTTGTAATTGAATAACAGAGAGCACACACGGTACCTGTGACAGTGCATCATTCACTTTTACCACTAGTCTATTGATGCTTTTAAATTCCAAAATGTAAACTGATTTTTTTCCTTTACAAATGTAATGTTTCTTTTCAGCATATTCATTGTGCGTTCTGCACATGCCACACACATTTATATGTTTAATAGGGATCTATTTAAGAGGCATTTCAGCTGTGAATATAGGTTTCCTCTCTGTTGGTCCAGGTTAATGAGAACACCACTGCTCTTTGCAGTTCAAAGTCACCACCATGACTTTGAAAGCCGCCTTCATGACACATTAGATTAGTTTAGAAACGTGACACTCAATAAGCTGTTTTCCTACCCACTTTTAAGCAAAATTCACTCATGCTTGTTTCCAGACATATGTATTATAGATCTGGATCCACATGCTTACAGAGCTCAATACAGTGAAGTGGCGAAACAGAAATGTGAATATAGGGATTTAAATACATCTGCAGTTGAAGATTTTTTTTAGTCATATAATGGCCATAATGTACCACGTAACAGTACTTTATACAGAAAAGCTGCAATAAATAACTTTGAAAGCTGAAACAGAATTTCTTTGCGCTCTCTTGTTTGTGTACCAGAAAGAACAGCTGTATAGCCCAGGCTTAGGGACAGTAAGTATGGACATTCCTAATTCACTTCCTGCTATGTCTATGCTTGAATTACATATATTTACCAGGTGCGCAGCAAAAAAAGACAACCTGTTGTTGATATAATAAAAAAATCAAAGCACAATTGGTGACTATCAACCCAGCATCTCCTATTGTTGCGTCAAGAGAGAAGATATTTAACAACCTGAACTGTCAACTTTCCAGATATTAGACTATGGTCCATAGTCAATTAAGGAGAACACTGCTTTGTGTGTTTTTAGCTGCTGAACAGTGTTTCTTTGGTGTATGCCGAAATGAATTGTGCAATGTACTGCTTTTGGACCAGTGTTTTTCAGTTTCTAGTATGCAAGGAAATGGTATACACTGGATGGTATGTTTGGTAATTAAAAAAAACTTAGGAACTGTAAGGGTGAGTGAAGGCAAATAAAGCGAGAGAGAACCCATTGCACAGAAAACAGGGAGAGAAGCTGCTGCATTTGCAGTTATAGCACAAGAATCATAAAAAAACTCACTTTGTTTGTAGGGCAAAAAAGGTCCTCCCTGTGTGGAGTCTGCGTGTGGGTTTCCTCCGGGTGCTCCGGTTTCCTCTCACAGTCCAAAGACATGCAGGTTAGGTGCATTGGTGATTCTAAATTGTCCCTGGTGTGTTTGTGTGCAATGATGTGACCAATCAGTTGGTGTCATTTTAACTTGAAGTGTTGCACTTTGGAGTGTAGAAGTTGAAATGATGTTTATATCAAGTGCCTTTTAATGCAGCACCATAAAAATAGTCTTGATAAGAAAATGGAGCCTTCACATCAGCCATGTGATGGTAAAATAATATTAGCAGGGCTGTTAAAACATAATGCTTAACTGCTGATATCCATCCATCCTAATATCCTAACTACAGGGTCACGGGGGTCTGCTGGAGCCAATCCCAGCCAACACAGGGTGGAAGGCAGGAAGCAAATCCCGGGCAGGGCGTCAGCCCACTGCAGTTAACTACTGATATTGAATAACCAAACACTAATGTCACTCCTTATATTTTTTAAAATCAAACTGATTGTAGCTGCATTGGTCGTGGGTGTCCAAGTAGTTCAAATAGTTCAAAAGCAGCTACCAGAAAGGCATTCCAGCAGTAGTCAGACACTTTGTAATCAAAAAGTCCAAGTACCTTTGTTTTTAATAGATTTTAGTGAAATTTAAAGCAAACAGTTCACACAAAATATCATGTTCATGTTTCTTACTAGCTGTCTAACTTAATCTAAAAGAGCCTGTCCTGCACTATACATGATTCAGGCACCATTGAACGGAGTGCCACCCTTGCATGTGTCCATCTACAATGGTGACAAAATGAGCTGCTCAATATATTAATTCCAGAATAAAATTACTTTAGTTACTCCAAATATTCCAGATTCGTCTCATCTCATAAATATTCGAAGTACAAAGCAAAGACCTAACCCTATAACATGTAATGTGCTAATGGAAGCACATTATCACAGACATGTGCAGTTAGTGGCTCTGTTAAAACACACTGCTTCATTGCTGATATTGAATAACCAAACACTATATTTGTGTCTTTCATTATATTTTGAAACTAAAATCTGCCAAACAAGGTGAAAGCACAAATTAAACACATTTGGATGATCCTGGACTGGATGGGACACAGCCTCCAATAATAAGTAATTACTGCCATCCAATTCAATGTCAAATTCTTGGTTAGTACAACCCAGACCAGGTTTATCCACCCCACTCTAAACCCACCTTGTCCTATTAAGCATAAGAGAAGGTGACAGGTCTATACCTTAACCTTCACATCCAGACAAGGAGCAGTAGAAAAACATAAACTATGCCCTCTCTGACTCCAGGGTCATAATCTTGGTTATTACAGTTCCATGAAATTAAATTCTAAATGGCAATTCAAATTCTCAAAATTTTTCATTGGTTATGACAGGATCATTATTAATGAAATGAACGGCTAATGCTCAGCTACTCGGTTCAACTTTTTCTCTAAAGCTAATTACACTCTAGATATATATTTTCACTTATTTCTGTCACATAACCAGTTGTTTTTAGTTTTGCCATTATTATTTTTTGGTGTTTTTTTTTTTCCAAACACTAGAGGGCAATATAGTCCTTTTCAAACAATATTAACCCTGTAAGCTTAGAACATCAACAGCTTTAGGTAATAATAATAATAATAATACATTTTATTTATTTTTAGGTGCCTTTCTAAACACTCAAGGACACTGAACAATAGATAAAACACATATTATAAACAAAAGTAAAATACAAAATTAAAATCAAACAGAGCAATTGTAATCAAAGAGAAAAAGCATTCTTAAACAAATGAGTTTTAAGTTTAGATTTGAAAAGTGAAAATGATTCAATATTTCTAAGCTCAGATGGAAGTGAGTTCCAGTGCTGGGGAGCAGAGCAACTGAATGTCTGTTCTCCATAGTGGTAAGACGGATGAAGGGGACAGTCAAGTGGATAGAGGAAGAGGACCTGAGGGTGCGGGAGGGAATGACAACATGGAGGAGGTCAGACAGGTCTGGAGGGGCAAGGTGTGGATAGCCTTAAAAGTTAGTAGGAGAATTTTGAATTGAATTCGGAACTGAATTGGAAGCCAATGAAGCTGCTGCAAAACAAGAGTGATATGGTGAATAGAGGGGGTTCTAGTAATGATGCGGGCAGCTGAATTCTGGACCAGTTGAAGCTTATAAAGAGATATGTGAGAAAGGCCAAAGAAAAGGGAATTGCAATAATCTAGACGAGAAGTGACAAGGCTATGAACAAGGACAGGAGTGGTGTGGGGAGTGAGGGAAGAGCGAATACGATTAATGTTATGCAAGTGGAAATATGCAGACCGGGAGATGTTATTGATGTGGGACTGAAAGGATTAAGTACTGTCAAGGATGACACACAGACTCTAAACCTGTGGGGAAGGGGAGACAGAGGAATTATCAATAACAAATGAAAAATGATCAGTTTTGGATAATGTTGATTTTGTACTAATGAGGAAAACCTCAGTTTTGTCATTATTTAATTTAGGAAATTTGAAGAAAACCAGATTTGATTTCTGCTATGCAATCAATAAGTGAGGAGGGTGGAAAGGAAGCAGTAGGTATGCTAGTGAGATAGAGATGGGTGTCATCAGCATAACAGTGGAAGTTAATGATATATTTACTAAAGATATTACCAAGCGGAAGGAGGTAAATAATGAAAAGGAGGGGCCCCAGGACAGAGCCCTAGGGCATACCTGAAGTAACAGCGTTGGGTTGGGATGTGAAAGTTTTAAGATGAACAAACTGAGTGTAGCCTGAGAGGTAGGATTTGAACCAATCTAGTGGAATGTGGGTAATGCCAATCGAAGATAATGTATTGAGAAGAGTAGTGTGTAAAAAAGGACATAAGGGAATTGCAAAATTCAGTTGAGTAAAGGTGAGAAGGTAAAGAATCTGGGGGTTGTGTGATATCGTTAAGTAGTGAAAGTAAGTAATGAGAGTATAATAGTTAGATTTAGTTTGGGCAATACAGTCCTTGTAATAAAGTACAGTATATGGTTTTTGTACATCTCTTTGTGAACAAAGAGTCCAGTTTTTTTATATAACTGTTCAATTTGTCGGCCTTTGGCTTTCAAAAGCCAAAGTTCAGGCGTAAACCAGGGAGCGGAAAAGGAGAAAGAAACAGATCTAGTTTTTAATGGAATGACAGAGTTAAGAATACCATTAAGTCCAGTGTTATAGTGTGAGACCAGTTCTTCAGGGGTGGATATATAATGAATGTCCATAAGGGAATCAACACTAGAAGAAAGTGAGTTAAGTAAGTTAATATTCTTAATATTACGGAAAGACATGAGATGGGAAAGCTTAGTGCTGGAAAGTGCAAGTTTAACATTGAATGAAATAAGAAAATGATCATTTATAGGGAGTTCATCTGCAGTACAATCAAGCGGGGTAACTCCAGAACAGCAGATATGTCCTTTGGAATGAGTGGGAACATCAGTATGCTGCTGGAATCCAAAACTCTCAATGCAGGATGTAAAGTCTCTAGTAATAGGGACATTGATATTATCCATATGTCTATTGTAATCCCCCAGAAGTATTATGTTTAAGTATTATGTTTTATGACAGATCAGGATGCATTGTTTTATTTTGTGTATGTCAAAGAGAACTTGTGCACTAATGCAAGATTATTATGGAGTACTGAATGGCTACATCGTAAACAAGCTGTCTAGATAACTAATCACTATGCAGCCCTACCAATATTTTTTTTATCAAACAACAGGCCTCATAGCCCAAGAACTGGAGCTGAGCTAGGCTGTGCCAATGTTAAGTTTCCTCTTTGCTATTGGACCCTATAAACTAACCATTATGAGTATGCCCCTTGGTAGACTGGCACCTTTTTCAGAGTTTGTGGGTGTTTGGCACTCAGTGCTCAGTGTTACTGTATCAGTTTCTGACTCTCCATCGACCAAAACTGAACTGAGTTAAACAGTTTGATAGTGAATGGTATGAATTTACAGCTTAAACTGTGTTACTGTTATGATAATAGAATTAAACCTTAAATAAAATGTTTCAAAAGAATTTAGTTTCAATCACACAATTCAAATTGGATCAGTGTGGAACCCGGCTTTGGCTCTGTTTTTCCCAAGTTTGCTTCATTTTTCATGCTGTAGTATGAAACTCTGTTTCCAAGACAGCATTTATCATATACTTACAATGCTGGCACTTGGTTGACTATGATTTTTAGGGCTGATGTCGATAGATATGTTAAATAGTTTGTACACAAACACAATGTCTAAACATCTGTTTCAGTCTTTCAAAATGGTTTGTCACATGCTTTCTTTTTAATTTCGGTGTGGTGGGGATCAGGAACATCCATCCGTCCATCCATTTTCTAACCCGCTGAATCCGAATACAGGGTCACGGAGGTCTGCTGGAGCCAATCCCAGCCAACACAGGGCACAAGGCAGGAACCAATCCAGGGCAGGGTGCCAACCCACCGCAGGGATCAGGAACATCATTTATAAAATTTGTGTACACTCAAAAAGAGGCTTGAAATGTGCGTTGACTCTTAAAAATAAAGGTGCCAAAATGGTCATCAGAGTGATGCCATGAGGGAACCATTTTTGGGTCCCAAAAGGCCAATCCATATGAAGATTCCAGAGAAAAAAATGTATTTATTTAGATCTGTAACAGGATCCATACAGTAAATAACCATGATTAGATTGTAACAGATTTGTGAAATTCCAGTGGCTAGGACATGATTTCAAATGGACTCTTGCAGCATACAATAACACAAGTCCGAGTTTTCTTAATCTGTTAGTATCCTGTTTTCAGCCTATGAAACATTGAAGATTTCAACTTTTTTGTACATATTAGGAAGTTTTTCAAAGCACAAAGAGTCAACTTTCGAGAATGAAATGGTGCTTGGTCAAGCAATAGTTCTATGAGGAATCACATAACCCAGTAAAGAATCATAAAGTGCCATTAAAGAAGCATTATTTTTAAGACACGACTTTCCTATTAAATGTTGGGATTTAGATACTTGACTGGGGAACATGTGTATATTTACGACAACTCTGACCCATGCTATGCAACATTTTGAAGAAACTGGGACTTGATCACACCCTTGATCAAATAAGGAAATGCAGCCAAACCAGCAAAAAGAAGCATAATAATACACCAAGCTGGTGACATGACAAACATATTACACCTAAAGAGTACTGAATATGATGTACAGATTATATTTTAGTTCCCTTTTAAGAGGGGCAATTCTGTGTATTTGTACTGAGGAACTTCTTTTGTTTTTTTTGTCATGTTTTTTAACTGCTCTTTGTCACTTCTCAGTTAAAGGGCCAACATGTCTGCAATATCTCAAGTTCAGTTCCATTGTACCAGCTGTGCGATTAACCTACTGGCGAGGCACTACATCCAATTTTCATATGATGTGTGTGCACATACATAAAACCTAACATGTTTTTGCCAACATAAAAAGTCAATATGCAGCAGTTTTCAGTTCTCCTAATGTAATTGGAACACTTTACTGTTCTCCTATTGCAATAAGGGCGCCTAGAGAGAACGTGGCTGCTTCTTTTAACCATAAGCAGTTACATTTCTTAAACGTACAAGAAATCCAAGGTGTGGCTGGAAAACCGTGTCTCGGTGGCCTGGGTCAACCCATGATTAATTTATTTTGTGGCAAAGTAGCTTTGACAGATGTGGTGGTGCTGTATGTGGTGTCTGGCTTGTTGTTAAGGCAATTGGACCCTCAGTTTTTCATATGACATTTGCTATTCATTGTAACAGAAATCACATCATTCCAAGCCTTAGGTGATAGCAGCTACGCACTCAGACATTGGTGCTTTTCACCTTTCACTAAAATGCTGCTAATGATCTTGTGCTCTCAGTTACGGAGCACGGCCAGATACTCTTGAATGCATGTGTCAGGAGGGAGAGGATACTCTACCAGCCAATGAAGCACTGCAGCATTGTGATTGCATATGTATGAGGTTAATTAGCAAGCCCCATATACAGTATAGCTGTTTCAGTGTGGCATTTGAGGTGCGCTCATGTACAGTACGTATTTTTACAAGTGATCGGGATTCATAAATGGTAAATTGCATAGAAATGTGTTTGTGCCACTTTTTATCAAATTAGATTTTTTTTTGGCATACACATTTTCCTGTCTTTTTTGCCATGCTCATATATTTTATTTTTTTGTTCTTTATTTTGCCTTATACAATTTCTAGTATTAGGAATTTGTTAGTTTTCGCATACCCCTTGGGGTCAGAGCACAGGGTCAGCCATTGTCCAGTGCCCCTGGAGCAATAGCAGGTTAAGGGCCTTGCTCAAGGGCCCAGCAGAGTAGGATCTTTTTGGCAGTGACAGGGATTCGAACCTGCAACCTTCTGAATACCAGCGCAGATCCTTATTCATTGCTCGATTCCACATAAAATTTATACATGAGGCCTCTGGTGACTATCTTTGTTAAACAAGATGGAGCAATCACAAGCTGACTCAATCTCTAGAATGTTAAGTGAACAGTGACTGGAAAATGAACACAAAAAGAACAAGTGAATTGTACAATGAAGGAAAGCCAGACAGCTTTGTTAATACTGTACATCTTATGCATGATACATTTTTGGATGTGGAATTTTTAAATTTATTCTCTTGCTTATTTTAATAATATGATACATTACCAATATTTTGAAACTTTAAAGCTAGTTCAGCTCAATTTTCATATAGTTTTATTACAGGGTTTTAAATAATCATTTACACTGCATTATCCTTGTGTCAGCATATTTTTTATTTTTATTTGTTTTGGTAAACCAGCTTTTCATTCATCTTCCAAAAATATCTGTTAGGTTAATTGTTTAGGCTAAATACCCCTTTCTATTGGCAGTGTGGGTGTTTGTGTGAATGGTATCGCACCCAGTACTCTTTGATGGATAAACAGGTGAGATTGCTCTACTGAAAACAAGTTCTATTGTATGATTCATTCAACTTAGATAAAATGATTCTACAATAAAAGTCAATTCAGTATCACAGGCAAAGCTTCTGTTATAAATTCCACACCTTCTTTCATTAGATAGATATATTAATTTAGCAGATTTCTGAGCAAGTGTACATCCTTGTGCCATATTTATGGTAGGCAGAGGTGCCCCTTAGCGTAAGACAGAGCTACAACTCATGGTAACACATCACGGCTTCCTTGTTCTGTCAAAATAATAAAATGGAAGTCTCTGTCTGAGCAGTACTTGCTGCACTAACACCTGTTCATCTTTCCAGGTTTTTGAAGTACTTTTTACTTCATTCTGTTTCACACAAAGACCTATTCAGTTCTTTGTTTCTGTTGAAGTTTGCTCTTCTCACATCTCTTTGTATTTTTTAGCAAATGTCAGAAACATTGCATCCTGAACAAATTTTATTATGCATAATCTGTCTTGAATTATTTGGTACATTATATCTGTGAACTGCAATTAGATAAGAATCTGTCACTTTGTCAAAATATCATTTGCTTTGACTTCCGTGTGCTAATGCTAAAATTCCTCCTCTTTCTCAAATGATGGTTAGCATGGATGGATCTATTCCTATTTTTTTATATGGTGGCACAGTGATTAGTGTTACTGTTTCATATTTCTAAAGTGGTGGGTTGAAATCCTCAGACTATGTTTGAATGTAGTCTCCCTCTCTCTTTTTCTCTTTGTCTCCTGGTTGTCCATTGAGTCTGATGATGATGTGCACATCTGTTCTTAACAGTGAGTTTTCTGTGAAACTCTATCCTGGGTCCACACCTTCTGTTGCATGTGGGCATGTGTATGTAATAGTATAATAAGGGCAGCAATGGATGAGCTCCTTCTGAAACTTTTACTCTGTTTCTTGGCTGTCTTGTCATCCTCCAGCAGGCAGGTCGCCTTGAGGTTTGCAGTTCGAAGCAACCTTCTCCAGGTCTCTGAGAGAGATCTTGTAACTTTTTAATGTGATCTTCAGTTGGCTTTTATAACACTTCTTTAATCCTGGTGTAACCGCCTGTACAATTCTCTGCAGGGCAACCAATTTTGGAGTATTCTTATTATATGCCCCAGATATCATGGCAATCATGACCTCAACATTTCTGCAGTTGGTCCTTGCAAGTATTTCAGAAGTAGGCAAACAATCATGCCAAATGATATTCAGGATATGCTGAAGGCAGTGTATATGAATGTGGAGCTTTCCGGCTGTAGAAGTGGGTAGTCGTAATATGTTAGTTAATCTCATATACTTAATAAGAAATGCACTTTACTCAATTTATCCTATTTAAATCTTTTTTTAATTGTATTTCAACTAAATAGGATGGATGAGCTTGTTGGGCTAAATGGCCTGTTCTCATCACAATTGTTCCAACTACCTTAGCAATCTCCACCATAAGACTAGGAATTCACAGTTACACTACAAATCCTTACATTGTCTAAATCTAGCACTTAGGAAGATACGATCTTATGTTTGTAGTAGGACCATCAACCTGTAATTGAGTTCAGACTGTTGCATATATAAAACATAGTTTCAATTATATAAAATGTGATTTTAATATTATTGGGACTAGATGTAAACCAGTTACTTGTATTTAGAAGACAGAGCTGGAGGTGGCAGAGGTAAAGATGCTAAGATTTGCACTAAGCGTGACGAGGATGGATAGGATTAGAAATTAGTACATTAGAGGATCAGCTCATGTTGGACGGTATAGAGATGCTGGGTATATTGGGAGAATGTTATGTTAAGGATAGAGCTGCCAGGGAAGAGAAAAAGAGGAAGACCTAAGTGAAGGTTTATGGATGTGGTGAGAGAGGACATGCCGTTGATGGGTGTAACAGAACAAGATGCAGAGGACAGAAAGATATGGAAGAAGATGATCCGCTGTGGCAACCCTTAATGGGAGCAGCCGAAAGAAGAAGAAGATTACCTTATTGAGAATCAATGCATATGTATAAAGTGAAGTGTGTAGCAAAAATGCCCATTTTTAAAAAGTAAGAAAAATTCTCCATTATATTTTGTACAGATTAGTGGATGTCTCTGAATGAGCAATTAATAAAACTGGCCCTGTGATGGATTCCTGTCCACGTCTGCACCTAGTGCTGCTGGGACTCCTGGTGCCACTTCTGTTTGGCCATGGAGGATGTTCAGATTCCTGCATAATACTAGAACTGTGACAATAATGTCCCTATTAGTCAATATTATTTGAACCACAGCTAACTCTGATGTTGGATTAAATTGTGGTTATTGGATGTTAATGTAGATCTGGGATTACATCTGCAAAGTTTTCACATGATGTCATAAGAGCAAGAGAAAAAAATAAAAAGGCAACATGTTTATTCAGCCAAAATTACTAAATGGGAAAATACTCTGGCATAATATTTAGAAAATGAAAAAGGGAAAGCTAACACAAATGAATGTTTCCTGAACCATCAGAATTTTTAAATTGCTTCTGTATGACACTGCAGAGATGTTATAAGAGAGGTCTTGTGGCACAGCACAATTTTAATAAACAACTTACAGTATTAAAGGTGCGTAGGCTTCGGAGGGGTGTAGGTTGAAGCTCAAGTTTATTCAGGTTCAAGTTTTGATTTGTCATTCCAGCCATATGTAAAATAAAGTTGGAGGAAATTGCATTTCTCAAGACCTGAAAATTTGCAAAAAGGGAAAGGGAAAAAAACCCACAAAAATGTAAACGTAGACAGTGCTAAATTCACAAAGTCTAACCAATACTTATGTAAAATAGTTAATAAAATATTACGGCTAAAAATAATTAATTACTGTATGTGTATAAAACTGGTTTGTTATGCGCTTGTTACAAAGTGTTTAGCAGTCTTATTGCCTGTGGAAAGAAGCAATTGCATATTCTGGCTGTTCTGGATTTTATGTAGTGATATATCCTACCAGATGGAAAGAGATCAAACACTTCATGAGCGGAGTATGAGGAGTCTCTCACAATGCAGAAGGTTTTCTTGTTGAATCTATCCTTAAAAAGGTCCTCAATAGAGGGGAGAGAGACCCCGATAACCCTCTCAGCCATCCTCACTACAACCATGTGATGCAGCTTGTCAGGACACTCTCAATAGTGCCACTGTAGAAGGTAGTGAAGATGGGAAGAGGGATTCTCACTTACTTCAGCCACCTCTGCTAAGCTTTCTAGACCTGGTGTGTGGTTTTTATAGTCCAGGAGAGATCCTCAGTGATTAAGAAGCCCCAAAAATTTGTGCTGCTGACCCTTTCTACAGGAAAGCCACTGATATGCAGTGGGGGATGTGCAGCTTTTGTTCTGACATCCAGAATCAACTCTTTTGTCTTGTTGACATTAAGGGTACAGATTATTGTCCCCACACTAGCTCACTAACTGTTCCACCTCTTCTGTGTAAGATGTTTCATCTTCATTACTGATGAGATGTGCTACTGTTGTATCATCAACGAACTTAATGAGCTGATTTGTGCTGGGATTGGCAATATAGTCACGTGTTAGAAGAGTAAAGGTCAATGGACTGAGCATGCAGCCCTGTGAGTGGAGCAGCTCTGGGGTGGCAACTGGGGTGATCGGCTGATGCATTCACGTGAAGATATGCGTGGCTCATTTCATTGCCTTGTTATTACTGCAGTGTCTATCATTAGCACACCTGCATCCCTATTTGTCTTTAGAAGAAGTCCTGGCAGGAAACAGGAGGTACTAACGAAGAAGAGAAAAATGGATGTTATATGGAGTAAGAAAATAAAAATGAAAAATGAAAGCAGAAAGTGATAACCAGCATTGTTTTAGAGTGAATGCAGGGGGTTGGAAATGAGGACCCTGAAGAGATGGAGGTCACTTGTGTTGAGAGTTAACAGGAGCAGGAGCAGGAGCCACCTACCACTTCAGATGTCGTCCAGCTGTAGGCCAAAGCATTGGGGCTCATGGGATCCCTGCGTGAAATGAGGGAAGGCAGCAAGGGACATGAGTCGGTGACCGGCTGAGGTGATTGGGTACAAGTTCATGTGTTGCCTGACTGCAATTGTGGGTTGTTGTCTCTGATGGCTAAGAAGACTTGTTTCAGCTCAATGACAGAGGCACAGTTTTTGGAGAAGCAATACGGCCTGTGGTTTTGAGTGGCAGAAATCTGCCCATTGTTTTAACCTTATTTTATATGGATGTACAGTATTTATTTGATCATATCACCTGTTTAAATGATGAATTATTTATTTATGTTATGAAGAGCTTGCAGTTTGGGGCAGTTGTTGCATGTTTTAATACTGGATTAGGCAATAAAAGCACCTCTTGCTGACTGTGTGTGTGCTCATTTGCTCAACTCATCCTCGGGTACGTTGTCGACAGTTCTAGGTTCCAGTGGCTTTCAGAAACTGCCAAGAACTGTGGAGGCAACTTGAACCATCACAAGAGAAGACTGTAAAGTAGGTCAGCCTTCATAGTAATATTTATAAAATTGTTTCTTATCCATTTAATTTTGAAGTTTGACATTTTTGGTTGGCAGTTATACAGGAGCACCAAGACTATGCTGTTATGATTTGGAAAAAGAAAAACAAAGTCTTCACAGTTTAAGTCCAAATTTATGAATGGGATTTTGTTCCTATAGAGAAAAATGGAGAGAACAGGCAATACGTTGTATGGATTTAATTTAGAAATAAGCTTTGATCTCCAGCCTGATGAGTAAAAGAAAAATATATTCTGCTTGTTTTGTTGATAAAGGATTTTGAAATTTAGGCTCTAGTATCATAGTATGAGATGAGGATGAGTATTTGATGGAACCCTGTGCCTACAGTTCTGGGAAGCAAAAAAAAAAAAACCTGCAGTATTAATAGTAATAAATATATTACGAGATGTCTGAGGGTCTTTTAATAATAGCAAAGCTGTGAAAATCCAAAAATAATGCTGTACTTTAAAATTGGATTTAGCCTATGACTACCATAAGAAAAATTTAAATTAAATTATTTAAAAAGTTATGTGTGAAATAACTAAATAAATAGAAATTTTCAGTAAAATCTACCCATTAAGAATTTCCAGGTAATCCAGACCAAGATGAATGATGATTACAATCGACATAAGCAAGACTGGTGATGATTAAATATAGCAGTCGGACATCCGAGTTGTAGATATGAAATATGAGAATTGGAGTCAGGTTTAGTGACAGGGATGGCAACAGAATCCATAAATAGGACATCAAGGGGAATGTGCTCATATATTTCTGTACAGGGTGAAACAGAAAAAGCAAAAAGAGCCACTGAAACAAAAGAAGCTTTGCGTGACCCAACCTTGGCAAACAAATGTTTAGCTGCAAACTTAATGTATCTTTGCTTGGATGGATTTCAGATAAGATTTATTATAAAGTTGTTTTGTAAGAAAAACATCATCAGCATAATTTGGTGTGTCAGTGGAGCAACAGAAAGATGTAATAAAGGAGAGAGTGCAAGGTTACTGGTATTAGAATAAGATGAGAAGGAAAAGATGATAAGGCATAAATAGACCCCAAATAGAAAGGATAACTCATTGTAAAACGAAAAAGATAAGCATGTGATAGTAGTGCAGTAGTCTGAGCTGTTGATACATCTCTAGATTCCTATACATACATGTCGGCCTGGTCAAACTCTCTGTGGCGTTTACACTTTCTCATCATAACCACAGCAATGTGAAATTAAGTGGGACAAGCAGAGCTTTCTATGAGATGGAATGATATGGTAACAAAAAAGATGGTGACAAGGCAGAATGATACAGATTATGAGAGGTTTCAGTGAGTCTGAAAAAATAGAGACTAAAAGAGTATAGTGTGGTGGAATGAAACAAGAGTGAAACAGATTGTGACTGCTCAAAGAATGAACATCGGTGACAGGGCTTTGACCGCATTTGAATACCTGGTCTCAATTGTTTAATAAAGAGCTTATGTTGTTGATAGTGTATTGTACTCCTCTTGGATCTTTGCTTAAAAGAGAAACCCTAATAAAAAATAACTCTTCAAGAGATAAATGCAAAGTGCAGCATGATGAAAAGAATGTGCACAATACAGTTTCTGACTTCAGATGCAAAATTACTGAGTGCAAATTCTGGAAAAGAGTAAACTGTTCAAGTTAATAGAAATGTTTGTCATCTTGTCAGATACAATTCAATCGGCTTATCCAATTTATGATGATTGATTAAATATTTCATATTGTATCACCATCCATCCATCTTCTTCCACTTATCCGAGGTCGGGTCACTGGGGCAGCAGCTTGAGCAGAGAGGCCCAGACTTCCCTCTCCCCGGCCACTTCTTCCAGCTCTTCTGGGGGAATCCCGAGGCATTCCCAGGCCAACCTGGAGACATAGTCCCTCCAGCGTGTCCTGGGTTTTCCCCGGGGCCTCCTCCCGGTTGGACGTGCCCGGAACACATCGCCAGGGAGGTGTCCAGGAGGCATCCTGCTCAGATGCCCGAGCCACCTCATCTGACTCCTCTCGATGCGGAGGAGCAGCGGCTCTACTCTGAGCCCCTCCTGGATGACTAAGCTTCTCACCCTATCTTTAAGGGAAAGCCCAGACACCCTGCAGAGGAGACTCATTTCAGCCGCTTGTATTCGCAATCTCGTTCTTTTGGTCACTACCCACAGCTCATGACCATAGGTGAGGGTAGAAACGTAGATCGACTGGTAAATTGAGAGCTTTGTCTTATGGCTCAGCTCCTTTTTCACCATGACAGACTGATGCAGAGCCCGCATCACCGCGGACGCCACACCGATCCGCCTGATGATCTTACACTCCATTTTTCCCTCACTCGTGAACAAGACCCCAAGATACTTGAACTTCTCCACTTGGGGCAGGATCTCGCTCCCAACCCTGAGAGGGCACTCCACCCTTTTCTGGCTGAGGACCATGGTCTCGGATTTGGAGGTGCTGATTGTCATCCCAGCCGCTTCACACTCAGCTGCGAACCGATTCAGAGAGAGCTGAAGATCACGGCCTGATGAAGCAAACAGGACAACATCATCTGAGAAAAGCAGTGACCCAATCCTGAGTCCACCAAACCGGACCCCCTCAACACCCTGGCTAAAAGTTATGAACAGAATCGGTAACAAAGGGCAGTCGACTTACTGCCAGCAATGCTCTGACACCAGTTGTACAAGGACCGAACAGCCCTTATCAGGGGGTCCGGCACCCCATACTCCTGGAGCACACCCCACAGGATTCCCCGAGGGACACGGTCGAACGCCTTTTCCAAGTCCACAAAACACATGTAGACTGGTTGGGCAAACTCCCATGCACCCTCCAGGACCCTGCTAAGGTTGTAGAGCTGGTCCACTGTTCCGTGACCAGGACAAAAACCTCACTGTTCCTTCTGAATCTGAGGTTCAACTATTCGACAGACCCTCCCCTCCAGAACCCCCGAATAGACTTTTCAAGGGAGGCTGAGGAGAGTGATACCTCACCATGACAGGTTTAAAAGTAAGTTGGATTGTCTGGTACTTATTCTAAGGTCCCCATTATGAAGTCACCTCATTTTCTAATTCACAAAAGCATTGGCCTTTATGTATTGGGACCGGGGAGGGCCTGTTGCCATTTTAAGAGTGTAAGAGCTTTAATGCAACTCTGCAGGGGTCTGTGGCCACCACCAGGGGGTGCCTGGACAGCTCCAGAGCCTTGGCATGCAGCACTTCCGCCACTCCCGGAAGTGTTGCTGGCTGTTGATTGGGAAGCACCTGGAGCACTTCCGGGTGCAGTTTGCTTTTGTCTGTTAATTTTGTTTTTTGTAATAAAATGAGGATTATTTACACTTGAGATCAGCTTCTAGTGGGATCAGGCTTCAAGTAGATTCAACTGAGTAAAAGCATTTACATACAGAATTACCACTTGTGAACACCCTGACTGCAAACATGGACTCTAGGGTAGGTAACATACACCTGAAGTGGAAAAGGGGGAAATGCACAGTGTTCATCTTTAACATCAGGAAATGCAGGTTTCAAGCTTCTCATCCCAGGCTGTTTTTGTCTAATGTCCTATCACTTAAGAATAAAATCAACAAGCTTCATCTTCTGCAAGTAAGGATTACTTTCTTACTTCAGCATATTGCTTTGAGGAAATGTAGCTTAAGGAACCAGTTCCCAACTGTTGGATTGCTGGGGTTCCTGTTTACAGAGCAGATAGGGGCGCAGATCTTTGCAACAAGTCTAAAGGCAGTGGTGTCTGTTTCTGTATTCATAAAACGGGGCAACAATGTTTCTGTGTTTTTGAAACACGGCTCTGGCAATCTGGTGTTATTCACTATTAACTGGAATTCATTCTGCTCACCTAGAGAAATTTTTTCAAAAGTTCTCATCTGAGTTTAAATCCCACCTGAGGTGAATGTGAATGAAGTGTATCTTCTCCATCATGAGTTTGGAGAAGTCCCCGCTTATAGTGATAGGTGACTGTATTCTCGCAAACTTCAACATTGAGCTTCTCAGATACAAAGAGCTAGTTAAATGACCTACCAAAGATGGAAGGATTTTGGATCACTGCTACTATGCCAATAGAGGATGCATGCTGAGCTTTACTTTGCATATCACTTCGTAATTCTGACTATGTAATGCTACAGTTGTTATGCATTTCTAAACAAAAACTGAAATCAGCTACACTTGTAAAATAAATCTATACGCACATGGTCAGCTGAGGCAATTGATACATTCCAAGATTGTTTGCATGGTACTCATTGGGGTGTCTTTAAAAATACCTGTGAAAACATTCATGAGCTGATTGACACCTGTGATGGATGGCCGGAGATCTTGCCCGGTTGGGAAACCCCTTTTGAGGAGAAGAGTAGGCGAGTGGACATATCACCAGCAGTACCTCCCCTGGGACATGAGAGGGCAGCCCCCCTGGTTTACATGAGGGCAACGGAACTGGAGCTTAGAAGCGCAACTCTGCAGGGGTCTGTGGCCACAACCAGGGGGTGCCTGGACAGCTCCAGAGCCTTGGCATGCAGCACTTCAGCCACTCCTGGAAGTGTTGCTGGCTGTTGATTGGGAAGCACCTAGAGCACTTCCGGGTGCAGTATAAAGGAGGCTGCCTCATTCTACTTGGGGAGCCAGAGTCGGGTGGAAGACAGTGGAGCTTGCAAGTGAGGAGTGGAGGTGGCAGAAGAAAACAGACAGAAGAGAGAAAGAGAAGGGACTGAGAGCTTTATTGGTGGTGATTTGTGCACTGTGTTGTGTGTGCAGAGAAGAGTAAAATAAAACGTGTGTTTCGGGACATTTGTCTGTGTCTGTCTGTGTCCGGGTACAAGTTCACACATCGTAACTTCTTATATGAGCTTCTTTAAAGAAGTTTGCATCCCACCAAAAGCATTGTGACTTATAACAATGGAACTGCAAAGCTTTGATTCTCCCAGCAAATGAAACATCCCATAAAACTGAGAAGGAAGCTTCCGAACAGACCAGGAATTGGCTTATCAATGCAATAAGATATGCTAAATGGAAACAGAAGAGTAAACTGGAGCTTCAGTTTTCAGGAAACAATAGCTCCTTTGTATGGGGAAGCCTTCAATCTGTTACTAGCTATAGAAACATAATTTACAGTTCTCACCCAGATTCATCACATTCTGACAAGCTTAATAAGCTTTACATCATATTTGAACAACAAACAGCAGAGTATCAGCACTCCTTTGGCTTTTCCCATACTGAAGTAGTTCTGACATGACTACCTCCCTTAGGAAAGCCTCACTCCTACTCCTATTTTTCTATCAAGGAAAATAGTTTTTGGAAGCTGTTCACAAGACAAAACTACAAAAACTCAAAAAGTCTTGATTTAGTTTCAATCACAACAATCAAACACTTGCTCCTGTCTTCACTGTCATGTTTAGCTAGTTGCTTGTACAATGTAGTGCTTCTGATTGCTTTAATTTGGTGGAGTGGTGGCTCTGAGGCTAGGGATCTGCACAGGCCATCAGAAGGTTGCTGGTTCAAATCCCGTAAAACGCCAAAAGGGACTCTGCTCTGTTGGGCACTTGAACAAGGCCCTTAACCTGCAATTGCTAAGCACTTTGAGTAGTGAGAAAAGTGCTGTATAAATGCAACGAATTATTATTATTAATTCTTGTACCAGTTCCCAGGAAGAATCAAATATGCTGCATCAGTGATTACAGGCCCATTGCACTTAAGTCATTTCTAATAGAAATATTTGAAGGGCTAGTTCTAACTAGTTACTGCTTCTCATCTTGACCCACTTCAGTTTGCATAAGGAGCCAATAGATCTGTGGATGATGCCCTAGATATGGGTCTGCACTTTATGCTCGAGCATCTACACTATAAAGTAATTCATGCCAGGACAGTGTTTGTAAGCTTCAGTTCAGCATTTAACACCTATGACCATGAACTGTCACAGTTTTTTGACAAACTGGGAATTTCCCCGCTGCTTTGTTGCTTGTGCACCAATGATTGTAGGTCCACTGACCCTTCAGTAAAATAATTAAGTTCACAGATGACACCACCATCATTATATTAATTATTGAAAAGAAACAGCTGACAGAACAGAGGTGAGTAGTCTTGTATCTTGGTGCTCTGCACAAATAATTTAGTACTCAACACCTCCAAAACAGTGAAAATGGTAACTGACTTTTGTAAACAGCAGTTACAACCTCTTTGTCTAGAAATTGACAGTTCTACAGTCACTTTGGTGGAATCCTTTACATTTTTCAGCACAGCTATCACAGCAATTGTCAATTAGGACATTAACACCACTTCCATTACTAAGAAGACTCATCAGCAGATGTACTTTTTAAACCATCTAAAGAAATGAAACATCTCCCAGCCTATCCCATTACAGTTCTGCAAAGCTGTAACTAGAAGTCATTTTCTCCATTGTTGTATGGTTTGGTTCAGCAACAGTGCACTCCAAAAATAAATTACCGCGTGTTGTGAGCACTGCTGAGAAAATAATTGGCCGTGATCATTAATCTTTTGCAGTCCTGTATGCATCTAGCGCCACACACCATGTTAAAAGAATTACCACAGACTCATATCACCCAATCATCACTTGCTCCAAAAACTCCCTTCCAGTAAACACATTAGGTTTATTAAAACTACAATTAATTCACAACCAAAGAGTTTCTTTCCCAAAGTCATATCCCTCACAAACTAGCAACTTAGCCTGTCTCCCTGGCTTAACCTTGTGCTCTTTCATATACTGTGTGAATCTGTGAGTGTGTGTGTGCATACTGTATACACTAGGCACACATGCATCTTTATTTTTTCTATTTTATTTGAACATCATTTGCACCTCTCCTGTAATTTGAACCCCAGATTTTAGAGCTATAAGGCAGTAACACTGTTATACAACCACCATAGCAAAACTGTTGTTTTCTCTAAGCAGCAGTGAAACAGAAAAATTGCAAAATGAAATACGATCAAATAAGATAGATAGATAGATAGATAGTGTGGTGGGTGGCCGGGTCCCATGCCCAGCCAGGACGCCTCTTCTACTTATGTTCTGGGGGAGCAGCCATTGGCTCCTCAGTACCTCCCCCCGGACGATTGGTGCCAGCCTCCCTGGTTCACGATGGTGCCGCAGTTTCCCGCAGGGTTTCATGAGAGTTGGAGTTCTCCCCAACCCTGTGGGGATCTGGGGTGGCCGCCAGGGGGGCTCCATGGATTCTGGGGCCAACCTGGACACCTCTACAGCCCCCCCTGGAAGTGCAATTAGCACCAGCTGATCAAGCACCTGGAGCACTTCCAGGTAGGTTATAAAAAGGGCCAGCATCCACCACTCAAGAGCCAGAATCGGGAGGAAGAGGACGAGGTTGCCTGGGAGGAGCGGTGGTGCCAGAAGAGAAGTGTTTTGTGTTGCCTTTAGTGCTTTTGGGACTATATTGTGGCTGGTGGGAGTATGGGGAAGACGTGCCCTCCAGCTGAAGAAAAATAAAGTCTGTGTGCGTTTAAGCGTACATCTGGGTCATTCTTTGCCGGGTCGGGCACAATATAGCGCCTTTCAGCACAATAGATAGATAGATAGATAGATCTTCATTCTAGAAAATAATATCACAGAGTTGTAGAAGATGGAAAGCATGTCAACACCCAGATTAAAGGAACAAAGGGTACCTGTGGCTGGCATCATCCTTTCTTGCAACCAGACATCAATAGGCATGTACTGACATGGACTAGTTCAGTGAGGACACATAACAACAAAAGTTGGTACAAAAGTGCTTTGTGCTTTTTTTATTTAACAATGAAGTGTCTAAAACAAAGTGCCAGGCTTCTTCACAAATAAATTAACAATCCCTAAAATCCAGTGCCTCAAATCGTAGACAATGTGATGCAGATCTAGGTGTAATAAGTAGTGCAAAATGTGACAGTTAGTGTTAATGAGTAACAGTTGGATCATCAGCTTAATATTATTATTGGAAAATTTAATAAAAGAACAAATAAATCAGCCCAATGGGATTCAGTTTTATGCAAACCGCTGTCTCCACTATTTAGTTTTACACAGTTATTTAGCAGCCACTGGAATGAAAACATGTTTATAGTCTAATTCAGTGTTTTCCAACCTTTTTCTCTATAGTGGCACAGTTTTTGTAACCCAAAACATTGCAAGGCACACCACTATTTTAATACACACAAACACATTATATCTCATATAATGCTCAACTGTCCGAAGGAGCTGGACTACTGGAGAAGCCAGTAAAAAAGCAGCTCGGAGATCAGTATTCATAGATAAGGCATTAGTAAGCATTTTGGTGGCATCTCCCACTGTAGTTGTGTGTTAAACATATTGCATCATTTTGAAACTTTATTACATTTAGTGTTTTCACCACTGGTCGTATATAATTTAGTATCTAACATCTTTTATTATTTCCTTTGCACATCTTAAAACTTAGCTTACAAACTAAATGGTATGGTGCAAAGAAACATGAGCCATTAAGTGTATTATTTTTTTCCTAGAACATTGTCAGCTTTCCTACTGCAAATGTCCATCTCATATTATTTTATTTTGGTTTCTTTTCTCCACAGCTAAGCACATCTGTCTATTCATTTTCTAGCCACTATACTTGCTTTACAGTAACAAGGTGTGATTCTGAATATACCTGTACTTGATGATTGGAACAAAACCTGAGCTTAGAGTCTGTCGCCCGTGACATGGGTACATACCCCCATAGTACATGCTCTTAATATTGCAGAATAAACTGATGCATGATTTGCACCTGTATTTGTCAAGTGTCTCAGAATTACTCTTAGGAATTGCACTAAAGGTCTGATTAGAATACGAATTTGTCCTACATCAGAGTAGCGTCCTACACTCAGTCCCTTAGAGAAGTTCACATTTCAGAATGAATAACAGAATGCTGTTGGTATAAAGGAACCCCATTAGCATTTCTTCACCCACTTCTGCTGAATAATCTTCAGTGTTAGTGTGTTAGAGAGGGGATGTGCAGCACTGTTCATAATGGCACTCAGTTTTGTTTTAACTAATTGCTTCGCTACAAACTCCAAGCTCAAGTGTGCATCCCATAACCAAGCATGCCCTTTTAATTTGCTTGCTGATTCTGTGGGCCTCTCTCGAAGTGATGTTACCAGCCCAGCACTGCATGCTGTAGAAAATCACACTGGCCATCACAGAGTTGTACAGTAGACAATGTGAAGGATGCCACTTTCCAAACTGAAGGAACATAGTCTGTTAAGGAAGAAGACCCCACTCTGCCCTTTATTATATAGCTCCTCTGTGTTCCAAGACCAGTCCAACCTGTCATTAATGTGGACACCCAAGTACTTGTAGGAGTGGACCACCTCTACATCCAATCCGTGAATAGTGATATAGAGGCTATTTGGTGAGGTGAAAGTAAATAACCAGTTCTTTGATTTTGCTGGTGTTTAGATATAGACAATTCTCCTTTGCACCAAGAAATAATGTACTCCACCTGACTCCTATATTCTGTCTCATTCCCCTTTATTGATACACTCCATAAGTGCAGAACCATATGAGAATTTCTGAAAGTGATGTGACCTGCTGTTATATTTATAGTCAGAGGTGTACAGGGTGAAGAGAAAAGGAAAAAGGACTGTTCCTTGTGCTGCTCCAGTGTTGATCACATCCATATCAAGATGTACAAGATTTATTGTGAATAATATTCTATCTCTGTCAAATCAATATATTTTTGTAATTTCATTGTTGTCCAGCATTCCAAAGCATTTTGCCTTTCCTAAAAAGTCCATGCTTATCTCTGTTTGAATATCATCTTTTGGTGGCACCTATAGCGAGTTAGGCCAGCTTACAAGCTCTCCTAAATCTAGGTGAAGTTAGGAGAAGTTTCGTAAATTAGGACACTTGATAAAATGCTTTTCCTCCTACTTCTAAGAATAGGAACAAATTTACTGTACATCACTATGAGACTTTTGAGCCAGTTAGGGTTGTTTCCCTACTGATACAGGCAAAATAAAAACTGACTGGACCGCCATCCTAACCAACTGACTATAAATTTAAATTTATTGTTATTTGTGTCTATAAATTGGTGCACTTTTATTACATAATGTCATACAGTTTGTTCCCTTGTCAGTTTGTTGATATGCTCTGAACCTTTTTACTTAAATGAATACTACCTAAGAATAACTTGGATATTGAATTTCACAACTTAATTGTTATTTATACATATATACATATATATTATGTGCCTCTCTGGCTTAAGCTCTGGGTATGTAGCTCAGCATTTCTTTGAATATAGCTCTGAGATATATTAAGAAATATATGTATAGTACAGCATCAATATCAGCATCATTAATGGTCTTTGAGAAGTTTCTCTTTCTTTCAATCTCCATTTTAATGAATTCTACAGAATTCTTCCATCTATTGACACTTAAAGAGGATGTCAATTAAGAACGTTGTGCCTTTCATATTCTCCTCTTTCTGGGTTTTGTGTGGCAGTAGCTCACCACTTTTTCCCTTTTATATGTCTCTAAAGCAGTAGGTCCTGATATCACACCATCTTTCAAAGCTTAATTAGTGTTAGTAATGTTCATCTAAAAAGAAAGCCTATCATTGTGACTTGACAAAATAAGTGTATTGCTAGCCAACAAGCTTGGAGAAGACGTATTCTCTCTTGATTAGTTTTGTGAATGTTTTTAATATTGAGAAGGATTTTTCCTTTGCTCCTTGGTAAACAGGCAATGGTGAGAATCCAATTACCCCTTTCAATCAGAAAATGTTGCTTGGTAACCTTGTCATAAAGGATACAATGGGATGCAAATTGTCTGTAATGCTGTAAACTGACAGTGCCAATTTGCTGAGCAAGGTGTTGGTTCAACAGAAAAAAATAAAACAGTTTTTTAAATGTAGATTTGTTTAAAGAATGAATACAAGAAGAGTCACTATAAAGATGATTTCAGTATTTTTCATTATTGGATCCTAGAAACAGGAGCTTCATAATGGCCTGAGTGGCTCAATTTAATTTACTCTTTATTTATAACTTAATGATGTCTGCAGCTTTGGTACATCACAGAATAGATGACCTTCCTAGGATCTAGTAGGTAGTGTCTTTCCTGGAAATTCAGAAAAATGGTGTCATTGACATAAAAGCCAACTAAGAAAACTTGAATCAAAGAGAAACTTGTGAAGTATTTGTATAAAGCAAAATCTAAATCAAATGCTGGTGTCTGGAGCTATGCAGACTGATGCAGAAAAGTAAACTGCATTATTGTGTTTAGTAAACTTCATAATAATCTTCGGCACTGTATATGGTTGAAATTCTCAATTCAACAGCAAATTTGAAATACTTTCCTTTTCTTTAACAGTTCAGTTTTGCTATGTGTGTTATAATCCCATTGATGGCTACAGTAGTGACTCTTTAATTATATCTGTCAGACTGACTAGAGGTCTCATGACAGGGAATTAAGCCATCTTCCCCGTCTCACCCATCCCTTGGGCTTATTGTTGCGACTTCTTTACATCTTCCCATTTCACACAGAGGCCACTCTGTTTGTTTCTTTAACTTCACTGCCTTGAGGAACCGAAACATATGACCACATGTTTACAGTCTCACCAAAAACTGCCGGGAAACTTACTGATGGACTGTCACAAAAATATTGCCCAAGATCCTAGGCTGCTGGGCTGCCTGACACTTTGTGAAGTTTGGTTGATCCTGTTTTTCATTTTTCAAGGAATTAAAGTCAATAATGTTTGCTGCTTCATGCAGCTGTTGTGGAAACTTTGAATCAAGGATCTAATTAGTCATGAGGAGACATTCAGCCATGCATTCCTATTTTCTTGTAGCTGTTAAATCTTTTTCTTCATAACAGGCTTTAAGCTGCATACATTTTCCATTTTTTCTGCTTTTATACTGTAAATATTTGCCAAATTTAATATGTTCATTTTTTTATACCTGAAGGCAAATTTCAATGTAAAGCAACAAACAAAATTTCAATTCCTGGCCTGGGATTCCCAGTTTGGGATTTAAATGTTCTCCTTGTGTTCATGTGCTGATCTGCTGCTTGTTTTCTCCTTTATTCCACACATGGGCAGGTTATATTAGCTAAATTTCCATTTTCTAACCCGCTGAATCCAAATACAGGGTCACAGGGGTCTGCTGGAGCCAATCCCAGCCAACACAGGGCACAAGGCAGGAACCAACCCTGGGCAGGGTGCCAACCCACCGCAGGACACACACAAACACCAAGCTCACACTAGGGCCAATTTAGAATCGCCAATCCACCTAACCTGCATGTCTTTGGATTGTGGGAGGAAACCGGAGCGCCCGGAGGAAACCCACACAGACACAGGGAGAACATGCAAACTCCACGCAGGGAGGACCCGGGAAGCGAACCCGGGTCTCCTAACTGCGAGGCAGCAGCGCTACCACGGCGCCACCGTGCCGCCAATTAGCTAATTTGACACTTTTAAATTGGAATGCATTGTGCCAGTCTGGTGTCCATTCAGAAATAGTTTTGGCTCCTCATGAGGGGAAAATCATAGTATCCAGAGGGAAACTTTAGCAGACATGGGGTAGGTAAAAAGGTTCCAAGAGCAACCAGAAATGAAAAAATGAAGACAAGTTTAACTGATGATTGATAGATAGGTTAGCACATCTCCGCACCCACCACATGACAAACCAACTCAGGATCCCAGATTAGAACCCGAGTGCAGCCATGCAACAGTTGACACCTTAGCACCACACTAGTTCAGATGAAATGGAACAGTGTGAGGTTTTTTTATGGTGGCGAGTGCCAATTCTGCCACCATCCCCAGGTTTTCCCCTGCAGGTTTGAGTGCCTACATGCTGGGCTGGATGAAGACGACATCATAGCCAGATGGAGCCACTGCAGGTTAAGGGCCTTGCTCAAGGGCCCAGCAAAGTAGAGTCACTTTTGGCATTTATGGGATTCGAACTGGCAGCCTTCCGATTACCAGTGCAGATCCTCAGAGACACCACTCCATCCATGATAGATAGATAGATACATATAAAATATAAAATATATAATATATAAAAATAGTAACTCTCCCTTTCAAACATACATAAGAATTACAAAAAAGAAAGAAGATGAAGAAACAAATCAAGAATATAACTGGAACAGTGATTCACTCTTTCACCACTTATGTAGATAACTGTAGATGTCACTGGTTAGTGCCTCACTGTTGCAACCTAGCTTTTTGACTAAAAATATATTTTAATAAAAATAAAAAAGTAGTGTAGAAGTATTCTTGACTACCATCAGCCTATTAGCTCCTTGTAGTTAGCCCACAAAGGTGCCAGCTGACTGTGAACAGACCCTATTCAAGATTTCCCAGTTTTCTCTATCCTTTATCTTTCAGGACTTACTACTTTACTTTAAGTTGGAGAATACTATCTGTTGTTCTATTACTTTAAGGAGTTTCAATTGGGAGCTAGGGGCGGCACGGTGGCACAGTGGTAGCGCTGCTGCATCACAGTTAGGAGAGCCAAGCATGTTCTCCCCGTGTCTTTGTGGGTTTCCTCCGGGTGCTCTGGTTTCCTCCCACAGTCCAAAGACATGCAGGTTAGGCGGATTGGCGATCCTAAACTGTCCTTGGTGTGTGTGTGTGTGCACGCTCTGCCCTGGGTTTGTTTCCTGCCTTGCACCCTGTGTTGGCTGGGATTGGCTCCAGCAGACCCTCGTGACCATGTAGTTGTGATATTGCGGGTTGAATAATGGATGGATCAATGGATGGAATTGGGAGCTCATCTAAAATGGTTCACCGTAATATCATATCGGCTATTTAATTGACAACGTCCTCAATGCATGTGAACAAACTGTGAGAACAGCTGCCGACAGAATGTGAACTCATTTCTTTCAGACAAATTAGATGAAAATAACAGTGGCAATCTGTCAATGAACAGCAATCTTAAAACCAGTAGCTGCTTTATGTTATTTTTAAATATGTATCTGTCCAAAAAAAGCTGCCTATGTGAATTTTGAATCAGCACAGATTTGTACTCTTTCTGAACTCAATATAAGTAGACTCTACATCTTACGATAAATGCTTCCAAGCAAGCAACACAATTTTGTTGTGTAAAATTATTGCATTGTATTCACTTACAGGTTACATTTTATTTTTAGCTTAATGCTATGTAGGAACCTTTGCAGAAGTTCCCATTTTGACTGATAGAGGGCACTATTTATTTACCTAATGCTTCTAACAAAAAGAAAGAATGAAGGTGTAGAAGGCCATTGCATTAATATGTTATATGCGCTGTGAAGTTAACTAATCTTTTGAAATTTAAGCATCAAATATTCATTAATTTTACAGTGCTTAAATTTCCTTTTGGGGATTAATAAATTGTTATCTTATATATGGAAACACACATTGGGTAACTTGCATTATGTTTTCTATTAAATAGAATTAAATGATGTATTTTAATGCAATCTAATTTTTTTATGACACTAGAAAGTGATGATAGTAGTAGTAACAGTAGTATTTGTATTGCCACAGAATATGGTGAAATTCCTTCTTGCATGTTCAGCCAAAATATAACATGTTTTGATTCTATAGCCCCATGATAAACAAAAAAGTAATAAAAGATACAACTGCCTTTAACATTTTTCATTTTTATAATGCCTTTAAAACTATAATACACTATTTTACATAAAAACCTTTAGCATTTATGTGTCTCTCTGTTATATAGAGCATTTATATTTATTTATCTATCTATCTATCTATCATAGGGTACCTTTCTTATTTATCAATGTGTCTTTCTTACATACTGCCTTTCATATCTATGTACATCTAATTAAAAACGTATATACTATATTATACATATTAATGTATATATTATGTGACTTTCACATATATCTGTATGGCATAACACCTTTACATCTAGTAGCGTCATATTGTCACATGTACAGAGCAATCCCCACCCAACACACACGCCACCACTCCTTGTTGCATGATGGCCTGACCAAATGCAAGAATTTCACTGTACTCTGTACCTGTCACCCTGCTAACTACTAAGCAAAATAATTGTTGTGCATCAAGAGTAACTCTATTCTAGAACTTTAAATTGTATTTGTTATTTACTGTTTATAATTGTGTTACTTAATTAAAAGAACACTCCACCTGAATTAAATAGATAGATAGATAGATAGATAGATAGATAGATAGATAGATAGATAGATAGATAGATAGATAGATAGATAGATAGATAGATAGATAGATAGATAGATAGATACTTTATTAATCCCAAGGGGAAATTCACATAATCTAGCAGCAGTATACTGATACAAAAAACAATATTAAATTAAAGAGTGATAAACATGCAGGTAAAAACAGACAATAACTTTGAGTAATGTTAGCATTTACTCCCCCGGGTGGAATTGAAGAGTCGCATAGTGTAGGGGAGGAACGATCTCCTCAGTCTGTCAGTGGAGCAAGACAGTGACAAAAGTCTCTCACTGAAGCTACTCCTCTGCCTGGAGATGACACTGTTCAGTGGATGCAGTGGATTATTCACGATTGACAGGAGTTTGCTTAATACCCGTCGCTCTGCCACAGATGTTAAACTGTCCAACTTTAATCCTACAATAGAGCCTGCCTTTTTAACAAGTTTGTCCAGGCGTGAGGCCTCTTTCATCTTTATGCTGCCTCCCCAGCACACCACTGCGTAGAAGAGGACACTTGCAACAACCGTCTGGTAGAACATCTGCAGCATCTTATTGCAGATGTTGAAGGATGCCAACCTTCTAAGAAAGTATAGTCGGCTCTGACCTTTCTTACATAGAGCATCAGTATTGGCAGTCCAGTCCAATTTGTCATCTAGCTGCACTTCCAGATATTTATAGGTCTGCACCGTCTGCACACAGTCACCTCTGATGATCACAGGGTCCATGAGGGGCCTGGGCCTCCTAAAATCCACCACCAGCTCCTTGGTCATGCTGGTGTTCAGGTGTAAGTGGTTTGAGTCGCACCATTTAACAAAGTCTTTGATTAGCTTCCTGTACTCCTCCTCCTGCCCACTCCTGATACAGCCCACGATAGCAGTGTCATCAGTGAACTTTTGCACGTGGCAGGACTCCGAGTCATATTGGAAGTCTGATGTATATAGATTGAACAGGACCGGAGAAAGTACAGTCCCCTGCGGCGCCCCTGTGTTGCTGACCACAATGTCAGACCTGCAGTTCCCAAGACGCGCATATTGAGGTCTGTTTGTAAGATAGTCCACGATCCATGCCACCAGGTGTGAGTCTACTCCCATCTCAGGCAGCTTGTCTCTAAGGAGCAGAGGTTGGATGGTGTTGAAGGCCCTAGAGAGGTCCAAAAACATAATTCTTACAGCAACACTGCCTCTGTCCAAGTGGGAGAGGGATCGGTGTAGCATATAGATGATGGCATCCTCCGCTCCCACCTTCTACTGGTATGCGAACTGCAGAGGGTCGAGGGCGTGGCGGACCTGTGACCTCAGGTGGTGAAGCAGCAGCCGCTCCATGGTCTTCATCAGATGTGATGTCAGAGCAACAGGCCGGAATTAACAAAATATACATAATTTAACCCACATTCTTTGTAGTGATGGCTAAAAAAAATAATAATTGCATGTTTCATGCAGAACAGAGATAATAAAGTTTCTGATTGACTAGGTGTCTATGGAGACCAACACTTGACAAAATCAAAACAGTATCAAAAACATCCGTCGAAAAAACTCCCATTACTCATATCCCATAATCCACATGTCAAGTAATCAAGAATTATGCACACAAAGTCCTAAACGCATGAATTTCTAATAAAATATTGTTAAAAAAACCACTTATGTAAAATTCTTTTACGTGAACAAAAATGTAATGTGTGAAACTCTGAGTCCCAAACCCTTGACAGAACTACACAGGCAACTGTCCCATGTTTTAACCAACTCCAACAGATTATTAAATTACTTCTGTAGCAGGCTGCTTCCCCAGCAATTGTACTTTTCTTACCTTTTCCTTCTCTGTTTTCTTTTTTTTTTCCTCCTTCACTCCTATACTCCAAGCTTTGCCAAATCACCAAACTGTGTGGAGCACTCCCTCTGGTGCTAAATCACTGCCTCCAGAAAGCACTTCTGGGTCAGGCAGAACCACTCTATAGCTCCCCCAGGTGGTACTTTTGGAACCCAACAGAACAGACCTAAAGCACCTTAACTCCCATGATGCCCTTCAGATGTTGAAATGCGGTTGCTCCCCCTCCAATGTAAATGGGAGCAAGGAGTACAAGAGACAGTCTCCTAGTGCTCTTCACTTGCCCTAGCCTCCCAACCGGGAAAGGGTACACTTACCATCCCAGCTAGGATGCCCCCAGAGTGTCCATCCATTATACTGGCCTCCCATCTGGGTATAAACCCCCATGCATTCCTGCCATATTGTGAGTGAATCCTCCATGCAGTTGGCCGAGACATTCCCTGTGTTGACCTCCTGTCCAAGTAAGGGAAGGGGGGTCCACCTCCTTCATTCATTAAAATGCAAATGAACATTAAACAGAACACTAGTGAAGGAGTGAATACCTTGTTTGGCTGTTTTGTTTTTCAAATTTGTTATTAACTTGCATGTTCTAAAATCTTTAAGTGACATGATTACTTGATTAGAAAATTCAGAAAAAAATTTAAATTTAAAATTTAAAAGTGTGGATCACCTGAATGACACAAATTCAATCCTGAGAGTAAAGCACATTGGCCATCTTGTTTTATATAGACAGAATTTTTAATTAATCTGTGTGTTTTCCATATCTGTCATGCTTTGCACGGTCATGACTTTGAATATGATAAGCTATTGTTTATCATTTGCTCTGTTTATTCAATTCAGGTTGTGAGATGACAGTCTATACTGGACAGTAATGGTGAGTGAGATACTTGTCTGTTGCAGACTGTCAAATAAAAAGCAGACAGAAGCTCACTGTGACATACTGTATCTTTGTCAATGAACAAGGACACCAGAGTGCCTGATGAATCACACATGAATGCCAAGAGAATACAGAACGTCTTCAGTGCACACCTAAGAAGTTTAATAAAAAACACTGGGCCAAAGTGCCTACCTGCTGGGACATACTGCTAGTCTAAATATTACTATGATAATAGTAAATAGCTCAGAATTATACTTAATATATAATATAATATGTAGCTTTAACTTATTTTTATTCTTTTATCACTGGGTTTTACCATACCTTGCAATCCAACATAACATCAGCTCAAAGATATAGGTTGTGTCTTTTCCTGATGCCCTTTAATTTATCAAGAGACACAGTATTAAGGTGTGAAACATTAACAAAACAAAACACAATCAAAAATCAAATATCAAATATCTATAAGCTATGCCCAGGGCCTAACTAATAAATGTGCAATGTTAAGAGGCAGGTAGTCTATTTTCCTTTCTTCCTCCTTGTTCTTTTAATTCTCTTAAATCAGTCTTTTTCTTTTCATCCTCATATACAACTGCTCATTTTATATCATTATGCATCCATCCATGGTCTTTACCCTTGTGATCATCAGCCCAGTTAGAAGTAGCCCTGCTACATGTTGTACAGAAACTCCTGTAGGGTTTCATGGACAGCAGGATCTACTAGATGGAACTCTGACCTGGTGTCTTTTGTCAAGGAACAAGCTAACCCTGGGCTGAAACTGTTTCTGAGGAAACCAGAAGTGACCCAAGTAGTACTTACAGTCTGGGACTTCATCAGTAAGGAGACCTTTGAACATGAAGTTGGGAGTGTAGGTGGACAAGGGTTTAACTGACGGGAGATAGAGTGTTAAAATATGTTTGAGAGGAGTTGTCTGAGATGAGGAAGAGAAGTGCATTTTGCTTGTTTGAAGTGGAAAAGGGCTGTAGGAATACCATCCGTCTTTTACCTGTTAGTCAGAGCCTGGAAGGCCAGTAGATGTTTATTTTAATACTTTTGAGTTGAGTCGCCTTTTGTATTTTTCTTCCTTGTGTTTATTATCTGTTCATTATTTTAGTTATGTGGTTTCTGTAGCCTCTTTTTGTGGTTCTGGAATGCATCAAGTGAGGACACCCAGGTTTTCTGCTGAGACTCACAGACGATTATGTTTCACACATCCTGTTAGTCATGGGTTAATAATAATGTATCCAGAATGCAAAAGTTCCTGCTCTTCAGATGCCAACTTTACAAAGCCAGTTCATCTAACTCAGGGGTCCTCAATCATAGTCCTGGAGGGCCGCAGTGGCTGCAGGTTTTTTTTTCAACCCAGTTGCTTAATTAGAAAGCAATTCTTGCCAATAATTTAATTTTTAAGTCTGCTATGTCAGGTTATTCTCATATCCTAGATTGTCTTCCCCTTTCTAAGGATATCATCCAAATGATTTGAAGTCTAAAACAGATGAGTTATTCTCAGTCCTTCACTTTTTTCTCTTCACTTTCCTTCCAAGTATTTAATTAAACCCAATAGTGCAAAATAAACACACACAGGTATAAATGGTAACAAGCTAAATGGAGAAAAGCTGGTCTCTTTTGTCATTTGCATGTTATCGCTAATTAGGAGCAATTAAAAATCAAGAATACATCCGTTTAAGACTAAAATAAGCAATAAGGGCTCAAAATCTTAACGAGCGAGACAGCTAAAGTGAAGCAGAATTGTTACTTGAGCAATAAGAGCTTCTTGTTAAGCAATTGGGTTGGAGCAAAAACCTGCAGCCACTGTGGCCCTCCAGGACAGTGATTGAGGACCCCTGACCTAACTTTTATGTCTTTGAGCAGTCCAGAGAAGCTGGAGGTACCCCACTTGGACACAGGGAGAACTCAGAACATAAAAACTCCATGGAGGGAGCACTCAGGATTCCTTATACAAAATGATGATGTTGACAGGGGGTCTTATTGGAAACTGCTGATCTTTGGTGCACAAGAAAACATGCAGGATAGGATGAATGGTAATTAAAATAAGCCCATTTGTGAGTGAATGTGATCTTTCACAGATTTTCAGCATATTCATAGTTGGTTCCTACCTTGCACCCAATGCTGCCAGGATATATACCCTGACCAACTCAGAGATGCTGTATATTTGGATGTAACTGGTTACAAAAATTGATGTATGAATGCATGCATGTGCATTAAGCTTGGGTTCTGTCAATCGCATCATATTCACTGAATAGATGGATGATTGTTTATTTCTTTGTACTACTTGTGAAAAAGATAAAAACAAACCTATAGTAAATATGGTAAGCTTACAAAATATTTTTGCTTTTACTTATTTTCTGACAGTCTAAAGTATTATAGTACTTTTAATAGAAGGGAGATTAGAAAAACAGGCATGCTGCCCTCTCAAGAGGAGGATCCAGCAGTTGTTAAGTAAATGCACCCAGGGATTGTAAGGTGTTTATTATATTTGTATTTTGGATGTTGTCCTATTGTTTACAACACTGTTACCCAATACTGATGTATTTTGAGTCCAAACTGTGATGAAGAGACAGGGTACGGACATACCCATTGACACACTTACAATTTGATGGTTTAAAATGCTCAAAACAGCTCTAAGGAGGACTTTTGTTTTGCAGTTTGTTACTTTCTTTAATTGTCCTTCTTTTCTTCAGTCTGAGGTGATATGGTGGCACTAGGAGTGAATCTAATCTTTGTTGTTCTCTTTGTGTGTTTTGCACATTCCTGTGTAGGCATTTCTGCGTGTCCTTCCACATTGTGCCATGTGCATGATGCATGAAGTCAGAAAATTAGTTGATGCCCTTTGATTCATACTTTAAATGCCTTAAGGATATGGTGTGCAAAAAGACATTTCAATAAAAAACTAAAGCAAATACAAGTATAAAAATATCTTTTACATGATAAGATGTAAAGTGTTGGGTTTACCATTAAAGAGAACATATGGGGCAGTGGGAGTATACAGTGGGATGCAAAAGTTTGGGCAACCTTGTTAATAGTCATTAATTTCCTGTATAAATCGTTGGTTGTTACGATAAAAAATGTCAGTTAAATATATCATATAGGAGACACACACAGTGATATTTGAGAAGTGAAATGAAGTTTATTGGATTTACAGAAAGTGTGCAATAATTGTTCAAACAAAATCAGGCAAGTGCATAAATTTGGGCACCGTTGTCATTTTATTGATTCCAAAACTTTTAGAACTAATTATTGGAACTCAAATTGGCTTGGTAAGCTCAGTGACCCCTGACCTACATACACAGGTGAATCCTATAATGAGAAAGAGTATTTAAGGGGGTCAATTGTAAATTTCCCTCCTCCTTTAATTTTCTCTGAAGAGTAGCAACATGGGAGTCACAAAACAACTCTCAAATGACCTGAAGACAAAGATTGTTCACCATCATGGTTTAGGGGAAGGATACAGAAAGCTGTCCCAGAGATTTAAGCTGTCTGTTTCCACAGTTAGGAACATATTGAGGAAATGGAAGACCACAGGCTCAGTTCAAGTTAAGGCTCGAAGTGGCAGACCAAGAAAGATTTCGGATAGACAGAAGCGACGAATGGTGAGAACAGTCAGAGTCAACCCACAGACCAGCACCAAAGACCTACAACATCATCTTTTTAGCATATGGAGTCACTGTGCATCGTTCAACCATTCGGCGCACTTTACACAAGGAGATGCTGTATGCGAGAGTGATGCAGAGGAAGCCTTTTCTCCACCCACAGCACAAAAAGAGCCGCTTGAGGTATGCTCAAGCACATTTGGACAAGCCAGCTTCATTTTGGAATAAGGTGCTGTGGACTGATGAAACTAAAATTGAGTTATTTGGGCATAACGCATGGAGGAAAAAGAACACAGCATTCCAAGAAAAACACCTGCTACCTACAGTAAAATATGGTGGTGGTTCCATCATGCTGTGGGGCTGTGTGGCCAGTGCAGGGACTGGGAATCTTATCAAAGTTGAGGGACGCATGGATTCCACTCAGTATCAGCAGATTCTGGAGACCAATGTCCAGGAATCAGTGACAAAGCTGAAGCTGCGCCGGGGCTGGATCTTTCAAGACAACGACCCAAAACACTGCTCAAAATCCACTAAGGCATTCATGCAGAGGAACAAGTACAACGTTCTGGAATGGCCATCTCAGTCCCCAGACCTGAATATAATTGAAAATCTGTGGTGTGAGTTAAAGAGAGCTGTCCATGCTCGGAAGCCATCAAACCTGAATGAACTAGAGATGTTTTGTAAAGAGGAATGGTCCAAAATACCTTCAACCACAATCCAGACTCTCATTGGAACCTACAGGAAGCGTTTAGAGGCTGTAATTTCTGCAAAAGGCAGATCTACTAAATACTGATTTCATTTCTTTTTTGTGGTGCCCAAATTTATGCACCTGCCTGATTTTGTTTGAACAATTATTGCACACTTTCTGTAAATCCAATAAACTTCATTTCACTTCTCAAATATCACTGTGTGTGTCTCCTATATGATATATTTAACTGACATTTTTTATCGTAACAACCAATGATTCATACAGGAAAATAATGACTATTAACAAGGTTTCCCAAACTTTTGCATCCCACTGTATGTCCTCATGACTAACTGGAGTCTGAAACCTCTTCTTCTTTTAATAAGGTGAGAAGTTCCCAGGCAGAGGGAATCACCAGCATGTGAGGTTAAGTTCATCTTGTGCTCCCTAACAATTTGGGAAAGAGTGACTCCATCCTGACCCTGAATATTGAACCATATGTGAGGTTCATTAAAATCAGGGAAAATCCATGAAATTGACAGCACGTTTTTTAGAAGGTCTAAATTATGTTTTGTGGTATATACAAAAAACTAATGGCTCCTCCAGAGGGGTACTAGTTGCCAGAGTGTATAAAGCGTAGTTACTGAGCAAGAATGTTAACATATGTTCCTTTGGAAAAAAGGAAGGGAGCTAAGGTCAAATAGGAGATTACAGGAAATGGTGGCTTTATATGCTCAGGCATTTTTTTGTTGTCCATCATAATAGACTACATGATCAGTGTTGTGGTCTCTTGAAGTATTTTTGAACAGGCATCAGTGATCAGCCAAATGTTGTAGGTGTTGGTGTCCTGCTCTGTGATACCTGAAGTTCCAGTGGTGTGTCATTTAAGAAGTTTGTTTGGATTGCACTGTTGCCTGCATTGTGTTCAAGTGCAGATCTGATGGATTTTAGCCCTCAAGGAAGAAGTAACACTCATCATTGAAAATGACTGGATATCCATTTAAAGCAGCTTAGCAAATACAGTTGATAATCTCAAATGGTCAAAGTTATGCGACGATGGTTCTTGATGTTACCTCTCAACCTATTGATAGTACCACCACTCAGCAGAGGATTTATGGATGTTGACACATGTAATGGCTGTTGAGCCTGTCACAGCATCTACCTGTGCTTTAATAGTATTGCACATCCTGTAACTGTTGTCACTTGTGTCATCAACCTGTCATATCTGTACATCCATTAAATGCAATAATACTTGGGACTGACCTATATGCCTCATAAAAACTAAAACTTTGGCCACTATCTGACTCAATCAGTTCTTATACAAATCACAGTGTCATTATAATTTAACATTTTATGGCAATCCTGATGTCATTTACATTTCTGATTGTGGTAATGTCCAATTCCGGCATTCATACAAACTAGACCACAATGTTTTGGGGGGCAATGCATTTTTTTTTGACACAGAGACCATATAACGTAAACTCTCCTCTATATTTTTGTAAATGTGTAAGAACATTTTCTCTGTTTAATCTGTTAAGGGAAAAACAAAAATATATTTAAATGTATTGTACTAATATATTTCTTAAAACTATTGATTTGTTTAGTAATCTGTAAATAAAATGAGCTGTCATGAAATGGGCTGTTTAGTGGAGTAGTATTTTAATATTGCATCCCCATGGACACAGCATTCGAGGACTGAGACTCATGCTTTTTGTTGACTGTGAAGCAGACACGCTTGTTAGTGTAAGCTTTTGTTCTACATATTCTCTCCAAAGATCAGCATGTTTAGTTAACTACATTTTTAGCCTGAGTAAGTGGGCACAGAGTTAAACTGGTGCCCCAATCTGGATTAGTTCCTGCCTTGTCCTGTAGCGCAGGTGTAATTGGCTCTGCCCTTCACAACTCCGATCTGTACTGAGAGAGTTGAAAACGTTATGTTATGAATTGCTATCCACTGTCCAAACTTTCTCAGAAAATGATGAAATTGCTTGAAAGCAGCAGGAAATTTGAGCATATACAGTAGTTATGAATGAAGACTTGTCTCAGTATGTACCAAAGATCATCATTTTCCATCAGGATCATTTTGTTAATGTGATTTCTGTGTAACATTATGAAGAAACTACACTAGGGCCGCTGAGGAACTGTGTGCTTTGTGTCCAGCAGCATTTGGACTAACAGGTTGTGTCCTGCAATAGTCTATAGTCTAGAAAGAACAACTCGGTAAAAAGCACGGGTCATAAGGAGATATGATCAGAGGATGCGGTGGGATATGAGCTTTATTGTGAACTTTTTTTACATTAAAAGTAGATCTACTAATAAAATTATCACCAGAAATGAATGGCAGCAAAGGGAGAAAATGTCTCCACATTGAAAAATTTTGCTGCAAAGATGAAGGACAACATAGTAAAAAAAGCACAACATTCCTGTTTAAATGGCCAGCCTACCAACTACTGAAACATGAATGTTGCACTTATTCAAAATAGGGATGCATGCTAATAAAATATAAGAGCTGAATAACATTAATTAGTGCTAGCGGTGTTGCTGACTTTGTGAATGACAGCAAAAACATAACAAAATATGTGCCTTTTCGGAACCAACGGCCAAGCATCAAATTTCTGCACATAGTGAGTGTTGGTTGATCATGGTTTATGAATTGGCTCACACAACTTCATTTTCTCTTAAAAACACAGACATTAGTTTTTCTTTTAACCTTTTGACCACACTAACCCAAGATTTTTAATTCCATAAAATGGAGGCTTTTGAAAATCTTCTTTAGAGCTTTATACTTTATACTTCAGTGCTATAATGTGGGTGAAAACGCAGACTTTTGAAAATGCAGACACTGATCATGCTGTGATTTGTTCATGCTTGTTATGTACCCTTCCTTGACTGGATCCTGCTTATTATAACATCTCATTGCTTGGTTTAGTCAACCTTCATGGAAGAAAGCCAAATTTCAACATAGCAAACATAATGGGGTTGATTTCCATGGCACTTGTTGTGTTGCTTACCAGTATGCATCTAAATTGCATTTTGAAACAGTTTGAATTTGTAAAATGCAAATAATTTACTGGTCACTACAGTGACTTGTGGCTAACGGTATTACCATCTCTTCAAGGATTTCTCCGCAGATGGGTGCATGCCCAATGTAGGCAAAAGTCTATATTATATATGTTTTTGGTTATTTTTATTGAGGACAGGGATATGCAAAAAAACTAATATGGATGGAGATCATTTTCATTTAAAAAAGACAGTTTTTAAACAAACATTTTGTAGTGTGGACTGTGGACATAGCCTTAGGAGGCTAACAGGCTATTTTGTGCTGCAATAGTTAGCAAACTAGATTGGAAACTTGTATCAGTGTTTCTCTGACATAATTCTGGGATCCAAAAGTGAGAGCCTGCATGGTGACAATTATCATACTAATTGACTTTTATATTGTTCAGATATGTCAGTCCTTTAAATTGGTACAGTACATATTTATAATAGCCCGGCATCTTCCTGACACCCGCTCTACAAAATCACTATTACTTTTCTTTTAAGGTACAGTTCTGTTTTGTATACTTTGCAAAATGTCCCTGGAATTTCAGTCAATGGAGGTAAAAATCGCCCTATTAAAAAAAATCCTAGCCTGATTTCCACTGAAACAGCCCAGCCAACTGAGCTCAGCTTGAATTCTGCACATTTAACTCATTTTGCACTTTCAACGCTCCTTGATGCTGAGCTGAATAAAGTATCAAGAGGTTAAGTAATGCATTAATTCGTAACATGACATTAAGTGCTTTAACATGTTAAATTACAGCAAACTTAATTGTTTATTTTTTAAAAAGTATAAAAAGTCAACATTTTTCCCTGAGTGCCTTTTTTTCCTAAGAGACTATTTCTTTGCTTCTCCATGCAGTTCAGTCATTCAGCATGAGTTATTTACCTTTGAGTATTATGAATTCTTCCAAGGTTGCTCTACATAATGAGTTATAGGATGCTACAAGTGCTGAACTTAAAACTGTTTGAGGACTGGCTTTAGAAATTTTCACAAGAAGGCTTTTTATTTATCAAGCATTTTTTTATTGATTTTTTCTGGACTCTTTCATTCCTAATGAAGCTTTTCTCTGTTGAATATAAGCAATTTAACTTTGTTGAAAGGTAACAGGACAGCACGGTGGCATAGCAGAAGTGCTGCTGCCTTGCAGTTAGGAGACCTAGGTTCGCTTCCCGGGTCCTCCCTGCATGCAGTTTGCATGTTCTCCCCGTGTCTGTGTGGGTTTCCTCCCACAGTCCAAAGACATGTAGGTTAGGTACATTGGCGATCCTGAATTGTCCTGTATGTGTGCCCTGCAGTGGGCTGGTGCCCTATGTTGGCTGGGATTGGCTCCAGTAGACCCTGTGACCCTGTAGTTAGGATATAGTGGGTTAGATAATGGATGGATGAAAGATAACATATGAAAACATTTTCAAGTCCTCTTAATCTATTTCAGGGTCACAGGGGACTGGAGCACATCTCAGCATGTTGGATGCAAGGCAGGAATCACCTTTAACATCAGTCCATCACAGGGTCCACTCATGTACAAACCCACACTTGCTCTCACAGTTTTGAGTCACCAGTTAACCTAACCTGTATGTCTTTTGAGATGTTAGAGGAAAAACCATTCAGAACATGAAAACTGAAAGAACTTTTGATAGGGTGGTCCTTGTTCCGACGCTGCATACCCAGAAGAAACACCACATGCCAAATCTCTACCATGATGTTAACTCTTAAATAGTCTTCATGTAACACCACAGCAGCAAGGTTGTTGACCATGCCGGCTCTAGCTTTTTTGCTAGTCTAGGTGAAAGTAAAAATTTTGAGCCCAAAACACAGTCTTAAGTATATTGCTTGGAAGAGCTGGTCAGGGGAGTTGAGTTTTGAGTACGATGTAACACAGATGTTAGATCAAGGAGTGTAAGGTGGAAATCCCCATGGAGGTCTGATTGTGATGTTGCCCAGATATTTGATCGAGGAATAGGAGGCAATGACTTTGGGGAATGAGTGTTTGTATGTCTATGATGCTTGTCAAAATGTTGTTCTAGGCAAACACCTTGCTCACCAATATGGCAGAATCAGCTCTGATTGTTAATTAAGATGGAAAGTTTTGCTGTGTAGGCCTAAAAGAGAAAAAATAGTTCATTCAAGTAAACATGATGAGGCATGAATACATGGAGAACACAAAAGAACAAAATAAACAGAAGAAGAGCAACCCTGAAGCCACTCTAATCCTACCTTTTATCTAACAGTTGGGGTGGCTAACTCCAAAATATCAGTGATAAATCTGTTGTTTTTTTCTGCCAACTCTCTCTCTCTCTCTCTCTCTCTTGACCCTGGCCTTTTTCTCTCACCATTAAAGCCTGCAAACTACCTCTCCTCCTGACTCTAAGCTCAGTTACTCAACTGCCATGAGGAAGCTTTTGAACCCCAACCTTCAAAACAATTCTCGGGTTACATTTTCTACAGGGATACCAGTCTGGAAGTCACTTCGGCAGCTACAGTTGTCTTTTCTGATCTCTAAGGCATCCTTTTTATTGCCAATTTTCTCCTATAATTTAAGGACTATCTTCTGCCCACCATCAGTTAGGCATGAACTTCTTGCCTTCTGCCAGTCCTTTCTACTCCCAAAGCAAAATGGGCTCCAGCTTCCCCAACTATAAGCCATGTTGTTTTGCCACACATGCTTTCTTTCTAGACTGATATGTATGTCCGCTGCTTTTACGAGGCTTCCAGTACACATACAGGACTTTCCTACACATCCCTGTATGGGACATCTCCTGCTTCCAGTGTAGTACTCACTCTCCTCTGGAAATATACTGCGCAGCTTTCCCCTTTCCTGTTACAACCTTGTGCCCCATTACAGCCAAACACCCACTCAAAAGCCAATACTTTCTACATTGAACTTTTAAAATCGTCATATTTATGAAGCAAAAACCAACCATGAAATCCAGCCATGCTCTCAAATAGCTTTATTGATAACCCCAAAAGCTGTACTGTAATAAAAGTTACCATTATATTTACTGTATCTGTTATCTACTATCTATTGTTAGAGCACCTTGTCACATAACATTTTAATTGTTTAATAAAATTGTATAGATATAAGCTTCCCCGACTTTTTCTTTAATGCATTTAATTCCTTTCTTTAATAACCTTTAAAATATACATTTACTATATACTAAAAATACACACACCCCTAAAAAGACAACCACATTACCTTTTTAAGTGTCTTTTGAATTTACCTCACCAGCCAAAAACACAACTTCAAGAGTTTGTAGCAAAAACCAAGAAAAATATTTGGTTTCCCTGCACTACACGTTCAGATGCAGGTGGCTAAGCAAGTCAAGTATGAGCATGAGAAGTTTTTGTTAGGAGGAAATCGCATCTGTCACTTTCCACCATTAGCTCAGAAATAACTGGATACCTTGAGCCAAGGGTAATCAGCACGCCTCAACTTCACACCTCGCCAGTCAGACACCTATCATCTCTGTGCTTTCTTCCTTTGCGTTGTTTCCTCTTTTTCTTCTTGCTGTTCTTTCTCAGGTAGTTAATGTCGTTCTGCTTCATTAAGCTCACTCAGAGAGCCCTCCACTGAGCAGTCCTGGGGCTATGTCTTAATGGCAGGGAGGGGTGCTTCCTACCTCTTAGATGTCCTGGGAGAGGAAGTTTGAGTAGATCAGCTAACTGACCTGGTAAGATGCTGTTTATTTACCTGTTCCATTGCTGATCCAGAGTCTTAAGTACACAGAAAGGCCTCACAAGAAAGAACAATTTCAGGCTCAACACTGTGAATGTGACCAAATATTTTTATAAAGTAACCTCACACACAAGTGTTTTTAACATTTACATGCAGTAAATATTTAACATTTGTTCTTTTAATGCAGATAGGTACTAGTCATTAGGAGCTGTTTGTATGCAGGTAGGAGGTCTTTTTCCATGTAAAGACAGCCAAGTTAATGCACAAAAGAGTCTAAAACAAGCTAAGTTCCTAAAAAATGAATGAATTCTGATTATAAAACAATATTATTTTGTGAAATACTGTTTTTTTCTTAAATAATTTAGTGATTTTAGCCATAGCTGATACAAATATTTAAATCTAATATATAAAACCTGAATGGGTGTTTGTCCAGTATGCAGATCTACACCAGATTTTGCACAGATTTCTCATTGATATAGGTTAACACCATAGATTATGTGCTCCCATCCTCGGCTGCCCCAGTTAGTCCTTCTATTAAAATATCATGTGATCATTTATGATAAGGTTTAGTAATTCATTTATGGAGCTGCCAAGATGATTTCTCTGCCCTGTCTTTACTCAGCATTATATCTTCCTATCTAAACATAAGAATAAAAGTGTATCTTGTTGTTTAGGTAAAACATGAAGCTGTGGAAAAAATGCATTTTAAGCCAAATTTTTTGTTTCTGAACACTATTTGAGTGTGCTATTCTGAGTTTGAAAATAACACATTTAGCTTTTTTGTTTTGCTCTTCATGCTTCAGAAACTGTATCAACATCCTCACCTTTGGAAGGTGAAAAGTGACAATCATAATGCGTCATTTGATACGATGAGTGGCACTGCAACCTGTCCTTTGATAAAAGGCTGAATGGTAGTGAATAAGTACCTTTTGTGTCCTATGTAGAATTAACCCAGTGACAGCCTAGATTATAATTTATAAGAAAAATGCACATTATTAATCTATCCACCAATCCATTTTTTAGTCCGTTTGTCTGCTCAGTGCTTCGGTGGCAACATAGAGACCAAGACTTGTGCTTTGCCAGCAATGGATTGAATCTGCTCCTGTGCAATATTTGAAGAAAACTTTGCTATATGATCCTACCAATACATCCCAGATCAGTCGCAGTGTCAGCATACCTCTAAACATTCTCACTTAGACAGAAGTGTCACGATGCAGTAAAGAAACCCATTATTGCTGAGATGATCCCAGGTTGGTAAGCTTCTTACCCTGTCATTAAAAGCAAACTCAGTATTTCTGTATAGAATGTTATTGTTATGTTATTGTTTTAAAAATTAAAGGGGTCTGGTGTAAAGCCATTAGTCTTGCACTTTAGGATTTACAAATTTATGATGATTTATCAAGGCACAGCAATAGTAATTTTTCATTTGTTAAATTCTTGTTCAGACAGGTACACCAGTTACTTCACTAAATTACTGCTCAAAAATGTTTACATTTAATTATATATATTAATGGCAACAAAATATATCCATTTTGTCATCTAGCATGATGGCACTGTAGCATTTTCTTTAAATATAGTTAACTGCAAAATACTCTCCCATTGTACGGTTAAATAATTATCGAAAAATTGGATTATAAACAATCTTCATAGACTAAACCATCAATGCTTAATAGTGTTTTTCAGTCAATTTATTTTTAAATATTACAAAAAAAACTTTAAAAGTAATTTATTCATCCTATAATTTCTGAATCTTTCTAATACTGGGTTTTGGGGAGCCAGAAACCACAGGAACTACCTCTGTATTTGAAAAACAAATACACATTTTTATGTCAAGCAAACCATGCACTAGAATTTTCATTGTGATCTGGTAATAATTACACCAGATAAAATGTCTGCGTGCCAGTCCAGTTAATGTCTCTACATTCTGCATGTTATTCCAGTATTCACATGGGTTATTCTATGGGTATTCTGGTTCTCCCCACATCTCAAAAATGTGCTGGTTAGGTTGACTGACTGGAGACTCCATTTAGGGCTGCTGTCTTTGTGTGATTATGGCATTTTCTGGGCTGACATTTCATCCACTGTTGGTTTTTGCCTTGTGCCTAACGTTGCAGTAGCACATACCTTATTCTGCAGTACATAAATCAATTAACACAATTAAAGTAGCTATAAAACCGATGTTCTTGTTTATATGCAAATAATAACTAAAAGTTGTGATGCCCAGGCAGGTACAACCGCCCTAACCCCAACACAGAACAGGCAGGACAGAGGTTGCCACACAGCACACGGTTTATTTACACAAAGCAGCCCAATACATATCACCAACACAGTATCAAAGTCAAGCACAGTCCTTCCACCTCCAGCCCGCCACACAGGCTTTATCCTTTCTCCTGCTGACTCTGGCCTTTGACTACTGGCGACTAGCCCCTTTTTATAGGGTACCTGGAAGGACTCCAGGTGCCCAACGAGCTTCTTCTGGCAGCACTTCCGGGTGTGGCGGAAGTGCTGCCAAATAGTCCCCCGAAAAGGACCTGGCAGTGGCCACAGGTTCCAACAGAGCTGAGCTTCTATGCTCATGACCTGTGGTCCCACTGGAAGCCAAGGGGGCTGCCCTCTGTTGGTCCTGGAGAAAAACTGTCCTGGAAATACTCTCTCCCCTGGTCCTTCCATAATCAGGGTGTCCCTGGTTGTCTGACACAAAGTTTATTTAACTTTTTTAACATTGTCTTTTATTATTATTATTATTCACTGCTAAAATGACTACTCAATGATCCTAAAATGAGACTAGACTGACATATTCAAGGGAGTATTGCCCTTGACCTGCAGACACTACTTTTGTGACTTCCCTGGACCTGAAAGAATCCTGGATTTGGCTTTGAAGGTGAGTAGCTGTCATTACCTATAGCAGATGTCATATTCCATCTTCTGAGGGAAGGTCAAAGACCAAAATCTAACAGAAGATTTAGCAACCGGAAAAGTGATCTCCTGCATTCTTTGGCATGAATCTTTCAAAACTTGAAAAGTGAAAAGTCAAACAGTAGCCTGCAGCTTAGAAGCTTTTCAAGAAATCACATAGCTATAAAACAGGGGAGCACTGGACTGTTGTCTACCTTTGTAATATCTGTTATTGATAATGAAAATAACTTTACTTAGTTGGGTTCTTTATGGATTTTTTTTTTTTTTTGGATTAGCTATACTGCTTGTCATTTGCAGCAAGAAAAAATGTTCTATTTCAAGGTTCCTTTTTCTGTACAGCATTTAACAAACCGGGCTTCAGACATGGCCCTTTGGAACTCACAGAATAGGTTTCTAAGCCAAAAGGCAGAAAACAAATAACAAAAGGGGATACAAAGGAGAAGACCCTAATAACTACTTTGTGTTAGGGAGTGTGAGTGTAGGGTTTCCTCTAACATTTTATCTAACAAACCATACAGTCTGAAACAGTGGTCAGACTGTTGCACATACGGTACCTGAATATTAGTGAATGGGACATTTCAAAATAGGGAAAGTACTAGAATTCAAGTAGGACACTAAGCCTCTGCAAGCAGGCCAAACTTAGCAACAAGGGGAGAAGTGCCTTGGTAAGAGAGGTGACCAAGAACTGAATAGTTACTCTGGCTGAGCTCAAGAGAAACTGTGTGGAGATGGAAGAAACTTCAAGAAAGGCAATAATCACTGTAACAATCAATTAATCTGGTCTTTATGGCAGAGTGGTCATACACATGCCAATCCTCAGTAAACGGCACACAAAATCTCACATGGAGTTTGCAAAAAGGCACCTAAATAACTCCCAGACAGTGAGAAATAGGATTTTCCAATATGATGAAAGCACGATAGGAGCATTTGGCCTCAATTGCAAGTATCATGTCTGAAGGAAACAGGCACTGTTTCATCAACTACGCAACATTACAACAGTGAAACATGGTGGTGGCATCACCATGCTGTGGTGTTGTTTTTTCAGCAGCAGGACCTAGAAGACTAGTCAGGGCTGAGTGAAAGTTTAACAGAGCAAAGTACAGATATATCCTTAATGAAATCCTACAACAGAGCCCTGTGGAACTTAGACTGGTTTGAAGGTTCCAATTCCAACAGGGCAATGGCCTTAAACGCAAAGTAAAGATAACACAGGAACAACTTAGGGACATCTCTTTGAATGTTCTTGAGTGGCCCAACCAGAGTCTGGACTTGAACCCAATCTCTGGAGAGTCCTGAAGAAAGCTGTCCATCAACAGTCTCCATCCAACCTGGCAGAGCTTGAGAGAATCTGCAGAAAAGAATGTCAGGAAATCCCCAAATCCAGGTGTTTGAAGCTTGTCACATCATTCCCAAGACGACTCCAGGCTGAAATTGTTGCCAAAGTGCTGAGTAAAGTTTCTGAATACTTGTATTAATCTGAATGTTCAGTTTTTTTTTTATTTTTAACAAAAAACATTTCTAATATCCCATTTTTCCTTTGTCATTCTGGGCCATTGAGGGTTGCTTGATAAGGAAAAATATTAATTTAAACAAGTTTAGCAAAAGACTGCCACATAACATGTAAAAAGTGAACGGGTTTGAATACTTTCTGACAAAACTGTTTTTTCCAAATATTTTTTTTGCAAGTGAAAAACAGCGTGACATAGTATAGTGTGATTTTTCCTTCTAATATCTAATGCATAATTTCTGTCAACACTTTTTGTGGAGTTTCAAAATCTCCTTTTCCGTCTCCAGCTTGTTGTCAGTCATCTAGACCCAGAGGCTGTGTTACGTTAACAATAGGAAAAGTTGCAAAAGAGCTCCTGTTATTTAAGATATTTGAAAAACAAAAACATAAGACTGTTCTTTGCTGCCCAAGATTTATCACATTTGTTGCAGTGTGTATTTATGGAGTAGGTTCACCAGAAAGATATTTATGACTTTACACCTACTGTATTTACCATGGAATTGTATTTTATAGCCCCAGTATTTTGTAATGACTTTTTAAACGTGCTGGCATTCTGTAGCACTTTTATTTTATGTTTGTATGTATAGATCTATTTATTTATTCTGTTGTAGCCAGATCCCTTGAGGAATGAGATTGGACACGGAGGTAGCACAGTGCAACGTTTATGTAGCCAACAAACCGTTAGCACTCAAGCAGTGCCATCTGCACTACTGCCAGCTCGGTGATTAACCTAGCAATGCCCATTTCTATTTATAAATCACAGCAGAACTGTGCTGTGAACTCGACTCATTTTTGCACTATGCTATTGAGGTGTAAAGCACCACCAGGGCTTTGTACAAAATTAATAGCATTCAAATATAATCTGCACTGCACATTACAGGACATAAAGCCTCTGCTCTCAAAACATTTTCTCTTGTTTACACTTTCAGATTTTGAGCAATCACTTTTGACTTCAAAGTGTGCCACATCACCTGAGGATTGTGGCTTGTGTAGTGTGACACAAAGGATAAAATGATCAGTATCCTTCAAGTGATGGAGTCCATCCATGTTGGGCAGACAGATAGACCTGGGGATTTCTTATGCTTTGCTGTTTCTGTTGAGTTTGCTCCTTCTCTTCATGTTTTGTTGAAGTTTCCAAGGTTTCTCAAGGGTCTGTATATAAGTGTTTTTTGTGATGGTCTGGTATCCATCATTGGATGATTTCTTTCTTCTTCTTGACACTACCAATTCAACTTCATCTATGAACTGGTGCATAGCTTGATGGAAAGAGTTTGCTAATGTATGGTATAAGTTCTGTGTTTCTTACGACATATTTTATGTAGAGCAACAAGTGAACAACAAAATGTACTAAAAGATGACTAAGAGATGACTAAGAAGTCAGCAGATGTCCTGTAAGCAACCAGAATGGACAGTTGTTATATGAACAGAAATTTCAAGGGTGGTGCCTCAACTCAAGGATATAAAGAACAACCAGAATATAATATGATAGATTTTTATTTTATATAAGTCATTTGGATGTGAATCAACGAACCAATCAGAGTAAAATGCATGCATTGATTGACACTGTATGTAAAATACATAGTTTATAAAATGAGCCTCTATTTTTTTGTTTCTCTGTTTATTCTGACCATGCTGTAACAGACTGCGTTAGAAGAATGTTCCCTGTAAGGCATTTTGCCGAGGAGTAGTTAAAAGATACAATGAACAGCTTTTCTGTTGCCTGATTACTGATTTGTCCTGTTAGAGGATAAGTTGCTTTCTTTAATTAAGATGTTGATTTCTGCTACAATGGGCACTAACTAATCATACATTTTGGGGGTGGAAGGGTTGTTTAGAAATTGTAGTTAACAACTTAAGACAACAGTATAATAGTCTAACAACAATGACAACAACAATAACAGTTATCAAGATGGCTTAGCATAGGAGAAACACATCCAAATAAATTTAAACACTTAATACAATAACAGAACTGAAGCTGTAGGCTTTGACTTCATTGCTGAAGTTTGCTTAATTTTAAGGTGTAAGCCTCTCTTAAATTGGCTTACAGTAAAACTTGTGGTAAAACACCAAAAAACAAACTCCTACTGCGTTCATCACCTTCTACATCCGCACTAATTACATTCTTTACTCCTGCCATATTAGAAAAAAACTCTATAGCCGGTCTCTTGCTGGAAAAAAAAAAAAACAACTCTCTGATGTTGTGCACTGATTGGATGCTGATATTGCCTTATCTGCATACATTGATGAGGATCATAAAACAGGAATTATGGGTAAATGTTTAAAGATAATTATTACATTTCAATTTCATTGAATTTTATGATTATTTTAGGATACAGTAGTTAGTTCATTTCAGATACCTAAACTAATGTATATGTTTATGATTTATGGAGTTGCATAATCAACAACAACAACAACAACATTTATTTATATAGCACATTTTCATACAAACAGTAGCTCAAAGTGCTTTACATATTAAAGAATAGAAAAATGAAAGACACAATTATAAAACAAAATAAATCAACATTAATTAACATCGAATAAGAGTAAGGTTCAATGGCCAGGGGGGACAGAAAAATAATAAGATAATAAGATTTTGATTGTACATAATCACCGTAACCGTAAACTACTATTTAGGCTGGTTAATTAAATAGAAAGATAACTTTACAAAAATCTGTGTATAGCACTTACTGGGTTATATTTCTTCATTCATGTGACATGTGTTTGATCTTTTTGGAAAAATTTGAAAAGAAAAATAAAAGCCTGCCAATATAACCCAATTGCTACATATTTCTAAAATGTGGCATTTTGGATATTTTTTTGAGTGGGTTTGCAGTCAGACATTGCAGCAAATAAATGTCTGCCTCAACATGTTGAAATTTAAATTAATTTTTATTAATTTTGTGGATTTAGGCTTGTTATCGATACACAGTCACATTGGATTTAAATCACTTGAAAAATTACTTTCAATAGCCAACCAAAAAAATCATGAGCCAAAATTCAGAATCAAGTCACTTTTAGCTACATTCTGAATGTAGCTTAAGAAACACTGCGACTCAAATGCAACTTTTCTCAAGCCTTGCTCCAGGACTGGAGGGAGGGCAGTTGCCCCTTTCATCTCTCATTGATGGAGCCAATACATTATCGTCATGTTATTAGCCCTCCAGCTGGTCAGGGGCCCCTAGCAATGCATTATCTGAAAAGCCCATATTTGCAACTCTGCTTCCTAGCCAAATACCTTTGTGCTCTTAGTTGCCTGTTACCTTTTGCAATGTGTTTTGCCAGTCAATCACTCAAATAATTTTTGTTTTATAAGTCAATGATTTTGGGGTGTCTTTTAAATAAAATATTTGTAATGCCTGGCATTTCTGAGCCACCCTAAACAAAAAAATGTGAAACAATATATCATGCATGATGATTTTACTATATTATTTGAAAAATGAAAAATGGTAAGTTATGTATTTCAGTAACTGTCTACTAATTCATATCAACTGTAGAATATAATTCAACTGCTTCTTGTTCTTAAAGCTCCAAAAACAACCTAAATTTGTTTCATAAGTCGGTCTAAGAAAGCGTCTTGTAATAAAAAGTCTTGCTCACAAAAATGATGAGCATGCTGCTAAGACAAATGTTTGACTGACAGAGTGCAATAGACTGTGTGTGATGCGCATTCTGGGTGTCTGGGTCCAGTGTTGAGGGCAGAATTGCAAAATGATATGCTAACTTAAAGGAAAAATGGTGAGCTGAATGAATATATTTTTGCCTTTGGGTATCTGACACTGTATCAGTTTAAAGATTTGAAAGATAATTTATCACTGTATTTGAGCAAGTTGAAGTTGTCACTTTGTGTTGTCACTTCGTATTGTAGCAGTTTGTTCTTTATTGATGCAGGTACTCTAAGCAGTTCTGCTGTATCTGAATACCCAGTGAACTTTATCTAGTCATATTAGTTATCAAATGTGCTAGTGTTTGAAGAAAGTGTGATTTAATGTGTAAGTCATCTTCTAACATGAAGGGCTTAAAGTCAGTGAGAATGCAATGTGTCCCTATTAATTTTAAAAACTACTGGAAAGTTCCCTTACTCTTTGAATGAGAATTTATTTACTAAAGTTATTTTAGGAATAGTTGGTTAATACTTGTAATAAGTGGTGTCTCTTTCATCAGGGGACAGTGGGGCACTGCTCCTTTCATTACCAGCAGATGGCACTGTTTTGCAAAAATTAAATAAGTAATAAACATTTCACAATAATTTAGTCAGTCAGTCATTGTCCAACCCGCTATATCCTAACACAGGGTCACTTGGGTCTGCTGGAGCCAATCTCAGCCAACACAGGGCACAAGGCAGGAAACAAACCCTGGGCAGTGTGCCAGTCCACCACAGGGCACACACACACACACACACACACACACTAGGGACAATTTAGGATCGCCAATGCACCTAACCTGCATGTCTTTGGATTATGGGAGGAAACCGGAGCACCCAGAGGAAACCCATGCAGACATGGGGAAAACATGCAAACTCCATGCAGGGAGGACCTGGAAAGCGAACCCAGGTCTCCTTACTGCAAGGCAGCAGCGCTACCACTGTGCCACTGTGCCGCCCCACAATAATTTAATATATTGATAAAATGTTTAAAGCAAACTTAGTCATCATGGTATTTTTTTTTTCAATTTCCATGATGTGCCTGATCCAATTTCTTGTCTAGAAAAATGTTTCTGTAGGAGTTTTAGTAGTTCCTGGCAGCACTACCGTGTTTCCAGGTTGGCAGGCCGCTCAACCCCATGGTTTTTCAGCATACTTTTTCATATGTCCACATGTGTAACTTAAACTTTTGAATTCTGTATTGGGGCAAGAAGAATAGAGCCTTTCTAAGTGACCATTGTCTTAGTTTTTTGGGATGCAATAAAGTTGTACATCTTGCTGCACTGGAATATCATACCAGTATCAATAGTAATAGATAATCATTAACATTATCATTAATCACATCAATAATTTAGCTACAATAAGATTTAGCACTTTTCCCACTTAACAAAAACTGGAAATTACATATCTGAGATCACAAGAATTACATTCTACGTTCTTGGATTGAAATTGTGAATTTGTTGAATGTTGACTCTTAAGTATCAGCAGTGCAGGGCACCATTTACTGAGTGAATATTCATTTGTGTTTCTGCTTTCAGGGTTGTGTATTTGATTGAGACCCCAAAGACGCTCAGATGATGACAGATTCATGGTTGGAAATTACAAATAGCACTGGACAAAATGGAAGGGAAGAAGTGGAGCTTCAGGAGGTTTGAAGAATATCTCACCTATTTTAAATGAGAGGGGTGGAATCCACATTTTCAGTACCAGTAATAACAAATTTAACTGTTTTTTCATTGAGTGTAGCCATCTTTTGTGAAACAGTCAAGTAATCAATTCACTTCCACCGATGTGAAATTGATAGGTCAATTGACATTAACCTAACGCTACCACCCAGGAGAATGTCGATTTAGTGATAAAATGGCAAACGACAAGTGTAAATGCATTTTGATTCACAGCCAGGAAATGCTTTGCAATGTGGTCTCTTAATGCAATAAGTATAAATAGAGTTTAGAGTCTGAAAGACTGCTGTAGGCCTGTCTGCCTGTCTGTCTCTCTCCCTACCTGTCCTCCTTCCTTATACCTACACACTCTGCATCATTCTTTTCATGGCTGTTTTCTCAGCATGCTTCCGCTACTCTCAACAGTCTACAGAAACTAAGCCCCACTATAATTTTTATGGCAAAAATACCACTGTTGATAATGTATTTAATTCCCAAAACTCCATTAAAATGTAGAAAGTATGCAGCAATGATAATAATTGCTATTTTATTTTTATGGAGGAGTTTGCACATTACACATTGGTATGGCCATCAAGCAACCCAAAAGAAGTGGGTAAGGCATCTACCCAGAATTTTATGAGAAGAGGCTACCATCCAAATACAGCATGGAATTGGTATGACCCTAGGTTCCAATCACTCAGACAATGCACAGAGCACCTATAAGAGGAAGAAAAACCCTGGGCACATTCTGCAATGATGAATACTGATGAGCAAATGACTGCCACTGCAAACCATTGACTTCTGGTATCCATGTTGCTTGTGCTCTTCAAGCAAATAAATAGCACCATTTTCATTAGAGTATCGAAACAATCTAGACGAGGGCAGGCCATTCAGCCCAACAAAGCTCGCCAGTCCTATCCACTTAATTCTTTTAAGAATACATCAAGTCTAGTTTTGAAAGTCGCTTATTCAAAGTATCTATGTAAGGCATTTCAAGAAGACATAATCAAAATGACATGTCCCAATGTTCAACTACATTACTACCAACACAATGAAAAGCACTTTTACTTAATAGGAAAATAAACAACCTCCCCATGGAGGTGCCAATTTTGACTTTGTCTCTCCTTCTGACTGGAGCAGTAATGATTCTTTTAATACAGAATGTCCTTTAGGCCAGAAGACCCCCATATTCAGGCACTTGGAATGAGTCTACCAAAGTATGCTCTGCAGTTATACTCCTTGTGCTGGCTTCTGGTTTCTGATGTCTACACAGAACTGAAGAATTTGGTGAATAACCAGTAGACATCACACATCAAATAAACAAAAAAATGTAAAAAAAAAGCAACAAATTAAAGAAAAGAAGACAAACAACATTCATATTTTCTGAAGATTTAACATGTTTTAGATTGCACAGTTGTTTAAGATTCAACCTCAATTGAAGGGGAAAAAAAGATCTTGTGGTGGATTGTCGCGGTCCTTACCAGACCAGGATGCCCTGATTATGGAAGGACAGGGGGAGAGAATACTTCCAGGACAGTTCCTCCCCTGGACCAAAAGAGGGCAGCCCCCTTGGCTTACAGCCGGGGCTATGGGTTATAAACATGGGGCCACCACCCGGGGTCGCCTGGACTTTTACAGGGCCCTATTTGGCTACCGGAAGAAGCTCATTGGGCACCTGGACTCCTTTCAGGTGCTGTATAAAAGGAGCCAGTCACCACCACTCAATGGCCTGAATCTGGAGGTAGTAGATGAAGCTCTTGAGGAGCAGTGGAGGCGGAAAGAGTGGCGGCAAAAGGGACTGTATTGTGCTATGTGAGCATCGTGTGCTGGACTGAATATATAAACTGTGTACTGTATGGAAAAGTTGTGTCCTGACTGTCTGTGTCGGGGATAGAGTGACTGTATGTGCCCTGGGCTTCACAATCTACATGGATTGCCAATCCATCACCCAAACAAAAAAAAAAATGGTGGGCTGAGATTTCAGCTTATTGCGATGCATTCTTGGCTGCTAAAATAAGGAAGCACCGTGGTACTTTTGTGGCACAACACAAGATTTGGAAACATGATGAAAAGCTTTGAGGGAATCAGTCACCCAATGCAGTTCCTAGTTGTATGAAACATAGAGTCAACAACATTGAGCAACTGCAGTTGTTATGAATTGAAATTCTCTCTGACTAGAAGGGGTTTTGATTCCTGTAGTGTAATACCAGGCTTTGGTACACAAGCCTTGTTCTGAATGTCCAGTAAGGTAGCTTTTTACTCTTTCATGCCTGAAAGCACTCCCTTTCACTTGTCATGTCTCTTTATTTCTTCAACACTCTCAACCCTCATCAACATTAGTGATATGTTGTCTCACTAAACTCTTCTCCCTCATAGGCTGTGGATTTTCAGTTCTAAGGTCAAACCCAGAGTCAGTGGTGTGTCAAAACTCTTGAGGCAATTAGACAACAGTGCCTTGGAGGCTCCTAAGACCATTAGGCTGCCTGCTTTTCATAATGGGCAGGAGGGTATAACCTGTCTCCTACACTATCAGAGCTCTTTAAAGCTATCTGTTGAGTTAGAAAACATCTTGTGGCTTTTTGTAAGTCCTCCATGCCTTCTCTTTCTGTCACTTTTTTGTCCATAGATGGCGATACATTGCATGAATAGATTTTATACATGTCTTTCATGTGTTTCTTTATATCGTGTCTGTAGCACACACAGTTTGTGTTAGTTAACAAATTGGACCATCTCTTTTGGTGTCCTGGTATTTTATTATAAGCTGAAAAAAGTGTTAAATCTTATAAGCATTGCACCAAACTATCATTATTATTGTTATCATTTACTTCAGAAAATTATTTAAGGTAATAAACTGAAATCCAATAAAGAAAACATATAATTTAAATGTAGTTGACCACACTTGAATTGTGGTGTTGTGAGAATGGGGACGGCTACCTTTTGCATTGGTGTTTCCCTACCTTTATCTCCCCAAAACTCCACTTTTGAAAAGGTGTGATTAATACACATTGCACAATTTATTGTACTTCTAGCCATTAATCTTTAGGGTATGTTGTACAATACATAATTGTTAACTTTATTTAAACCTAGGCATCCCCCGCGGCTTCGTCCACGTTGTAGTGAAACAGGACAAACTTTAAAAATCAATAAACAAAAAGGTATCGCTAGCTAAGTGGAGGCAGGGTACACTCCAAAACGCAGAGGTAAACCGGCTCCCTACTCCTGATGTCACACTTTCCCCTCCCCTCGGCCCGCATCCTGTCTCGGATTTGCGCAAATATATCGCTCCTGCAAGCAAACTATGATTCTTAGCTTGATGAGAGAAGTGGCAGAAGCAACCGAAATGTTCAAACAAATTTGAGAAAAAAACCCAATCTAAATCCGTTAAGTAGTTCTTTCGTGAAAAGCAGACAGACATACAGACAGACGTCGGATTTTATATATATATAGAGATAATGGGCACTATTGTAAAGAAGAAATTTGTTGGGTAAGTTTTTCTGCAGCCTATTGATTCAGGTTGCACTTTGCTATAACGTCTGGCACTGCCATCTCATCACTCAATAGTCCTGGGCTTCAATTCTAGCCCAGCCACCATTTGCGTGATATTTGCAAGTTTCTCACTGTTTCTATGTGCATTTTCTCAGACTGTTTCATCTGTTCTCCCAGATCCTAAAGACATGAAAGTTTGGTGAATTGGATACTCCAAATTGACTCTGATGGAACCATCACCAGTGAGCACCAAACCCCAAACACGAAGACACAACCAAAGTCCCGGGTTCAAAAAAACAATGGTTTATTGCACAATACCTCCAGAAAGTAACAAAAGCACAAGCACAAGTTATCTCTCCCACAATCACCTCTACTCTCTCTAGTGCACTTCCCTCATCCAATTGAGTGTTGCCTTCCTTTCTCCCAACTCTGACTAGCCTAGACAAGGAAGTGCGGTCCCTTTTATTGAGGACCTGGGACTACCTGGGAGTGTGTCTCCCTGCAGTACAACTGGCATTCCCTGTTGGTTCCTGAATGGGTGCCAATATGGATGGTTGCTGCCTCTAGCACCTTGGAGGAATAAACATCCCTCAGAGGTAGTCCTTCCCCGTCTTATTTTATCCCGACCAGGGAAGGTATTATGCACATACAGAATCTAGTCCAGATGCTTGTCCATTTATCTGGGGCTTCCCGCTCAAGTAAGGGATCTTCTCCTCTGCTAGAGATGTCTGTCCATTCATTAAGGCAGCCTTTTCTGGGTACTATGTCCTTCCCTCACTTGCCCGGGATGCCTTTCTGTTCACTCAGGGCCTCCCATCCAGGTAAGAGATTCTTGCCGGAATGTCTGTCCATCTTTTGTGCCACCTACATGGCACAGTATGGGTGTGGGCTGTGTGCGCTCTGTTTACTGAGTCCAGTTTACTGTATTAAAAATATGGTTTCAGAATTTTGAATGATGTGATTAAACATTGAATCAGTATAATCACACACTAGTGCATATGGGATATCTTTAGGGTTCCTAGAAGGTAAATGATACCATTCAGAGTGGAAAGAAGTTTCCGTCGCTGATCACCTCTTCATTTTCACCCACAGTTCTGAAACTTAACAGCAGGAGGACTTTTGACCCATGTCTGCTTCTGCCCAAAAGCCTCTTCTCTTCCATGCTGCCAATATTTAAACCCTGAAGCTACCAGAATTTGGCGTTCAGTCTGAGACCAGCCATTTCAAAAGACAGAGTACTCTTGACAATGATCTCCTTATTTTGGCTTAAAGTCACTTTTACGCCGTGTGCTATTTATTTTGACCTTTTCTTACAAAACTAATTAAACAGGGTTACCAGCTGGCACCCCAACTCTTCACATTACAAACATTTTTCCTTCTGCACCTCATGATATATATATATATATATATATATATATATATATATATATATATATATATATATATATATATATATATAGATCTCCCTTGTTTCTTAAATGGACTTTCCTGGCCCTTTGGTCATAGTAATTTGAAAGTCAAGTAATAAAATCCAGAAATAGAACAAAGCTAATGTCGGATGAACTTGAATTTTATGAGAAGTACTTTTTAGCATCAACATACTCCTCCGGAACTATTTATAGGCATTTGAGGGCGGCTATTGGATTAGTTACTTTTAAACAGCACTACATATACAGTTTTGTTCTCAAGAATAACTACAGGACTGTATATAAAATGGAATAAGTTACAAATCAGGCATATAGTAGAACACTTTATTCAAATCAGATTAAGTACTCCCTTGCCTACCCTATCATGTGGCAGGCAAAAAAAGACTCTGAAGTAATCATTCAAAGATACTGAAATGTCTTAATGCCTGGTCAGTTTTTAAATAAATTGCTGCCTGATTCAAAAAGAACTTATTCCTAATGAATATTTTTTTTCTAATTTTACAGAAAATAGGACATCCTTTTCCCATTGGGTTATGACAAAGAAGAATTCTGCGGATGGATGACCAAAATAAGATGGAGTGCTAGAGGTGTAGTGTAAATGATCACCATTGATTGTTTGTTAAGCACATTTGTCTCTTTACAAATTATGAGTGTACACAGAAGCTCTTTGTTACTTGACATTCACTTCAAATAAAAGTGCTGAGTAAAAAGGCATCTTCATCACACTTACTTGATGTGAACCTAATACATTTCTAAAGTGAGACTGTGCCTGGAGGCAGAAGTCTCTTGAACATTTGGGGTCAAATGTTTTAAAAAGCTTCTAGCGTTGCTTATTCTCATCCACAAAATCGACAGCTGACTATCACTGAAAGCATAGAACAGGAAAGATGAACTACTCTGCTTTCATTATTTGCCTTGTCTGCTGAGGTGTGAGTCAAAATGCAAATGAAGCCATCATCCCTTCTTAGAAGTCTAACAAATTTTCACTTTACAGCCTTTTAACATAAGCAGGTGTGTAGGTGCTGTGGTGCTTTTCTAGCACTATCTAATGGTAGTGTCGTTGTATGTATCTACATTTATATTTACAGCATATATATATATATATATATATATATATATATATATATATATATATATATATATATATATATATATATTGTCACACATGCGTGTTTAGGAGACAATTAAAGGGCTTCAATACATGTAATTCCACGCCGGACCAGGGGGTGGCGAAGTGCACTAATTCTCTCTCGATCTCTTGCAAACCATTCTAGGGAAATCCCGCCCGGCTCTGGGGCAGCCAACGACATCACTTCCGGTTCCAGTCCTGATGACATCACTTCCTTTACTGGCCTTTAAAGCCGCAATCTTGTCGATCATAGAGCAGATCTGTTTTGGACTCTGTTGTACGAACATGTCTGAGCTTTGGCATCAGTTTTGCAGCCGGGAAAAATTATACAGGTGGCTGCCCCAAACCTAACAATGTCTTATGCTCGTTCTTCTTACTATATATATATATATATATATATATATATATATATATATATATATATATATATATATATGTTTCCTACAGTTCTTTGTCTCATCTCTTACCATTTCTAATTACATGTTCTCATTGTACTTGTATACTTGTATAATCTCACCATATCTTTAACTGTACTAAGCACATGAGACACTCAGCTGGGCTACTATCCTTTATCTTCCCAGTGAAACTTTGCGTGGTTCAATTTTCGGTAAGTAACACATTTTGTTCTGGTTAAGACCTTTTGGTGAGGAACAACAGCCAGTGAACTGTTCTGTTGGTAAACTTTCCCTTATAACAATACTTGAATCATCTTTTAGAACAAGCCATTCAGATAAACAAAGCTAGCCAGTCCTATCCACTTAATTCTTCTAAAATAACGTTTTGAAAGGCCTTAAAGTCCTACTTTCTACCACACTAATTGTTAGCTTATTCAATATGTCTATGGTTCTCGGTGTAAAGACAAACTTTGTAATGTTTTGTGCGAAATTTACCCTTAATAAGTTTCCAGCTATGTCCCCATATTCTTGATGGACTAATTATAAAATGACAGTCTTGATCCACTGTACTAATTCCATTCATAATTTTACACTTCAATCATATCACCTCTTAAACTCCTTTTACCTAAACTGAAAAGGCTGAGCTCTTCTAATCTTTCTTCATAACTCATTCCCAGTAGCCCTGGAATCTGCCTAGTCGCTCTTCTCTGGGCCTTTTCTAGCTCTGTTATGTCTTGTTTTGTAGCCTGGAAACCAAAACTGCACACAGTACTCCAGATGAGGCCTCGCCAGTGCATTATAAAGTTGAGCATAACCTCCTTGGACTTGTACTCTACATATTGTGCCACATAATCTAACATTCTTTTCGCCTTCTTGACGGCTTCTGAACACTATCTTTTTCACTAAATCATTTCAAGCATTAAAGAGCAATGTGGGTAAAAAAATCCATCCCTTTTCTGAACCTACTTAATCCAAATTTTAGAATTTGTGCTATATATAACTGAAAGAAAATATAATTTATATTATAAATTTTGTGAAGTAAATTTTGTGTGTATTTTTTAATGAGTTTAGTGGTAAATTATGGTCACATTATTACAGGGTTGCCTAATCAATATCTACTATAAAACGTAACGGTACTAGAAGAGCTTAAGAATTGTATAGTTGTGAGCAATATAAATTACCCACGTGAAATTTCTCAACGAAAAAATACTTTAGGACAACCCTCCATCAAACTTAACTCATATTTTGGCAGGGATACTGTAGCTGGTATTAAGGAAAGTCATTCCAAGACTGGAACTTCTGGCACACAGCCTCCATGTAAGTAAATGTCTTGGGTTTGACCTTAGAATATCACGTACTATCCAAATGCACTCTTCAAAACTTACACTTCAACAGCAGCGTACTTGTTGAACTCCTGTTTGAATAACAGCCAAAGCATTGCTCAGTATTGAATTTGTCAGAAGGCCATGCCTATTTTAGAACATCAGCTCTCTACCACAGAATATATGCTTTGTGATACACAAAAATGTCTCAAAATCAATAAACATCTACAGGTATTTGAGTTTTCCTCACACATTCCATAGACGTGTCTGTTAAGTTAACTGGCAACTCTCAAGTGGCCACATGTGAGTCAATGTGGGTGTGTGTGAGTGGTCCCTTGTAATGGACTGTTGCCTTCTCAGGAACCACTTCGTGCATTAATACCTCTGGCCCCTAGTAACCTTGAAATGGACAAGAGGGTTAAAAGAAGTATGGGTGGATGGAGAGATGATGTATATTAAGGATACTGAGTCACATAATGTTCTTCTGTATTGTTGAAAATGCAGTCTGAACATACTGTATGATGAAGAGGGCATGCCTAGAATGTTCTGTCTCTATGTATAGTTTTAGTTTGTCGGTTCCACAATACTGCATACAGGAACACTTTCATTTAATACAGGTTCTCAGGATACCGTTTCTCATGGTGTAAAAATATTTTGAACATCATAGCTTACAACATTAAACAAATATTCCATCCATCCATCCATTTTCTAACCCGCTGAATCCGAATACAGGGTCACGGGGGTCTGCTGGAGCCAATCCCAGCCAACACAGGGCACAAGGCAGGAACCAATCCTGGGCAGGGTGCCAACCCACCGCAGTAAACAAATATTTAAAGTGATAAAAGAAAAAGTAATCTAATAGGTAGGTTATTATGCATAAGTGAGTCGAAATAATTAGTGTATAAATGAATATTGAAGGTTGCTAATCTGGACTGCTAGGAGATGGCACTGAAAGGAATCACTGCTCATATTGGCAGCCCTTGATTTTAAGTTACAGGGTCACTTAATTCACTGAGGGCACATATCCAAAAAGGGTCCAGATTTGGCTCTCAGAATTGGTGGGAGAGAAACTTATTGCTTTTGTTAATTAAAATAACATTCTGAAAGAATGTTGGGAAAGTAATAGGTTACTATGAACTAGATTTTGCCCCTGAGTATTCTCAAGTAATAGTTAAAAAAATGTTTGAATCTCTGCCTTGGAGCTGGCAAGAAAGAATATGAAATCAGACTGTTTTTTTTTCATTTTAAGTTATAATGAAAAAAAGCCATAGAAATGATTAACATTTAATATTTAATTAAACCAAACATTTTACTGTGGGTCTGGTCAGAGCTAAACCCAAAATCAGAGGTGTTTAAGTACATGAGAAAAAAGAAAAACAAGTGCACACTCAGATATTAAGCTGGCACAGGTGTAGCGCCTGGAAGCGCTGCATCTCTATAAAGACACAATTCACATGCACTGCAGTGTGGGAAGAGGTGGGGTTATGAGGGAATAGGCAATAGTTGTATATAGTTAAAGCACGTTCAATAAACAGAAGTTTTTACCTGCATTAAGAAAATGTTGTCTAGGGTGTTTTCTTTCCTTGCAGGGCGCTACACATGCAAGACAGCATGCAAACCAATACTAAAAGCCTCAATCACTCTAACTAACACAGATACAAAATGTATTACCACTTTACAAGGAAGGACAAATCCCATCTCAGTTTGGAAATAGTGGGAATGTGTAACCCAAAGGGAGAGCAGGCATCCTGGAGGCTTCTTTGGAGACATGGCCCCTTAAAAAAAAGATAAAGACGGGTGCAAGGACATCAGAAACCAATTGAGGATGCTCATGCCTGGTGGCCATGTAGCTGTTCAAGACCTGCCTCTGACATTTGAGGCTTGGCACCAGCAGGAGTTTAAAGGCCGCCTCACAGATGTGGAATATTGAGCTCAAAGGTGAGGTACATGAAATCTCTCTGGCAGATCAAGAGGTGAGAGGGAAAGAGTTTTATTAAAATTAAACACAATGCAGCATACTGTTGTGACTAAAAACCTGGAAACTCATTTATGAAATGATCGTGTCCTAAGACTTAATCTTAAATTCTGCAGATTTGATCTGATATGAAAATCATGGTACTAATTGACATTTATAGGTTGTAGCTTTAAGTAAATGTGAAAATGTTCTTATACGAAAAATGAAAAGAATGTGTACTAGGTTTTCTTTGTGTAAACACACCAGTAGGCTAGAAGTTGGTGTAAGAGCCAATCATAGAAAGTGATGTTAAAGTTAAACTTATCTAAGTCTATTCTTAATTTCATTAACAGAATGTCAGTTTTACTACCTAGAGTATGGAGCTCAGTGTGCTTAACATGCTTCAAGTATGACTGTATGACGAAACTTGGAGAAATGAAACAAGTTATATAAGCCTGAACCAGAAAGTTTCCTAAACAAGAACTTTACTTTTCTTTATTATCATTTTTTTTTTCTATTTTTCTGTGATCTGTTCTGCTTTTAATTTTACTAAAACTATTAAAATAAAGATATTTAGTCTGTGTAATTATTTAAACATGTGTCACACTATTGCCTGAAACATCCTGTGAAGCAAATTGAAAACTGCAGAATTTTGGTAATTTTGGCTAAACAGCTACAGATGGTATGACATTTATATGAAGACAATAACTAAAAAACAAACAAATGCAGCACATTATGCAGGGAGCACATATCCAGAGATAGTTAAACTTTTGTACTCGTGGGGATGCTTTCTGTTGCCAAGAGTCACCCTTATGGACCCGCAGCTGCTTCCCACCCTTAAGAGTTCTCCAACAAGCAGTGAAGATGAAAGTTGCCATTTCTGTCTCTCCTTCTCTCTGTCTCCCTGCTTGGATTCCTTGCAACAGGAGTCTTTCAGTGAGATCTTGCATACAGGAAGCGAGTATACAGCCTGCCCTCAGTTGAATCTTACCTGCTTGCTAGATTTTTGTTTGCCTGCCTAATAGCCACAATGGATGGACTGAAATCCCAATTTGGATGGAGGGTGGTTCCCTACCTAGCTGAGAGACCATTATGGTAGGATGGCACAGATGGATGTGAATCCTGGCCAGAATGTGCCTTTTTTTTAGTCGAGGAGAAAATATAACGGATGGACAAGGAGAGGCTGGCAGGCAGAAATAGTCAATTGCCCTATACAGAAGGTGGCAGTGCTCCTCTGGTCTGCCTCTAGATATTACACCCACAAGACTGAAAGGGACTTGTGATTCGGTAAGGCAGCCCTGTTGGGTTCTTCCGGGGCTACCAGAGGGTGTGGCAGTACCATCCGTCCTGGAAGTGCTATCTGTGGCAATTTTCTGGAACTGGAAGTACTTCCAGGTCTAACATAAAGGAAGCCATCCTGGGTGAGTTGGAGTCGGGAGGAAGTGAACAAAACTTTCTAGGGTGGAGTAGAGGAGGAGAAAAGGATTAGAAACTGAAATTGTGGTTGTGATTCTGCTAATTGTGTGAGAAAGACATGAGAAAAGGTACAGCATTCAATAAACATTCTTTATTTGAAAACAGGACTGTTGCCAGCTTGGTGAGGTTTGAGGTTCTTACAGAGATGCCCCCTAGTGCACTCACACCTGCTTTACCGATTGTCTTTGTCATAGCCTGTAAATATAGTTTAATATGTTTACTGCTTGGAAGTGAAACCTAGAATTAAATATTTGATAACAGTTATGTTTGTTTTTTAGGACAGATTAAACTCTTAGGGCTGCTTTTTATTAAGGCTACAATTTGTTTAGAATTTTTGGATGAAAATCTAAATATATAATAGCAGTAGGCCACTTTAAATAACTTTTCTAATAAATATGTATGTATGTAAACATATGCCTAACTAATTTGCTCTATACATTTGATTTTTATAAGCATGCATAGTCTTAATGATCCACAAGTGGAATTTTTTAACCGCAGTCATAAAGAAAATCCAAAAGTAGAGGACATATTCAAATGCCACAAAGAAGAAGAATGTAAGCCCCAAACCAAATATATTGTTTTCTCATTATTTAGGAATTTGTTCTTTTTGTAGCACTAAAGCTTAGTAAAGCCAACGACAGATGAGTGACATCTACTCCCCCATCATCTGTCGATGCCACTTTCTGCTCCTGAAATCCCATACATGGCTGCTGAAGAGTAATAGAGGTGTGGTGAGTGAATCAATTCTCTCCATTTCACTCCGCTATTCTTTCTCTCAATTGTATTCAGCTAATGTATTTGGATCACAATATCCCACTTTGAAGTGGGTGTCTTGCAATAGGAATCAGAACCATGAAAGAGTATTTTCATTCCACATTGTAGCATACAAATACTACTGATACTTAGTACTGCATGCACACTATATAATATAATAGAAAGTGAATCTAACTTACAGCCTTTTCACAAACTGTCTTTCCCCCTAACTGAGTTATAGATAAGATTTCACGATGAAACCAAAGAGCACAGTTTGAAGTTCAGCAAGAGTATGTTTTCCAGAAATACCAGTGCTTTACTCAGCAGTATTTTGATAAACTAGGTTGAATAAAAATTTTTAACACACTAGAAAAATAGCATTTGATGAGCTATGCTGGCCGAATGTTATTTGGATTAGCTTTTATGGCACCAAGAGCAATATTTTTTCCATTCATATTAAAGTACACTGTGCTACTAGAATGTTACAGTTTAAACTCTGACACTTATTATTTCAATAAAGATTTATATATTATTTTGTGTGCATGGGCTCAGCTTCAGTTTACATATTACTAAATCCTTTAACTGGTAGCACTTTATAATTATATACATATTCTATAATTTATTAACACGTTATAATTTTCTTTGATAAACCTATACAAACCCTTTAACCTGCATGAATAGTTTCAGCTTTAGACTAGGTACTGCAAAAAGATGTGCAACTCAGGAATACTGTAAATTATTTGTAAACATTTTGGCTGGGTGCAGGAATGACAGGGTTACCAACCCCACCAGGTCATCCCATTTAATTAAGTGAAACGTCCAACAAAAATAATGCCTCTTGGAGGTAATGCTTCTTGCCCTCAGGCTCAATGCAAACAAATAGAGTTGGCTTTAGCCACAGATTTAGGGTCTGTCAGACAGGAGCTCCATCTAGCAGGTTGCCATGGTCATGGTCACAAAAGCTGCCTGGTGAAACAAAAGGGGTGGGGCTAAGACACCTCACTGGGTGGATTCTCAGTGCTGCGGGAAGAGAAGGAGAAGAGGATGCTAGTGACAGCACCCCTTCTCGTCCCAGAAGGGTTATTACGTACCTCAATTGAGTCTGAGAGGAGATCCTCCGACGCACATGCACAACGTGTAAAGTGTAAACACTTGCAGGAATCCATTCAGTGTTACCATGAAATAGCCAGTTTTATCAACTGTACAATCATGAACAATTTTGTATACAATAAATGATACAGGTATAACTGGCTTTTAAAGACATTTGTGGCTGACCAGCTAAACATTAATGAATGATTTCTCAACATAATTAATGTATACTGAATAGTATAAAGTAATTCATTATGGATTTATAAAGTAATTTGTAAATGTTTAAAAAACGTGACCTCGCTCTCTATGTGAATACAAGGTGGTGTAACTCTGGACATGTAAACTTTAAATCTCCACTTGCTACAGGGACATCGAACTGTTGGCCGTAACTCTGCGTCCCTATTACTTGCCCAGACAGTTTGGACACATCATTGTTGTTCTTGTTTACATCCCTCCTTGGGCGGACATGGAGATAGCGTGTGACGTCATCTATGCCGCTGTTGCTAAACTACAAACACAGCACCTTGAGGCGCTTGTGCTAATCTCTGGAGACTTTAGCCATGTGACGCTGGACACAACATTACCTGCCTTCTCCCAGTATGTGGATTGCAACACACAACATTACCTGCCTTCTCCCAGTATGTGGATTGCAACAAGGACTCATACAGTGCAACCCCACTGACGGTGCTTGGGAAAGCAGATCATAACCTGTTTCTGCTTCAGCCTCCCTACAAACCAAGAGTGAGGGAACTACCTACAACCACACGCTCATTCAGGAAGTGGTCCCCCGAGGCAGAGCAGGCTCTGACAGACTGCTTTGGAACTACAGACTGGGATATCCTGCAGAGGTCACTTAGTGAGAACATTGAGGAGGTTGTTGACTGCACTACTGACTACATCAACTTCTGTATGAACATTGTAGTTCTAGTAAGAACAGTGCACTGCTATGCTAACAACAAGCCATGTATTACAAGTGACATCAATGGTCTTTTGAACCAGAAAAAAGGGCTTTTAAAGGAGGTGATCAACATGAGCTCATGCGCGTGCCGAAGAAACTCCGAGTCCAGCTCAGGGCAGCGAAGGAGCAGTACAGGAGAAAGCTGGAGCAGAAGTTGCAGAATAACAGCATGAAGGAAATGTGGGATGGGATGAAGATTATCACTGGTTGCAGCTCGAAGCAGGGTGCCACCATCGAGAGAGACGTGGAGAGAGCAAACACGATGAACAACCTCTTTGACAGGTTTGACCACCCTAACCCACTCTCACTTCAGAGTACTGCATCCCCCACCTATCCATCTGTTGATACCAGCATAGGAGAGAGTTTCCCCCAACCCACAATTACAGCAGCCCAGGTAAGCAGAGAGCTGAGGAGACTTCATGCCAGCAAAGCAGTGGGTCCAGATGGAGTATTGGCACGACTGTTGAAGGCCTGTGCGTTGGAGCTGGGGAGTCCTCTACAGCGCATCTTCAACCTGAGCCATCTTGTATCACCCTAGTCCCAAAGTTATCACGTCCTGGTGAGCTGAATGGAATGACTCTGGAATGACTTCCAGCCTGTCGCTCTGACATCACATGTGATGAAGACCATGGAGCAGCTGCTGCTTCACCACCTGAGGCCACAGGTCCACCATGCAATCGACCCTCTGCAGTTCGCATAACAGGAGAAGGTGGGAGCAGATGATGCCATCATCTGTATGCTACACCGATCCGTCTCCCACTTGGACAGAGGCAGTGGTGCTTAAGAATTATGTTTGTGGACTTCTCTAGTGCCTTCAACACCATCCAACCTCGGCTCCTTAGGTACAAGATGACAGAGATGGGAGTAGATTCATACCTGGTGACATGGATCGTTGGACTATCTTACAGACAGAGCTCAGTATGTGCGTCTCGGGAATTGCAGGTCTGACATTGTGGTCAGCAGCACAGGAGCGCCTCAGGGGACTGTACTTTCTCCAGTCCTGTTCAGCCTATATACATCGGACTTCCAATACAACTCAGAGTCCTGCCACGTGCAAAAGTTTGCTGACGACCCTGCTATTGTGGGCTGCATCAGGAGTGGGCAGGAGGAGAAGTATAGGAACCTAATCAACGACTTTGTTAAATGGTGCGACTCAAACCACCTACACCTGCATATCAGTAAATCCAATGAGCTGGTGGTGGATTTTAGAAGGCCCACGTCCCTCTCAGACCCCGTGATCATCAGAGGTGACTATGTGCAGAGTGTACAGACTTATACGTAAATACCTAGGAGTGTAGCTGGATGGTAAATTGGACTGGACTGCCAATACTCATGCCCTGTGCAAGAGAGGACAGAGCTGATTATACTTCCTTAGAAGGTTGGCGTCCTTCAACATCTGCAATAAGATGCTGCAGATGTTCTAACAGACAATTGTGGCGAGCGCCCTCTTCTACACGGTGGTGTGTTGGAGATGCAGCATAAAGAAGAGGGACACCTCACGCCTGGACAAACTGGTGAGGAAGGCAGGCTGTATTGTAGGCACAAAGCTGGACAGTTTCACATCTGTGGAAGAGCGATGGGCACTGAGCAGGCTCCTGTCAATCATGGAGAATCCACTGCATCCACTGAACAGTATCATCTCCAGACAGAGGAGCAGCTTCAGCGACAGACTGCTGTCACTGTCCTGCTCCACTGACAGACTGAGGACATCGTTCCTACCCCACACTATATGACTTTTCAGTTCCACCTGGGGGGGCTAAACTATCTATCTATCTATCTATCTATCTATCTATCTATCTATCTATCTATCTATCTATCTATCTATCTATCTATCTATCTATCTAATATCCAAATTATCATTTGACCACTATAGACATTTGATCATACATGGAGTAATAATCTGCATTATATTATGATTGCACATGTCTGATTAATCAATGTTATTATAAATTTTTATTATAAATCTATAATCTGTATCTGGTTGCAGAGAGCCTGCATTGCCAGAAAAAAGAGTTCGCAGCTGGAGCCAGTCATTGAGAGGACTCCATTTCATCATAGGTATCATACCACTACCCTCAAAAAATCACAAGTTCGACAAACAATAGAAATTCTTGTAATACCTATTTTACATTAATGTTGTGGTTATGTGAAATGAACTTCACTTGCTCATTTAAACATGAAATCTTTTCATTCTAACCAGCAGCAATTATGTACGCCCCAGTGCAACTACAATAACAAGAACAGCATATCTGGTAGAGTGCCAGCAAAATGTATATGTGAAAGATGGGATGTTAACAATTGCCTACATTTCTCTTTTGTCTTTCTGCTTCTCATGGAATGTGCTAGAGAACAGTGTAACCACACTGCATTTAGCATGCCAGCGAACAGTGTAGGATACAGCAATGGAGTATAGAAATTCTCAAAGTCTATACATACAGTTTGATGTGCTCATCAATCCAAAAAAAATATCATTCGAAGTGTAATGTACAATGTACACTGAAGCATTTAGGTTAAAAGACATTTTCACATGTGTCAAACAATCAGTAAATTTTATTGACTTTCATAAAGTACAAATTTACAGCGGAATTAAACTGCTGGTAAATACTTGCATATATTTAAGGTAGCCGTCATCCTTTTGTTTAATGTCTCATTTACTGTTTTCTTCAAGGAATCTGTCCCCATGTCCTTACTGGTCACAGAACTACCGACACAAAAACAAGAAGTCTATCTATTGGCAGACCTGTAGGCAGAGCCAGAGTGGAGTTTATGCTATTTGGACTTTCTTGATGGAGGAAGAATGGACAGGCACAGTAAACTTCAGGTGGGATGCTTTGCCAGATCTTATGTCCTCATGAAATTATACCTTCTGAAAAAAAAAATAACAATAAAGAAGTACTTAAGGACATTTATGTTAGGCAGAATGCCTAGTGGGGCCTGGATAATCTTTTGATTTAGATTTTTCTCCACTTTAACTGGAGTTTTTTAATTTATTTTTTGTCCACCCTGACCAATTGATTTTACTATCAGACTGTCACTAAGAAATAAAAAAAAAACAATTTTATATTTCTCTTAATGATATTTCCATCTTATTGTGCATTGTTTATTTGTGTGTACTATTTATGCATTATTATTCTTAATTACAAATTTATAAGTTAATATTTCTGTGTTCTTTAAAAGTTTAGAACAGTCAGTGTTTTAAGATTTCAGCTCGCTTTACATTTACAGAGATGTTTTCTGTGTTGCAATTGGTTAAGTGGACAAGCAGGATGACAGAAAAATGAAAGGACAGGGCTGAGTTAGGTTTGGCTAGTGAGAGTATGGTTGCAGTAATACACTGAATAATACACTGATACAGCACATTGCTGGACCCAGAATAAAATTTATTAAATCCTATGTTTGGATCTTCGGCCACCAGCTCACAAACCCAAACCTTCCACTTTATTAGAATTAAATCAGTTGATTTAGCTGGCATCCATCCATACATCCAGGCTGTTTGCACTTCATCATACGTGCCGTAAGGGTTCTCAGCATTGAACACACAGGTGACTTTGCAGTCAGTGGGGGCTTTTTACAGATACTGTAACAAAGTACCTACATTGTATTAATTTGAGCCAACTTAACAGTGTGCAAAGGGAAGAAAAGGAGATCTTGGAGGTGGGCTGCCTGGTGAGTACTTTAAATGAGAATCTCTTTTCATGAGCTATCAAAGATCTACCTCTGAGCAATAAAATTTTCCTGTGGATGGTGGGTACATCTTCTAGTTTCATTATTAGCCCTTGGTGTGGAGCTGTATCAAAGACTTTCTGAAAGTCTAAGTAAATGATGTTATATGCTTTTTTTTAATTATTCAAGTTCCTTCTTCAAAAAAATCTAAAAGATTGGTTTGATGGGACCTTCCTCTCATAAACCCGTGCTGGCAGTTATTAAATGTATTAATTTCATTTAGCTAGATTTGTAATTTATTTCTTATTATAATTTTCATAATTTTGCATGGCACAGAAGTAAGACTTATTGATCTGGATTTACCAGGATCCATTTTGTCTCTCCTCTTGAAGATTGGAGTCAACATTCCAGTCCTCAGGTGCTTCTCCTTTCTGCAGTGACTGCTCGAATATGCCTAATAAGGGTTTATAGATGACATCTTTCATTTCTTTCAATATAATTGGTAAAACTCCATTAGTTTACATGGGAGTTGTGGGGAAGCAGCGCTAATCTTGACCACAATACACTACAATCTATTATAATAATTATTATTATTCATCTATAGCCCCTTAGTGCACGTCATTATTATTGATATACTTTTCTAAAAATATACACTTTTGATGGTAAAGTTTTGTCTGATAATACAAACAAACATTTACTCAGTAATATCATTAACCTTTGATGCTGAATACATTTTTAATACATTTCAGATTATTTTATTATACAATAAATTATGTCTTCAAGCAAACACAACAGATTTGAACTGAAATTGGATGGATTCTTGTGTATTTGTGTTGGTATTGTGGGCTACCTGCAGTCCTAAAAGCACTTCTGAAAATCACAGGTGTGAGACAAGGGACAGGGAAGCTTTATAATTTTCACTTTTTAGGCAAGACCAACAACATTAAAACATTCTTTTAGTTCCAATTTTCTTCTTGTTTTCTAGATTTATCTTAAGTATAGTTAAAAAGATTTCATAGATTTACTAAAATAAAACAGCAATAGTATATTAAAACACAATACCTTACAATATATATGTAAACAGTCTGTCATAAGTTAGTACAGTAAGTGTAATATTGCACATGTAAAAAATGGCAAGCTGGGACCAGAGGATTTCTAACTGTCTCTGCCCAATGAAATTGAGGCTGGCCAAGATACAACATATAATATTATACTTAAACAAATTTGATAAAAGATAAAATGAAAGAATTTTATTGAAATGTGTGGTGTGGGAAACAAAATCAAAAGTCCCAATGAAAGCATCAGTGAACTTCCAGAATCTACTTCACAAATACGCTCCTAACAAAAATGATACACTTACTGTATATGGTTGGGTGCACTGAATGCTTGCCTTCTTTTTATTAGTATATGAAATGCAACATGTGTTACCTTTGAAACAGGGGAAGGTGATATTGGAACATTTCTCAATATCCCTACTTTTGGCCATGTGCTTCTCTGAGTTCAAAGTGACTATGTGCGGTTCCTTCGTTGACTTATGTAAAAAATGCCAGCACTGCGGGTGTGAAAATCGCCAGACACGTGGGACATGTGGCCTGTCTGAATGTTCTATAGAGCTGCTTTACAACTTTGCATTAGCACTATTAACATTCTTCTTCAGCTGGCAGTGTAACATGTGGAGAGCAGTGAAGAGCAGTGAGATCAAATTTATACAGTACATACTTTATAGAGAATGACCCCAAAGTTGAGTAGTAGGAATTAGAAATCAAGCTTATGTTTGATTTTTTATTAGTGGCTCCTGCTTTTAATGCTGGGACACTTACCTAAATAATAAATAATTAGTAGGATGCTTGATATACTCCATGTCCTGCTGTCTTATTGATTTTGTGCTTTTTTTTATTCTTGATAAGGGATCTTCTGGGTGGTGTGCTCATGGTTTATTATTTTTTAACTGTGTCGGTTTCTACTTTTCCCAAATTCAGTCGCATATTTCATTTCTATTGTCTCTAGCAAGCTAATGACACTAAAATCATAAAAAAGTTGTGCGTGTTTTTCTAAAAACAAATTCTGAAAATCCTTTTCTGAATAACATTTGTCATTTATGAATCTTAAAAAATCAAATTACACTTTATACTAAACAGAGTTACAGGGTACAGGGCCAGTGCCACCATTAAGGCGAGGCACAGATCATAAGGGGACGATAAACACAGCTGCACAGGTTAGCTACCGAACAGTCAGTTGGCGCATAAATAAGTTTGGCCTAGGGTGTGAAATAGCCTAACACCAGCACTGACAGAGTGATATATGTAGTGGTGCCACCACAAAACTTGAGGAGGCTGGCTTCAAATATCAGCTTGTGTCCATGTGGATCTTTCTCCTGTTACTCCAGTTTTCCCCTAAAAGATGTGCAAGTTAGATTGCCACCTCAGGTTGCCCTCTCCTTTTTGCCCTGTTCCAAAATCAAGATCTTGAAATCCTGAACTGTATTGAAAGGTTCCAAAAATGGACTAAAGGAGAACGAGGCTTTTTCATAAAGTGAGTCTTTCAAAATATGATCCATGGAACTCTTGTCATTGCTTTTTGCTTTGCTATACTGGCGAGTAGCTCTGAAACACAATGGCTATAAGGCAAGGAGCTACTGTGTATTGGAACACATATTGTCAGTCACAGTTGCTGGTTTTTCTTGACGGAGTCATGTGGAAATGTTTCAAGGAATGGGAAGAGAACTGGCATACAGTACCATAAAGGAAATTTAGTCTGACTAAAACTTTACCTAAAAATTAACCGTCCATATACATTAATTTTAATATCTAAAACATAAACATGCTCCACACATGGCGGGATTAAATGGCACAGAACTCCATCCCTTTGTAACACCTTCCACAAGATACCCCAGAAAAAAATGAATATAAGCTTTATCCAAGTGCATAAAAATATGTGGCTGTGACTGACAAACTCCCATGTAACCTCAAAGACAAAGAGTTCACCGTTTCATAACAAGAATGGAAAACAACCTGAACATTATTCCTCCTACCACTTCTGTTTGTTTTGTTGGAATCATTTTGAGGTCAGCAGAAGTCATTCTCCATGGCTATACCAAACATCTGCCTAACCACATGGTTTTTGCATGAAGTATTGCTGCTTTTTTGGCCTGCTGGTATTTTTTAACCAAATCTAGAGACCCTTCTGGTAATCTTGCATTGAAGACCTCTTTCTTCAATGTTGCTGCTTCTATTAGTAATAGGTACCCACCAGCAAGGTTTTAGAGTTGCTGGCATGTAAGAATACAAAAAAGTTCTTCCCACAGCTGCCTTCTGGAGTGAGCTGAAGGAAGGAAGCTAAAGCACTGTGACATCCAGTAGATTAGCATTTCCCAACCTGTGGGCCACAACTGACCCCAGATAAAACCCTGCCCCACTCTAACCAGTCCAAAGATTGTATTTGATTCACAGTTGCAGCATTACGCTTAGAACGCAACCAATCCTGAACAATCTCCCTAACCTCCTCTCTGACTTTCATACTTTATTCACCAGGGAGGACAAGCATTGATGATCGCACTTGATTCATTTAACATGCATGACCATCCCACTCCCTCCACTCAGATGATCATCATAAATTCATGGATGGGGATCCCCAGGTGAGTCACGATCACACTGGCTTGTAAAAAATTAAGTTGTGACACCACAAAGTTCAGAAAACACTGCTGTAGATAGATAGGACATCCTGTGAGTTATGGCTATTGCGGTGGGGCAGCTCTGATCTGGGTACAGGATCAGGGATTTGGCAGGGTGGATCTAGAAATGATCTAGATGTAGTGGCCTCAGAAGATGTGCAAGGCACCCTGGGACCTGAGAAGGAAGCAACGATGGAACATGATGATTTTTAACTCTTTGAAATCTGCGATTTTAACTTGACTTATTTGGATTATTTATTTGCCCGGCACACGATACTGGTTTTATGACACAATTGTACTGGATCTATTTAGTGGCACTATTTAAATGTGTACACTGTTTAATCTACTGTTGCACATTTAAAATTTTCTGTATTCAATAAACTGCCATGAATCAGATTTTAAAATCTTACGTATTCATCCATTTCATGACTATCCATGTCCCTGGATCAAGGCGAATGTCATCTGTGGAAAACCAGGAATCACATGCAAGTAAAGCGCCTCCTGATGAGATATTTGAATCTATCCTGAACAGAGGTGACCCCAAAATCACTTATGGACCCAAGGCACTCTTGTACCAGGCACACAATTTTGAGCAATCTGGAGTTTCAGCATGTACTTTACTGTATAATGGATGTCTGTGATCAACACAGTAAACTAATAAATATTCTATATCTTACATTCAGATCAGGCAGGTCATTCCTCTGAGTAATACCCCTCTAGATATCTCCATTACTCTTTATGTGACGTTTAAACTCACCCAGTAAGACTTCAGAGTCAAAAGATGGCATCCTTTTGAGAATCAAATCCAATGTCTCTGAAAGGACTGCATTCTCTGGAAAGTAGTTTGGTGCATATATGAGGGGTGTGGAAGGAAAATGGATTAGAATGGACCTGCAGACACAGAGAATGAGCAAATAACACACATTGAGTGGGTCAGGTCTTGCACCCAGGACTGCAGAGCTTGGAGGTCACTATGGCACCATGTCACCCTTTACATATAACATAAAATAACTTTCCCAAAGCCACTGGTTCTGGGGAGGTGAACCAATTCTAGCATTATTTTGTGCAAGGCAGGTAGCAACCCTGTATTGGGTGCCAATCTATTATAAATATCATCAATGCTGACAGTATATCTATGTGGCTACACCTCTTAAGAGTCTCCTATTAAATTACATTGTCATGTTACTTCACATATGTTTCAAGCATTCAATAATATTCAAGTATTTCACTTCACTGTATACATTTAGCTTCTCCTGAAAAGCATTATGAGATAGCCGATCTCCATCAGTTCTGTTGAGTAAAAATCATTTTGTTAGTGTTTTGCTTTCTCATTGAAATAATTCTCAAAAGGAAATGTCCAAGATGAGTTCCATAAAGTTAAACTAACACTAACCGTGTGGAGTGAAATGTTTTAATGTTAAACTAAAGATGCTAAAAAATATTTTACTGATTAGAAAATGAAAAGAATTTGCCATACCAAAATAGGTCCAATCATTGCTTATCTGATGACTAGAAAAATGTAATTATTGCCATTCATTAAATGTCCTTACTCTCTTTTTTACATTAATATATAGTCAGAATAGATAATTCCCAACATTGGTATGTGCAAATTATACTCTATAATTGTACTGAATATAACTCATTTTAAATTATATTTGCAAAAATATCGGCAAGGTAGTAACAGTTTTCCATGAGAGGTTAAATATTTGACAGTCTTTTGACCGATGTTTAATTGTTTGTATTGGCACACAATTTTAATGTGTAATTAGGACTGATGGAGAATTACACAGGATGAGGATAACACTGGAAAGACTGCTCACTCTTTGAACAGCATTTTCCTTGATATCTCCCTTAATGCCCCTTGGATAATAATTTCCTCAAGCTACTTAACAAAAAGTATCCCTTTTGTTTTTTATTTTGGGCCATGTTGATCTCACTTGGTAGGCACTGAAGTTGACTTTATGTTAATATACAGTTCCATATTATCTGTCTATGGGGAGCCCAGGTTAATTCCTATCATGCTCAATGTTTATCAATCAGCTGAAAAAGCAAGATTTTATCTCAACTAGTTATAGTAATTGTATGCTCATTCAGCTATTATCTTGAAGCAAGTGTACACTAGGCTTGTCAGTTCTGCCAAATGTCAATCATTTCTCTTTCTGTGAATAACCAGAAGATGACACGTATGAAATCATCATTCACAATGTTATGAAATAGTTTTAGAACCTGTGTTTCCTGCTAAGTGCACTTTTACAAATATTCAGTTTTGATAACAGAAACCCAATGCTAGCTTTAGTATGTTTTACATCTGAACTACTTCTTCCTGAAACATTGCAGGCACAGCTTAAATCTCTTATTTGGGAAGCCTTTTTTTTCTCCTTTGCAAATTCGTTTTTTCTTAAATGCTGTTACTGGCATGCTTGGCTGCACCTCTGAAAGTGTTAACAAAAACAGAACATCTCACTTTACATCCTTATCATACACCCACAATTCCACCTTACTATGTTACCTACAAGATTCAAATAAAGATTAAACACACACAGGCAGTGGAAGAGTGGAAGGCCATTACAGAAAAAGAATTTCACAACATTCACTCAGGCTCTTTGACTTTGGGCTGCATTTTCTGAATATTATAATATGAGCTAGATTATTGAAAATGTTGGAATTATAATACAGATTTTAAGAAAAAGAAAGCTCAATGCAAAACAAAGCATAGCAAATGCGACTATTAAATTCTAAAAAGGATTCTTTTGTGATCTGCAGAGATCAATCTTTTAATCATGCAGCACCTTTCAAGCCAAACCACATCTTTAAATGACTTTACCAAACATTTTACATAATTTAAATAGAAGAATAATCACTCAGTTTACGGATGTATTAAATGCAGTTAAGACTTAAGATATAGGCAATAAGATGAGTGAACAGAGACACCATATTGAATGACAAGCCTGGCTCTGTCTTGGTCTCGCTCTTAACTTGGGAGCCAGCAAGCACAATGGAAAGTGTAATTTTTCTTTGGCAACTAGGAAAGCATCTGGACACTGTGAGCCCTTCAGAGTGTTTGAGGGTCTATAAATGGATGTTTAGGGAAGAACGGAATGTATAAAATGCTTGTTTAATTAGATGGTGATAATCATGAGTATTACTATGTAAGCAACATGCTAATCAAAAATAAATTGTAAAGGAAACGAGATGGCCCTCTCGGGTGACTACAACAGTGCTAAATATGAAATATTTGAGCTCTGATTTCTCAACTGCTACTTTTCATTTCAATTACTACATATATTAATAAAAAGTAGCTAAAAATTGCTTTATTTACAAAAAATGATATAGTATAAAACAAATAACCTGTATGTACAGTTTAAATATATTATTTAAATGTATGGTGTCATAAAGACACACACACACATACAAACACATATATGTATATTGTGGCCAATAGGGCATAATACTAAGCTCCAAACCCCAAACACAACCACACAAAGGCAGTCCCGGGTTTCACCAAAGATTATTTTTCTTGGCAAATAATACTTCTGCCAGGCTTCTTGAGTGAAAGAATATCTTTAAACTCCGCACCCAAGGGTACTTCCGGTGCTTAATTTACTGTCTCCATAAAGCACTTTTTGATCAGACAGGACTGCAGCAGCTCTTGTATTGTCACAGTTCGAGAGCCCCCCTTGACGACCCTCACAGAACCCAACAGGCCTGGCTCATGGGACCACAACTCCAATGTTGCCCTGTGGGCATCGATAATTGGGCTCTCCAGACAGGTGCTACCACCCATTGTGCAGGAGGAGGCTCTGCCCATAGCAGACAGTCATCCACTGTGCTGTTCTTCCTGGGGGGTCGCTCAGAGCTTGTTAGGCATCCAGCCTCAATGTAGCTGCTGCAATTTCCTTCCACATCTGGGTACTGGCACAGAAATAATATATTGTCACTCCTCCCTGACCTTTTGTTATCAAGACTCTCGCCTGAAAAGTAAGCAGAGTCCACACCGATTCATCCCTCACTATATATACATACACACACACACACTGTGCTGAAATTCCAAACAGAGAAACCAATCCTGAATTATGGTACAAAGTCATTAAACACACGTTTCACTGACCCCATTTAAAAGATGCAGCATAGTGGGACACAAAAGATTCCAAATATTGTTTTTAAAGAAGTTCTGAAATAAAGGTGAAAGAAGTAATGAAATAGCAGCAATTCAAATACAAACAAAATCTTAAAAGTGTGTATCTGGAAAAACAAAAACAGGGGTTGGCGAGCTTGGGGTGAAGCCCCCTAGTGTATATATATATATATATATTGTCACACACGTGCGAGTTGGAGGCAGTCAAAGAGCCTAAAGGTGAGTGAAATCTCGCGAGACAAGAGTTTATCACGTGGTGCTTACCTGAATCTCTTTCTATCTACAGAAAACCGGAAGAAAAATAAACACTTCCAGATTCAATTCCAAAATGGCGCGATGACGTCACTTCCGGTTCCAATCTGATGACGTCACTTCCGGTTCCACAATCAATTACTCGGTCTACTCATGATGATGTTGGTTCCGTGGTCCGCCTCAATCGTCATTTCCTGCCAACCATTTCCTCTCCCATCATCCCATCTGTTATATAAACGCCATTTTGTTGCAATACATTATTCACTTTGTACTGAAAAGTCATTTTGAATCATCTTCTTTTCATTTCTGTCTGACGACAATATATGGGGACAACCCCAAACATTTTTCTATTTTGAAAGGACTCTTTATTTATTACTATATATATATATATATATATATATATTGTCACACACGCATGTTTAGGAGGCAACTAAAGGGCTCGAATATATGTAATTCCAAGTTCATTAATTCTGTCTCTTAATCTCTTGCAGACCATTCTAGGGAAACCCCGCCCGGCTCTGGGGCAGCTAACGACGCCACTTCCGGTTCTGGTATAGATCATGCAATTGAGGTTCTGTTGGTCTGGTGCAGGCCACCACTTGCTTGCACCACCGGTGGGTTACTGGTTGCCTTTGCTGGTTCATGTGTGCATTCACGAATTTAAAAAGGTTTCAACTCTCTGCCCAAAAAAATCTCACTACACAATACTATTCAACAATAGTGCAATCCCACAGTGCAGTGTCCATGTTCATTTGACCTTGGCTTCAACGGGACTAACAGCAGAGCTCGGTACTGTGTTTGTTTGAACTACGCAAAAACCATTACAAATGTGTTGTATTGCATCAGCTTCTATCAATTTTGGTTACTATGTCATTTTTAAATTACCATTACCTTATTGCAGAGGTCACTAACAGGCGGACCTCGGTCCGCATCCGGACCGCAAAGCTGTCTCATACGGACCTTGACTTACAGCCAAAACAAAAGGTTATCATTTAAACATGATGGGGCGCTTCTATTTTTACCCGGCACAGCTTTTGTAATCTTTACGGTAATGGTGAGGAAATACACAGTATACGCGCTAAGCCATTTCACGTGATACCTCTCATCCAATCAAGTCTGCGGATTCTAGTCGGTGAACGTTGTTTTACGAATCCATGTACGCAAACAGAGGAGGGATTTTTCAGAGATACGGTCGAAAAGAAGAAAGTGAAACGTGTGTTAGAGGCAAGGTCAGGAACCGAAACGTTCGAAAGAAATGTAGCGATAAAAATAAAGACTACTGAGAAATACTGTGAGACTGTGCTGGATAAAGAAGAGACGAGTGACACGGCGAAAGGGACAGAAATATACGGAGCAAATGGCGCTCTCTAAAAGAAGGAAAGTGGACAGCGAAAATAGGGTATTTAATCCAGAATGGACAAACTCATTTCTGTTCATACTTCCCACTGGAAACACTAAACCTGTGTGTCTCATATGTTCAGAAACCGTGGCACTTGTAAAAAGTGCCAATGTGAAACGACATTATGAGACGAAACATAAAGATTTTGAACACCTCCACATGTCTATGAGAATGGCTCTGACTCCATTCAAGCCCAGGTTTAAAACCCTGGCAGGACAAGCTAGAGCTCAATTCTCTCACTGAGCAAAAAAGTGTGGCAATGAATATAAGAGGGAAGAAAATGGGCATTTAAACCTGTTACATTGTTAAGATGTGTTGAGATTTGTTATCTGTGAAATTGGTTGAGACTTGAGTCAAAATGTGAAACAGAAAAGGGGAAATGTTAAGCTTTTTCTCCATTCCTTTTGTATTCTTCTGAAGTTTAGCACTTTATTTAAGCATGCACAGTTTTCATAATTTATTTTTGTCTTATTTTGAAGTGCAGCCCTACTTTTGTTTATTAAATTAAAGAAGAAATTATACACTGACAGAACAAAAAAGAACATATTTGCAGTCATACATAAATGTTCAGTTCTGTGTTTGAAAATAAATATTGTCAAAAGGATTATGAATTGTACTAAACTAATTTGATTTGAAAGTCTAGTATTAATTACATGCAGATGTTGATACAACTACTAGGCTACTTAAATAGACATGATACTAAATAGTTAGACAACATGATCTTCAGACGGACCGGACCTTTGCTTCAAGAAATTTTCTCTGACTGGACCTCGATAGATTTTAGTTGAAGACCCCTGCCTTATTGCCTTATGATTTACCCTCATATTGAAATTTTACTTTTTAGCTAGCTCTAGGTTGACTGGGTTTTTGATCTCAGTGTAGTCACTGCTTCTGTCTACTTTGCATGTCCTCTCCATATCTGGGTGGGGTTTTCCTCTGTCTGGTCCAGTCTTACTTTCACTTTTCATGAATGTGTAGATTAGGTTAATTAAAGAGTCTTAATTGACCCCAGACACATGGGAGGTCCCTGCAATGGACTGCTGTGCTGCCCAGGGAGGTTTTCAGCTTTGCAACCAATGCTGCAGAGATAGACTATCTTCCTAGTGAACTGGGTGAAGCAGATTTGATGGTGGAAAGATGAGTGGACTTCAAAAAGTAAAACATGCTAGTGTAGTCTAATGAGCATTGTAACAATAAGAAAATAACAAAATCTAGAATTTGTAAGCATAAAATAAGACCAAATTTGTATGATGCAGACTAAAGTAAAATTAGAATGCCTGTACTTCAAAAGAAGAAAATGTCAGTGCATTTTCGCTGCTAAATACCACCTTAAAGTGTATAACAGAAAATAAGAAAATACAGCAAGTATTAGAAAGTAAGAAACTACCTGATTCCCTGTCTCGTTCTTCTTTTCTTCTTACTCTTACTCCTCACTCCCTTACCTCCTTTAATACTTCATTGAGATGTCTGGTCTGTCTCCTTCCTGCTACCTGAGTTATTGCCAATTTTTGTCTTCCTGACTTCAAGCTCACCTGACTTCTAATGCAGAGGTGGCTTTAAAACTCCACCAGGGGCCACCTCTTGTCTAGCACTAGAATTACTTCAGTGGTCAAACATGGTCCCATACTGCTTCCTGCGATATTATAATAAAAATAATTTGTCTACACTATAGAAATTTTAATTGTACAAGCAATTTGCATTATATCAAATAACCTATGCAATTGAAGGGTTTGGTCATATTTGTGAGTTTTGTTTATAAAGTAATACTTCAATTAACTCAGCAGATGTATTCATTGACTCTAGTTTGTTATAAGAAACTTTGTTTTTGGAGATTTTACATAGGGGGAATATGGACACTCATTGTAATGACCAAGGTGGGGGCAGTTGGGTTTGGTAGTTGGGACCGGTGTCATGTGCTCTCTCCTTATCCACCCTGCAATGCTGCTGCTGTATGCAACTATTGGCAGCTCCTACTATGTACCTTGTGAGCGCTGAAGCCGGAAAACAACGGAAGAACTTAAACCCAATTTAAATAAAAATAATTTCTTTATTCTTAATTCTTGGTGAGTAGAGAAAATGTGAGACTACCTCTTCCCAACTCAGTCGACTGATTTGGGTTTTAGCAGAATCCCTAAAGTAAACCCGTTCTCTCTTTTATATCCTAGAAAAGAAAAAAAAAACCCTAGCAGTTCATTCTGAGGTTATACACAGTTAAAATTAACTCTTAAGTTATGACATACTGGAATGTCCTAAACCATTAAACAAAGAGCCATTTGCATTCCTAAGGAATACACCCTTCTATTTATACACACTTAGAATCAATTTAAACATTCTTATAGTCCAAAAAGATCTTACATTCTTCACTGGGTCTTCTGATAGTATCAAAGGTCAGCCTTTCCTCATAAAGAAATGCAAGCTAATAATGTTGTAAGTCTTTTTTTTCTTTCTCAGTTCCCCCCTTTTGCACAAAAAATGTGCACATGAGGATGAACAGACCCAATATCACCATATTCAGAAGAGGGAGAAAGTTCCGAAAGCAAAGGGTTGTAATCAGGGTTTTGGGAATTGTCAGCATGAAGAAAATAGGCTTTTGTGAGAGAGGTGTCAATAAGCCTCTGAAGAAGGCCAAGAATACAAGGAATGAGGCAGCAACCACAAATAACCATGATTGCAAGGGAAATGAGGACAGTAGTGAAAATAGTTTTACACCATCCAGCCCAAATTCCGAAACACAGTTCAAATAGTTCATCAAGGGGATTGGAGATACCAGAATTTTCTGCAAGTTCTACAGAAAGGGCAGTAAGACCAGCAAGTGCACAAAATACTGAGCCATCAGGAGCAGTGTTATTAGGGATGAAGGTACAGCAATTGTCTCCAAACATGGCACATACACCGCCTTTCTCAGCTAAAAGCATATCAAGTGCTACCCGATTTTGCCAGGTCATAAATACTGTACAGGGTGCGATGGAGAGTCATCAGGAAGGACAGTGGTAGGGAAGGTTAAGGAGGTAGGGGTGACAGAATCGGGTGTTGGTGCTGTGACTCGAATAATGAATTTCCCAAGAGGATCTTTTCCAGAGACATCTGCCCCTAATATGTAAATACCCCCATCATAGGGTGACGGATCTTTTAAAGTGATAATTAACGGGTTACAATTATTATGTGAACACGTTCTGCTAGTATGTCCTTTAATGATAGAGAACCTTGTCTTGAGATCATGTTGCTGAGCCTTCCAGGGCTGATAACCCCAGTCATAGGTACCTGTATTTGCAAATACCCACTGCCATTTTTCACAATTACTGCCATAATGAGTGAAGACAGTAATCACACACACATATTTTTCAGCCCTAGTCCATTGTTCATGGCTGCCGGTTCCACAAGGAGCAACAGTACAAAAGTCAATCTGGAGTGAAGTGGTCTTCCCTACTTGGAAAGTTAGTGTGGGAAGGTCCCCATAAGTTTGTTGTCCCATGTTCAAGGGGACAGAAAAAGTTATTAATAATAGAACTAAGAATGCCATTCTTTGCAATGTGAGACGTGGATCCAGGCAGGACGTCCTTCGACTTTAACAGCTTGAGGTGTAGATAATAGCACCTGGAATGGTCCCCTCCAGCGAGGTTGATGCCAATGTTTCCTTCGGGTGTCTCTGACCAGTATCCAGGTTCCAAGGGGGATCTGGAACTTTATTGGTGGGGGACCGGTCCGCCAAGCCTTGTTAACTTGTTCGTGGACTTCCTTCAGGGAGGCTCGGAGACCTGCAAGACTAGAGAGAAGATCATTGTCCACAGTATGCAGAGTAACATTTCCGATAACCATGCCAACGGGCATGGGGCATCCAGTTAAATTTTCAAACGGTGATAGTCCCAACTGCCGATGTGTTCTTCCTCTCAACCCCATCAAGGCCAGGGGTAGAGCATCTGGCCAGGTTAAGTTTGTCTGCTCACAGATTTTTGCCAATTTTGATTTTATGTTACCATTGCATCTTTCTACAATACCTCCACTTTGGGGATGGTATTTGCAGTAATGATGCACATTTATCTGGAGCCAAGTAGTCAGCTCATTTATTACAGAATTCACAAAATGGGTTCCATTATCGGTATGCAGTTTCTGTGATATTCCCCATCTTGGAATGATTTCTTTTATTAAAGCTTTAGCCACAGTTTTTGCATCTGCATGTTTAGAGAGAAAACTTCCACCCATCGGGAGAACACATCGACAATTACCAAGCAATAACGGTAGCCTTTAGACGGTGTTAACTCAATGAAATCCATTTGGAGGTTTTCAAAGGGACCCATTGGGTTAGGAGTGACGGTGGGGCTTACCTGAGTACCTTTACCTACATTAAACCTTTGGCATATGTAGAGAACCCTGTGGTTTCCCAATGCCACTCGACATCCTGAGTCATAGTGTCTTTTCCTGCATGATCCAGGCTGTGTGAGAATTTGCCATTCCTGGAAAAGAAGCCTTTTGGAGGAAAGGTTTGTTTAGTTAATGGATGGATCTAAATTCCTTTCAGAGCTTTATCTGATCCCTCTTTCTGCAACGTCTTTATCTCCTTTTCCGTTGCTACAGTTCGTAGAGATAATACTGCATCCTCGTGTGACTCTTGTTCCTCCTTCTGTAATAGAAATAAAGAAGTTAGTGGTGAAGTAGGATCCTGGGTAGCTTTCTTTGCCCACATGTCTGCTTGCGCATTTTCCCTACTCACTGGATTCATTTTCCCCTTGTGAGCTTCACACTTCACTATCGCAAGCGCACCTGTCAAATGAGATGTTTTTGTCTGTACTAAGATGGAATGTACAGCATGTGGTACCTTAACAGTTAATAAACTCATGAGAACAACATCTGAGCATGCTAATATGGCCTCTGTTATTGCATCAGCTGCTTTCAAACAGGCCGGGATTGTAGCAGCCACTGGATCCAGTTTTATTTGTTAATTTTTTTTTTTTAGAATAGTATGTGACCGGTCATTGTCTATTTCCTTGTTGTTGAGTTAATACTGCAGTCATACACCCCCCTTTCTCGTCCACAAACAGAGTGAAAGGACGAGACTACCGTAGTCCGGAACTCTTAACGCAGGCGCAGACATCAAAATTTAGTTTATATCAGTTAAAGCCTTCTCAGCCTGCTCCATTCATGAAATTTCATCAGTCAAAACCAAATTAGAAAAGTTCGCTAAATCTTGGAGTGGCTGTGCTTTTCAGCAAAAAAAAAATCTTTTTTAACCCATTGCCAGCAATATCAATATCATAACATTCCAAGAACAGACATAACTTGCCGTCTTGCAGACTGTGCACATTCCCCTGAAGTCAAATCATGACTCAGGTATTTCATTTTCTTTCAACCCGTTGCAACTTTTTCCGGAACACTTTGTGCCCGATTTCCGCTAGGAAGACCAACAAAGCCTTTGTGTCTTCTTTGCATTATTCCTGAGCCTCAGAACATAAAAGCAACTCATCTACATATTACACCAGACACCACCCCCCTTTGGCCAACAGCCTTTCAACTTTTTATCTTTTCTAGTTCTTGTCCATACACACACACACACACGTACACACACTCACATGCACGCGCACAGAGCCTCTGTATATCCCTGCGGCATCACAGTTCAGGTCCAACGCTTCCCTTTAAAAGTGAATGTGAACCAGAACTGAGACTCAGGGTGTACAGTAATTGAAAAGAAAGCATTCACAAGATCAGTAACAGAAAACCACATAGCAGTGGCCGGGACAGTACAGAGAATAGTGGAAGGTTTCGAGACTATAGGAGTCCTAGGGTGTATAGCAGCATTGACTCCACGGAGGTCCTGAATGAATCGTCATGAATCATATGCTTTCTAACTGGAAGAATAGGAGAATATTGGATCAGAATAATGGCACCCCGCTTAACTAAATCAGCATAAACAATTGTAATACCAGTCCCAGCCTCAAACGAAATAAGATATTGTGCACAATGTAAACGGAAGGATGACTTTGGGAAAATGACCAAGGGGTTCAGCATGAGCTATTCAGACAAAATATTATTTCCCTTGTACCCAGAGAAATGAGTGGAGCAACTAAAAAATTTTAAGGGTAAACAGCATGGGTTTAGGTGGAGAAGTGAAAGATAAATGACAGAACGGATCGGGTTACAGGTACAACTAGTTCTGCTGTTATTTTCTTAACAGATCTATCTGGGTGAACTAAATGTTAGGTCCCACATACTCCCAATCCTCACCTTCTGGACATGCTATTACCAATTGTCTCACATTATGCCACTGAAAACGAGAGGATTTAGCAATGAGGATATGTGGTAAAACCACTTTAGAAGAAAAGCGATTGTTGTAAAAGGAGTAATACTGCTCCAGCCAGTTTTGCTGAGATATAACAGTTCGTTAGGCAGTCTCTTTTTCTGAAAACAGCAGCTGAAAAGTCCAAGAGTCAGACTTCATCATAATACAGTCCAAAAATCATGCAATACAGTAAAATGATTTTGAATACTGTAATCCAAGAGGAACCCAGGACAGCAGAGATTGTTGCTGTTTTTGAGACAAACATGAACAATCAAGGAAGCATACAAGCATGTAATGGTGGTGGTCAGTGCAATGGCGGTGTGGTGTTCTGATGCAACCTTCACTTCCTTATTTGTAACTGAAATGCAAAGGCACAGGCGGACCATCAAGTCTTGTCAAAGTTCACTGGGCATTAGAGGGCTGATATATTTTGCTTTTATTTGTGCTCATAACTGTCCACTGAACACTGAACTGGCCACTATCAACCCGCTGTCGTCCCAGAGTCTCTGTCCATTGCACTCTCACATCATTTCAGCCTGAAATGAGCTTTCCTTCTAAGGACCTGAATCCATTCTGCAGCATTTGGCTTATATATGTCATCTAATTGTTTCTCCATTGTCATGAACTGGTTCAGCAATTCCTGCACCATCTCTTTTAATTCTTGCAGGTCCCAGTTTCTTTGCACCATGAAGGTGCGACAGTTTTAATCTGAGTCAGGCCGTTGTACATTATATTGCAGAAAGGGCACTTGTATTAATGGTGCTTGAAATTCCATCCTTTCATATTCATGTTTTTTGATCCTGAGGAGTCAGAATCGGGTCATATTAGGCATCCCTTTTCCCGCTTCTTCATCCCTCTCTGGCTGAAACTGTTCATTTTTAAAAATCATCGGGACCATCTTCTTCCTCTCCCTCATTAATTCCTCCAGCTGCCCCAAGGGGTGGTGATGGACTATTGTCCTCAAAGGGAGTTTAAACACATGCTGTCACTAAATCAAGGTATAATCTGTTCTTCTTCTTTTTCATATATTTTTATTTATTTATTCTTCCATTTTTTATCCGGACTTTTGGGACAGTTCTTGCATTATCAAGGACAACTTTTCTCTTTCTGCAATAAGTTTAATTTGGCTTTGCAGTCCCTCATTGCACTTCTGCATCTCTTTCAGGGCTCTATCTTTAATTATCAATTCACATCTATTAAAACATTTCCATTTTCTCTACTAGCACCCTTGTGCTTTTCTATATACGATCTTCCTAACTTCCTGTAGTTCACTCATACCACCAGAGCCTTCTACTGGCCACCTGCCCCTGCTCTGTTTATTCCACCGTTTACATTATTTTTTAAATCTAAGCCTGTTTTCTGTTCTATGTAGCATCTCGGAAAGCCGTTTTTTTCCCTTGGTACGTTTTCCGAGAACAATCCTCTGAACAGAGGCTCCTCATTCACACCCTGTTTTATCAATTTCTTTCTTTAGCGAATTCCCGACCGGGAGGTACTTTCCCTTTTTATTACACTTCCACCTCTCCCTTCTAATTACGAGACTGCTTAAGACTCTCTCATTTCAAGAGGCTCTCTTATCATTACGTCCCAGTACCTCTCCCGGACGGTAAAGCAGTTGTACTCAGCGGTCACCGATCTTATTCCTGTCTGCAATTCGCACCTTCACTCAGGTTCTCCAACACGAGTGGAACTGTTCGGGTGCCAAATAAACAGTGGAAGTAACACCTGAGGAAGACAGGAATAGTTCAATCAATTAGTTTATATTCAGTCACAGATGAGTACATTGATTCATGCTTTCTGTTTCCCAAAGGAGTTTTAACCGGTTTGCTATTAGTTTTCCCCATGGTCAGTGAGTTTTCCGCACTCTTTTTGCTAAACCAGCCTCAATTGTCACTTCACTCCCGGTCCCTCCTGTTCTCTGGTCCACCGGGATGATCAACCTGATTAGCGGACTGACAGTTTCACCCGAAGGCCGCTGGTTACCGCTGTTTAGGTGATCATTTCCCTGAGTGACCCGTTGAGTTCAGAATATAACCAGACCGTTAGAGCAAAGAGTCCGCCCTCCCGCAACAGTGCTTTTTCCCGATCACGAAATGTTTAGTTATTTATCTATTCTTCCCACTCCCTTCCTTTATTTTACTTTTAAGCCTCTAAGAGACTTCTTCTTCATTTCCTAGGAGTGTACTAACTCATGTCCTTAACATTCATAATCTTTACACTGTTTTATTTCCGAGAGCTTATCTATACATTCCGGTCCACTCACTGCCTGGTTTCTTTTCCCCGGTCGGACTCCTTCGGTCTACTCACCAAGAATTTTTCCTCCGCCTGGAAGTTCCCAGTTTACTCGACATTCAGGAAGAATCAGAGGAGGTCAAGGATTCCCCATGCAGGAGTCGCCCGAGGCAGGCCAGTCCTAACTTTTTCCGGATCTGGTCCTCCCGACCCGGCCGGTGTCGGTCCTTTACCGGTCCTCTGGACGATCCTGCTCAAGGAGTCGCTTGGCTCTGCCCCACGTTGCCAAAACTGTGAGCTGAAGTCGAAAACAACGGAAGAACTTAAACCCAATTTAAAGTAAAAATAATTTGATTATTCTTAATTCTTGGTGAGTAGAGAAAATGTGAGACTACCTCTTCCCAACTCAGTCGACTGATTTGGGTTTTAGCAGAATCCCTAAAGTAAACCCGTTCTCTCTTTTATATCCTAGAAAAGAAAAAAAAAAAACCCTAGCAGTTCATTCTGAGGTTATACATAGTTAAAATTAACTCTTAAGTTATGACATACTGGAATGTCCTAAATCATTAAACAAACAGCCATTTGCATTCCTAAGGAATACACCCTTCTATTTATACACACTTAGAATCAATTTAAACATTCTTATAGTCCAAAAAGATCTTACATTCTTCACAGGGTCTTCTGATAGTATCAAAGGTCAGCCTTTCCTCATAAAGAAATGCAAGCTAATAATGTTGTAAGTCTTTTTTTCTTTCTCAAACTCCACACACTCAACTCTACCTGTAACACTGCCTAGATATTCACTCTTGGTGTCAAAGGCAACACCATCTGCTTCACTTTCCCCTTCTCTGTAAGACAATCAAAGGCAGGATCCTTAAGGAGACTCTCTGGTGGCCACGCACATAGACTTTCGCAGCAGTGAAGCAATAATAACAATAATACACAAACTGTATTTTAAAGAATCAATGTCTTAATTTATTAAGACGTTATACTCTAGTACCCTTGAAAATGGGAAATAAAAGGCAAAGATAATTTATTATAATGTGCTAACAATTTTTGGGTCACCAGCGAACTATATATTTAATAAATCACACATTAAATAGCATTCTGTTTCATCACAAACATCAATTAATTTAACAAACCTGCTTTTCCTCCGTGACAGAGTGACAGGGAGGCTTGACAGCACTGTCGTTTGAAAGTAGGCATGTTTTTGGAATTAAAACATAGAACACTTGGGCTAAAATCTTTTTATTGGTTAAGAAATAAGGCACTCTACAGAGGAACCTCTTAGGCCAAAAGACAAGTTGGCACCAACAATGAACAAGTTTGTAGAAAATGTAAGGTTGGGAGCATGCGTTGATAACACGTTGCCACACCCATCACACAATGAACCACTTAGTATGGTGCCCGAGTGCAGCGGGTAACGCCTCAGCAACACACTGGAACATTGTAAGGTAAAGAGCAAATGGAAACACACATTTTGCTGATAGGGCAGCAGAGACTTTCATTTTACCAGACAGAGGAGCAGCTTCAGCAACAGACTGCTGTCACTGTCCTGCTCCACTGACAGACTGAGGAGATTGTTCCTCCCCCACACTATGCAACTCTTCAGTTAAACACTGGGAGAGTAAACGTTAACATTATACAAAGTTACTGTCTGTTATACCTTTTATGCATTTTTATCACTCTTTAATTTAATATTTTTTTTTATCAGTATGCTGCTGTTGGAGTATGTGAATTTCCCTTTGGGGATTAATAAAGTATCTATCTATCTATCTATCTATCTATCTATCTATCTATCTATCTATCTATCTATCTATCTATCTATCTATCTATCTATCTATCCCCCAACATGTTTGAAGATTGCATATCATCCTCTGCTCCACTGTGCTACCTATTCTATCCCAAAAGCAGTATAGCCTATTGAACAGGTGAAAACTTGGGCAAGGACAAAAAAATATGCAAGCTAAATTTTTTAAAATATATGCAATAATGAGCACTTTACTACTGGTTTGATATATGAAGAAAACTACTTAAATTGAAATTAAACAAGAACATGGAATTCTACTGTGTTTTTACAAGGTAAATGTAATAAGTAAACACATAATAGTTTTAGCCTCTGGTATCATAAGTAATTTTTTATATAACTGTGGTTTCTTTTTAATATAAGGTCAACTGGAAAATGGAAGGGAATTTTTATCCCAAAATTTGCCCGTTCAACCCCTACCTCTAACTCACACTGTGACCTTTTCTAAGTCACAATTGTACCATAAGTCTGCATTTGGTGAATTAAATCACACTATGCATGTTTCAAGTAAACATAATGTAGTGAGAAGTCAAGCAAAATGACACCTTTTATTCGCTAACTAAAAAGACTACAATTTGCAAGATTATGAGGCACTCAGGGCCCTTACTCAGGCAAGATGTAATACAGAAACTGGAGTTCCCTGTATTTATATACACACTAGGATAGATACAACATTGGGGAACCTTTAAGTGAGATATTTTAAATGTAAAAAATTAATAGACCTCTCCTGGCTAAGATTCATTTAGAAAGAGAGGAGAACAATGTATGGTCAAGATCTTTGGATAAGATAACTGTCCAATAAAGTCTTTTGAAGTTTCTGATCAGTAAAGTGTTGTACAGTGTTAGCCATAGATTGATACAGGAGAAAGTAGGGTGAAATTTTATTGGCTAACTAAATAGATTACCAATGCAAGCTTTCGAGGCAGCTAAGGCCCCTTCATCAGGCAAGGTGTAACAAAGAAACTGAAAAATACTCTTGCTTATATTGGGACAGCAAAGTGATTTTTTTTCTTTCATCTTAACAACCTTTTTGTTCAGATGTTAGCAAAATGAATACACCTGCGATGAATTATCCCTGAAAGAAGAGAACAATGAACTAATAAAATGTAGAGATAAGATAAACATCACTAGAGAAAGTTCTGTAAGATTTTTTGGAATGGCATTGTCTGTAAGATAGGCCTCTGATGTAGTCAGCTGGTCAATCAGTCTGTTAGTCCACATATCTGCTCATAAAACTCTTGTCTATATTAAGACCATTTTGTAGAGTGTTGAATTTAAGCATAAGTTTGTATTCCCATTCTCTCCGCTCCTGTTGGGTCTTGAAATTACCCATAAGCACAGTGATTCTCAGATCCTTTATCCTGTGGCCATTACTGTTAAAGTGTGCTGCCACCAGAAGATCAACACTGTTCTGTTTCTGATGAGTTTTTCAATACAATGTGGATCTGTAGTCAGGTTGTCTGTGTCAGTCTGAGAGATGCAAACAATCCTGATATCTGGCCATACAACTCTTGTCTCTATTTAAATCATATTTTAATGTGTAAAGTGCATGAGCTTAACTTCCCATTCTTTTCTCTCTTGCTGTGTTCTGAAGTTGCCCATAAGCACTGTGACTTTAAAGTCCCTCTCACGGTGTCCATGGCTGTTAAAGTGGGCTGCTACAAGAACATCTGCGCAGCCATGCTTGATGTGGAACCTGTGTAAATTCATTCTTTGGTGTAGTGTTTGTCCGGTTTCTCCCACATACAGTTGTGCTTGAAAGTTTGTGAACCCTTTAGAATTTTCTATATTTCTGTATAAATATGACCTAAAACATCATCAGATTTTCACTCAACTCCTAAAAGTAGATAAAGAGAAACCAGTTAAACAAATGAGACAAAAATATTATACTTGATCATTTATTTATTAAGGAAAATGATCGAATATTACATATTTGTGAGTGGCAAAAGTATGTGAACCTCTAGGATTAGCAGTTAGTTTGAAGGTGAAATTGGAGTCAGGTGTTTGCAATCAATGGGATGACAATCAGGTGTGAGTGGGCACCCTGTGTTATTTAAAGAACAGGGATTTATCAAAGTCTGCTCTTCACCACACATGTTTGTGGAAGTGTATCATGGCACGAACACAGGAGATTTCTGAGGACCTCAGAAAAAGAGTTGTTGATGCTCATCAGGCTGGAAAAGGTTACATTACAAAACCATCTCTAAAGAGTTTGGACTCCACCAATCAACAGTCAGACAGATTGTGTACAAATGGAGGAAATTCAAGACCATTTTGTTACCCTCCCCAGGAGTGGTCGACCAACAAAGATCACTCCAAGAGCAAGGTGTGTAATAGTCGGCGAGGTCACAAAGGACCCCAGGGTAACTTCTGAGCAACTGAAGGCCTCTCTCACATTGGCTAATGTTCATGTTTATGAGTCCACCATCAGGAGAACACTGAACAACAATGGTGTGCATGGCAGGGTTGCAAGGAGAAAGCCACTGCTGTCCAAAAAAACATTGCTGCTCGTCTGCAGTTTGCTAAAGATCACGTGGACAAACCAGAAGGCTATTGGAAGAATGTTTTGTGGATGGATGAGACCAAAATAGAACTTTTTGGTTTAAATGAAAAGCTTTATGTTTGGAGAAAGGAAAACACTGCATTCCAAATGCTAGTATGAAAGAATAGATTGTCTTAGTAAGAGAAGGGTGGATGTCTTATTCAAAGCTCCCTCTTTCCTATTTGTATCATTCTAGTCTCTGTCCAGTGGTAACAGAATACAGTAATCCCTCGCTATATCGCGCTTTGACTTTCGCGGTTTCACTCTATCGCGGATTTTAAATGTAAGCACATTTAAACATATATCACAGATTTTTCACTGGTTCGCCGCTTTCTGCGGACAATGGGTCTTTTAATTTAGGTTACATGCTTCCTCAGTTTGATTGCCCAGTTGATTTCATACAAGGGACGCTATTGGCGGATGGCTTAGAAGCTACCCAATCAGAGCATGTATTGCATATTAACTAAAACTCCTCAATGCTATAAGATATGCTTCCCGCGCGGTGCGTGTTTGCTTCTCTCTATCTTTCTCACTCTCTCTGCCTGACGGAGGGGGTGTGAGCAGAGGGGCGGTTTGGATAGAGGACACGGAGGCTCCTCTACAAAATGCCGCTTTATCGCGGTGCTTCTGTATACTTAAAAGCATGTATTGATTTTTTGATTGTTTGCTTTTCTTTGCGAGCTCTCTGACATTCTCTGCTCCTGACGCGCTCCTTTATGACGGCGCTCCTTTGAAGATAAGATATGTTTGCTTTCTTTTAATTGTGAGAAAGAACTGTCATCTCTGTCTTGTCATGGAGCACAGTTTAAACGTTTGACTAAAGGGTGTTATTTCATGTCTAGAGGGCTCTAATAATGTTAACAAGGTGGGAGAGTTTATAAGGGCTTAAAATATATAAAAATAACCACACAAACATATGGTTTCTACTTCGCGGATTTTCACCTATTAAGTGGTGATACACAGAAACATCAAATAAACAAAAATTTAAGGTAACTGCAGAATAATTCAAGAAAGAATAAAGGTAACAAGTGACACATGTCATACCAAAAGGAAAGGGCAGCAGAAGACTACCAGTTGTAGAGAAAAATGCCAGGCATACCAAAGGAACATAACTGGCAAAGAAGATCAGGGTGAAGCCAATCAGATGATTTTTATGAGGAATAGGATAATATAGTGTCCCATAGAAGAGTCTTCACTGGAACAAAGAGAAGTTGAGGAGAGACTTTTGTAGGATGAATTGCATAATACTGTGATGAGGGTGCAAACAGAATATTTATTGGGAGAGAAAGAACAAAATGAAGGGTACAGTGGGTGAGGTGCTGAGTACTGATCACAGTTGTAGGCGGAAAGAATAAACTAGGAAAATTACAACAAGTCTGTAAAGAGCAGAACATTATGAGTCCTGAGCTGTCAAAAAGATCCACAGATGACCTGATTAATTTATTTTTATTATTCATTTTCAGACTTATCAATCTGCGTCTTTTGTTTGTTTGTGGACCAGTTTCAGTCTTTTTAACAAATGCTGCCCTCTTGCTTTGTCCTGGTAAATGCTTCGATACTCACAGCACCAGGCGAGGGTACTGTATGTAAATGGCAGGTTGCAGTCCTCAGCTAGGTCCTTCTGGGTTTCGGCTGTCTGTTTTGAGAGTGATATTTTCAGCTTGGTTCGTTTTGATTATTAACTTCTTTATAGAAAAGTATTTTGTGCTGTGCTCAGATTTTTATGATTTCTAATTTGAATCTATCTTGCATTTCTGTGCTTACTCTAGCAATCGATCCTTGTCTTTTGTTTCTTTGCAGACTAGTTTCAGTTTTGGTCTTTTTCTCAAGTGCTGCCCTCTTTTTTGTTGCTAAATGCTTCAATACTAACAGCTGTGTACAATCAACTGCTTTAAGCATAAGAGCTCTTCAGTGCTGTCATGATGTGTCACCCCTCACATGCAGCCCACCTCATGTGAAGATCTACTTTTGTAAACACAGCAAGTGTATGTAAGCGAGGCCACTGAGCAAGGACACCGATCAAGGCTGTGGATACTCTTCTACGAACAGGTACACTTTTTCTCTTGTTCATCAGAAGATGTTTTCAGTGCATTCCTGTAATTAACGCTAGGCGTCTCTCTTGTTCCAGAAGAGAAGGCATTACACAGGAAATCTTTAACCAACCACACCTTTAGTGACTCCCTTCTCCATTGGCATGTGGAATTGTCAGTCTATAGTGAACAAAGTGGATTTCATTCCAGAGTTTGACGCCCAAAGTGGACTGCAGGTTGTGGCACTGACTGAGACGTGGATCCGTTCAGGGAGTATGGAAACACCGATACCCATTTCTTTTGGATTCCACATCTTTCATACCTCATATCAGTTTACTGGAAGAGATGGAGGGACAGATACACCAGTCTCCAAGGACTGGAGATTCAAACCATCAGATAATGTATGCAAGTACACCCCTTTCAGTAATCACTGTCTCTTAACCTATTAACATTAACACTGTTATTCTTTATCTCCCTCCAGGTCCACTAAATAACTTTCTTGGTGAGCTGGATTTTCTGCTCTTCTCCATTCCTGATTATGGCAGTCCACTTCTAATCCTTGTGGACCTGAATATCCTCCTGGAATAGTCCTTCTACAGACTTCCGTTGTCTTCTTTGCTCTCTCAACCTTAAACAGATCCGCACTCCTCTCACCCACAAAGTGGGTAAACTTCTGGATCTTGTTCTCTCACGGAACTGCTCACCTACAAACACAACAGTCACTCCACTACCTACTGTACATCTGACCACTTCTTCATTCAGTGCTCTCTGCTCCGTCACACTTTTTCCACCACCATTCCTCCCATACAGTCCTTATACCTTTACCATCACCCCTCTTTCCCATCTATTTCTCTTCCCTAGTCTCTATTCTCCCTCCTTCTAACCACTTCTCCTCTCTTGACACCAGTGCTTCCACTGACATTCTATGCTCAACACTGTCCTCCTGATTTGATGCTGTGTGTCCTCTCTACTTCTGGCCTGTATGCAAAAGCCCCCCTTGACCATGTGATGTGATGGTCTACATAGTCCAAGGACAGAGGTTAGGGCAAGTGAAAAGAAATGGAAAAAAAAACAAAAGCCCAAGCTGATCTGGATAAGTATAGATCTCTTCTTTCTTCTTTCTTTTCTGCTACCACCAGCGCTAAGGTAAGTTTCTTTCAAAACACAATTAGCAACACATTTGATAGTCGTAGCTTGTTGTCTAACTTCACCCCTCTCTTCAACCCTCCTCCACAATCACCCTTCAATCTACTTGACTGTTAATGACTTTGCAACCTTTTCTATGAAATGGTGGCTGCCATCACCAGTCAATTCACATCACCCACTCTGGGATGACTGCTGACTACTGAACATATCACAACATTCTCCTCTGCCTTTTCTCCCTCTACCCTAGTCACCCTACTATCTGTCCACTTGACCCCACTACTAAACCACACTTCCGCCTGCCTCTCTTGAAATTCCTTCTTTTCTTTTACCATAATCTGTATAACAATTTTAATATCTATGCTCACTCTATAATTAATGTGCAAGCACCATCTAATTAGTTTTTTTACCACTTTATGTAGAAAGACATTAATTCATAAATAATAACAATAAGCAAAGTATAAGTGAACACTTGCAACCATACAACCTGATAAATGCTAATGTGTAGTTTCAGGCAGCACACAGACTTGTTAGTTACTTAAAATGTCTCTAGTTAAGGCATCATTTTTGGTCAGCTGTCTTCAGAACAGGCCTCATGCCTGTCTCAATATGGCTGCCGAGATGTGCTTTTCATTATGTTGTCTTTTGTCAGTTCATGGTGTGCGAGATGCACTTTCATCAGATATTTGTAAGAGAGAGAGAGAGGTAAAGCAAGCAAATTTATAGATTCTCTGTCAACACCCTACAGCCAAAAGGGCGTCATGGTACTTAAAGGTGTCTAATACAAGCTAATTCCAAATAACCATATTTCAGACCAATGGAGCACAAAATACCTTCACACCTACTCCCACAACCATGTGTTGAGCTGCAGCTTGCCAGCTAGGCAGTCTGGCATTCCTGTGGGGGTTCGTTGAGAGAGTCCTACAGAGAAACATTTGCCAAACTGATTTGAGGAACTTGCACCAACCATGTTGTAAAATTGCAAAGACTCAATCCTAAAAGGGGGGAAGGCGTTCTTAACCATCAAACCATTGCTGTTCTTATTAATTATATACAGTACATTAGTGTTATAAATTACAAATAAAGACATACAAAATATTTATTAACTTATATGCAAAATTTCACACCACAAAAGCTTCAAATTCGAGTCAATTGAAAGTAAAACAATAAATTAACTTAATGAATAATGAAATAATAATAATAATAATGTTTTGTTTATATAGCACCTTTCCCAAACTCAAGGCACTTTAATTGCAATGCTTCATTTGGCACCTTTGTAACTTCAAGGCTTGTAGCCCTGGAAACCGTTAGTTTTATATTAGCTGAAGTCATGTCAAGAATTAAGTCATGTTAAGGAAAGCAAATCTTTATGGGATCGTGTATTTCTATATATATAAAATCCAACGTTCGCCTGTCTGTCTGTCTGTCTGTCTGCTTTTCACAAGAGAACTGCAGTGGACCGAGGGGAGAAGGGTGGGGCATTCTTCACTCACGCGCCAGTCACAGGGTGTACCTTACCTCCGCTTAACTACCAAATGAGAGAACTACTTAACGAATTTAGATCTGGTCTTTTCTATAAGTTGCTTGAACATTCCAGTTGATTTTGCGACTTCTCTCATTGTGCTAAGAATCATAGTTCACAGTGTTCACAGATGCTGCGGCTGAGGGGAGGGGGAAGCATGATGTCAGGGCCCTCCACACTGTCCTTTTTCAACACTACGCTGGCGGAGTCGCGGGGGACGGCTAGTTCTTTAACTATTTGAGGGCTGAATATTTCTTCCAAAAAACTCACAAAAGCACGCAAGGCAATAGTTTCATACATGAGTCAACATAAAAAGTCTGTTGCTGTGTGCTGTGGCTGCTGTTGGCGCCTGTATGGCATCTTAGACAGCCGCAGTTGTGCAAGGGTAGGTGGCTGGCTGGCTGGCTTCACGTGGAAGGATGGTGGTGGTAGCAGTTGATGTGCGATGCAATCTGGTTTGTATCTTTGTCTCTGTATGTGGCAGTCCTCCCAAATGAATGTTGCTGAAGGTGCATCAGCTCCATGATCAGCTGATGCTGGTACCTCACTTTCGTTCTCCATCTCCAAATCACTTGCATCAGAGTCAGATTCGGTGATGATACACAAAATGTTGTCTACGGAATTATTTTGGTTTTACACATTGGCTTTGCTCTCTCGTTGGATGTCAATGCCATTTTAGATGTAGTTTGTTCTGGGCTGCTTGTACACACACAAGGAATCAATGTCAAATCAACAAAGCTAACTTTCATTCTAGCAAAGAGAGTCGAACTAAAATGTAATGTCGAGTTTTGTGAAAGTTTATAGCCAATTATCGTCTGCCACCCCTGAATTTCGACAAAAGTCAACATCCGCCCTGAAAGAGTTAATAAAGGCTTGTTTCATCCATCCATCCATTACCCAACCCGCTATATCCTAACTACAAGGTCATGGGGGTCTGCTGGAGCCAATCCCAGCCAACACAGGAGGCAAGGCAGGAAACAAACCCCAGGCAGGGTGCCAGCCCACCGCAGAAGGCTTGTTTCACCATTTAAAAAATCACTTAGGTCAGTGTCTGGCCAGAATGTTCTATTAACTGGTTCCATATTTCCCAGGACTAGGGGCAAAGTAAAATCTTATGATCTCCCCAATTAATTAGAGGAAGTAAGCTTTTATTTATTTTGAACACATCATATTATCAAAAGACTGATGTTTAATCAGTCAATCACAATTCCTATTATAACTGCCATGGGGTCTGATGCTCTTTTCCAACAAAGCTGTTCATTGGTAACCTTGAATTTGATTTTCTCTTTTTGCCTCCACAATACTGAGAAAATCCAAGAGCTTCTAAAAACCTGCTAACATTCGACTGCAACAAGCAGTTGTCAATATTTACTAAAATAAAACACAAAATTATGAGTACACATTTTGAGAATGCATATATTTTAAAGTAAGCCTCACCTTTTATGGCTTCCCTGTTCTCAGGGAAGGGAAGATGCTGAAGCAAAACCTTTCACTAAAAAATGGGGTAGAAGCTGAAATTGGCTCATGTTCCATAAGGCTACACTCTCAGTAATATAATTTATATCATAAATAAACACAAACACACAACAAGATAGCTTACAGCAGCTGCTCTCATTTAACACTCCTAGGACGAAATAATCTTCATTTTCTCAGAATTATCTGAAAATAGCTTTACAGATAGTGCAACCTTACCTCGAACAGAGCTCATTATGGTATTATATTAACAAAAATGAGTAATAAATAGGAAAGAAAAACATAGGCTCTCCAAACAGCTATGCTAGCTATGGAGTTTTATAACAGAAATAGGAAACTGTAACTAGTTCAAGGTCTGTCCATAAAAACTTGCTTGATCAACAAAGGAACTCTTGCCATAATCAGGATTAACTGACCCTCTGCACTGTGGCTACGCTGAAGCATACACAGGGTGACAACTGCTTGCTGCTCTCAGACTCTCTTTCCTTTTTAGGTCGTAAGGGACTCTGTGTGTTTATGGTAAAATGATTGACAGCTCCACTCCAGCTCCAATTAGCACCCTATAATTTATTAGCCTCTGCTTTCAGATTATGCGTTAACTTCACAAATATTCCAGACACGGAAACAGCAGCTATCAAATGTCCTGTCGCTGAAACTGTACTTCAGACCATGGAGAAGAGAGAGAGGCAAAGAGAGAGAAAGTGCTGCTGGCGGCTTTACTTACTGATTTTCAGTTATGTGAGAATGGTTTGTTTTGAACTGTATACCATTTGAAATTTATTTGTTTTACTTTTTGTAATGCATTTTTTTGATGCTAAAATGTGAACTCATAAAAACTATAAGAGTTAATGTAAAATCTGGTATTGGGGTTTATACCTAGAAATCATAAAAAAGAGCTTTAGAAGAACTGCAAGCTAAATTTTAGGAAGGTGTTATAATACACATTCTGTTCTTCTGTTATCAGACTGCTTAGTTCAGTATGGAGGTCATGGTGCCTGACAGCATCAGGTACAAGGCACGGTCCTGGCTGGGGTTACAGTCCATCACAAATTAGTATATATCCCAGTTTCTTCAATATCAAGGTAAATATTCTGCCACCTGAATGATGTTTCTAAAATGTACAGAGCTTTGCAAGGTGCAGAAATGTATCTGTAAAGTTGGTGCCTCTTTTAGTAATTAAAAAAAAAGCTGTGTTGCTCTTTAATATCATTCAGAGTCAGTAAAAACAGTAATAATCGACAATACTTTAAAACTGAGGATAATTTAAACAGGACTAGAGACCAGCTTCAGCAGTGATGCTTTTTGTTTGCTCCAAACACATTGTTAATCCTGGAATGGTGCCAGCATGTCCAGCTTCTTACTAGTGCCGAAACTGTAAACTGGTGGCAAACAAGATGTGTGCCCTATTTATAGCGTGAACTAAAAAGTGCATACCTATTTTATGCCAATTACAAGCAGACAGAACACATAAGGCCAGGGATCTAAATTAGTTGAAAAGCTTGTGTCCATGCAAGGGAAGAATAGTTGGAACACAGGGCACCCCTTTTCATACCCATCCTGTTGCCTTTATTTAAAAATGATGTGGTCTTGCCAGGCTGCTCAGTACTATACAATGACTGTATAGTGTGACACACATACCAGTTTGTATAGAATAGAATCACCCCCTTCAAAATATTCACATATTGTTGCTTTGCAACCTAAAAAGTGCAGACAAACACACAAAATATTTCTCCATGCAGCTTATAACAGCCAAATGAAAGATATAATAGCAACTGTACAGAAAAAATATAAATAAAAAGCCAGAATCACTTAGATGGTTAAAGGATCACCGTCACCATCTCAGTACTTTGTGGAATCACTTTTTTTCTTTGATTACATCCATGAGTCTGTTGGGATACCTCTCTACGAATTTTACAACCCTCGTGATTTGTCCACCCTTCTTTACAGTACTATTCAAGCTCAGTCAAATTGTTCAATTTTGGTCTCATCTGACCATAACACCTTTTTCCATTTGGCCTCAGAATCTTCAAGATGCGTTTTCGCAAAACTTGATCAAGACTTAATGTGGCCTTTCTTGAAGAATGGCATTTTTCTTGAAACCCTCCCATATAAGCCATATTTGTGGAGCATTTGTGATATTGTTGTCACATGCACAACATGACTATTCTTTGCCAAAAATTCCTGTGACTGTTTCAAAGGTGCTGTAGGCCTCTTGGTAGCCTTTATGCTTGATTACAGCCATGAGTCTGTTGGGATACTTCTCTACCAATTTTACACCTCTAGATTTGCCCACCCTTCTTTACAGTACTATTCAAGCTCAGTCAAATTGGTTGATGAGCATTGGTGTACTGAAATCTTCCAGTCATTCTACAGGTTTTCAATAGGGTTAAAATCTGGTCTCTTACTAGGCTACAGAAGGACATTCACCTTTATCTCCTTCTGCCACTGTGTGGTCAACTTTGCTGTGTGCTCCGGGTCATTGTAATGTTGGAAGGAGAACCTTCATCCCATTGAGAACTTTCTGGCAGAGAGCAGCAGGTTTTCCTCAAGAATTTGATGGTATTTTGTCCCATCCATTTTTCGTTTTATCTTGACAAGTGCTCCAGTCCCTGCTGCAGACAAACACCCCACAACAGGATGCTGCAACCACCATGCTTTACTGTAGGTATGGTGTTCTTTGGATGGTAAGCTGTATTGGCTTTCTGCAAGCTATACCATTTAGTGTAGAGGGCAAATAGTTCAATTTTGGTCTCATCTGACCATAACACCTTTTTCCATTTGGCCTCAGAATCTTCAAGATGCGTTTTCGCAAAGCTTGATCAAGACTCAATGTGGCCTCTCCTGAGGAGTAACTTTTTACTTGCAACCCTCCCATACAAGCCATATTTGTGGAGCATTTGTGATATTGTTGTCACATGCACAACATGACTATTCTTTGCCAAAAATTCCTGTAACTGTTTCAAAGGTGCTGTAGGCCTCTTGGTAGCCTCTCTGACCAGTTTCCTCCTCACTCTTCCATCCAGAGTTTGGAGGGACAGCCTGACCCGGGAAGGTTACTGCTAGTACCAAACACTTTTCACTTCTTGATTATGGACTTTATTGTGTTTCTATGGATTGATAAAGCCTTTGATTTTTTTTTTGCATCCATCTCCTGACTTGCGCCTGTCCACAACTTTTTCCCAGAAATCTTTTGACTGTGCCCTGCCACCTACAGTTGATTGTTTGCTTTCAGATTCACTTCCAAGCACTGGAATGCTCTAGAAATAGTTGTTTTTTTTATGTTGAACTAATCAGAATGATTACAGTTGATCATAGGTGAAAGCCAATTAGCTTGGTGTGCAATGGAGAAGGTGCCTAGTTACACCTGATTGAGTTTACAAGGAATTTTTAGGGGGAGGTGATCCTTTAACCATCTCAGTGATTCCTGTTTTATTTTTTATTTTTTCTGAAATGTTGTTATTATATCTTTCTCTTGGCGTTATATGTATGTTGCATTGAGTAAATACAGATGGAGAAATATTTTTTGTGTGTGTCTTCATTTTAGGCTACAAAACAAATAATGTAAACATTTTAAAGGGGTAGTTCTTTTCTGTAAACACTGTATATATTACAGTGCTTTAATGTACAGGTGTTGAACTCCGGTCCTGAAGGGCCACAGTGGCAGCAGGTTTTCATTCTAACCATCTTCTTCGCTAGTGACCAGTTTTTGCTGCTAATTAACTTTTATGCTTTAGTTTTAACTAACTTGATTCAGGCCCCTTAGTAGTCTCTTTTTCCTTAATTAGCAGCCAAACAACAATGAGACGCAAAACAAGCTGCCACATGACCAGCTCACCTGTGCCCATCACACAATATCTGAAAATAAAGAAAGGTGAAGGTCTCAGCAAAGTTGATCTCTCAGGTCACCAAAAAATGTTCTTAGAAAAAAACAGAAAAATCAACAGTTTTGGAAATGTCTTCTTTGGCAGAATGAGAGCAGCAACAAGCCATGGAATTAAATAACGGGTTTAATTAACAGCAAGAATCAGCTTTCTATTAAGAGACTGGTTGGAGTGAAATTGGTGGAATTTGAAATCCCAGTTTATGTGGTCATCTGTTGGCTCGTTTCACATCTCATTTCTGTTTGGCTGTCATTTAATGAAGAAAGGAATACATTCAGAGGACTGAATCCTTAAAAACAAGGCTAATGAAGGCAAAAGAAGTTAATTAGCAGTGAAAACTGGTCACTGATTAGGAAAAGGTTTAGAATGAAAACCTGTAGCCACTGCAGCCCTCCAGACCTGCAGTTCGAAGCCCTGCTTTAATGGCACTGTTGTTACAAGTAAGAGGGAAACTAGCTGCCTGAACTACAGGTTACTTTACTTATCTCATCCATATCTGCCATTTATATTCAGCACGTGAAGTGGTTTAGCACACTACGGGCAGGTTATGATCCTAGACAGTCAGATGCTATAAGCATAAAACATCTGGAATGCAAAATGCTGGAAAAGCTGATGGAGATGCCCAAAAATATCAGTGAAGAAATCAACTTTGCATACCAATATAGGAAACAGGGGTCACTTGGTGGTGGTAACTCATGCATTTAATGGTTCCATGAAAGTCCAAAATCAATGAAGGTGAGAAAGAGTGGTGCATAGGGAGGAATCACGAAATAATCCCAAGAAAGACAGGTTGGCAGGTGGCCCTTTTTAAAAGAAAAAAGATGTTATGGAAGGGTGACAAGAAGTCACAAGACCCTTCGACTGACAGGTGGCGACATAGTGTTACTAGCTGGCAGCGTTGCTCATTTATGTGAGAAGTCAGGGAACACTGGCAGAATGATCTCCCAATGACCTCTAATGAACAGCATACAGACCCCAGAATAGAAAACTGGAACCAAGTAATGAGACATTGGGACATATTAGTTATAAGTCAACTAAAGTGAATAGCCTTCCCTGATTTGAAAAAAAAAATGTGCTACCTTGGAGATGTAAGAAGGAAACATATAGATAAAAGTGAATAGTCCATACTTGAGGGCTTGGGAGCTTTTTGAGTCAAGAGAAAACACGAGTTGATTTTTAATGTTTAATCAACTAGCATTGAACATTTACATTTCTTTAGGTATAATTTAAGAATGTGCATCATTTGAGACATCTGTTAAAAATCTACACACCCATATTGATGAAATTGAAATGATTGCCTTAGAATAGGGTGGTAGTGACCATTTGGAATTTCAGAAAGAAAAGGTAAGGTGATTATTTTAAAAGAGAAAGCAGATCTTAGGTCCTGTCCATACTACTACATTTTCATTTAAAAATACAGACATTTGCCTTCATTTTCATCTTTCGTCGACAATTGTCATCCAGGGAAAATGAATACTTTCAAAAACACTCTCCAGAGCTAGAAACATTTGAAAATGTCATTGTGGACAGACAATAAACAAAGATGTTTTGAAACACAAGACTCCATTGTGCTATAGTTTGTTTGTACATATTGATTGATTGGATCCTGCTCATCACAACACCTTATTCCCTGACTGGTCAGCCTTCATAGAACAAAAACATATTTCAAAATAGCAGGCACAAAAAAGTTGCTTTCCATGGTGCTTATTGTGTTTATTACCTGTATGCATCTTAATTCCATTTAGAAATTGTGGTCAAGCAACTACTAATGATAGAGCTGACAGTCACATATGTGCTCAAACTGCAAAGTACGTTCAGTCTGATTGTCATGCACAGACCATATGAATACAATGCACACTCACTGCAATTACCATACAATGAATTTCAGGAAATGTGATGGCAATATCAGAAAACTGGCTTGTGAAACCACTAACGCTACAAGACAGCTGACTGAAATATTTGACATGACAGAAATTCTTCTGTTCATGTGACAGCCCAATCGTGAGATGCAACTGGGCTTCGCAACCACTCTCCTATGGTCTCAAGCAACAGCCAAAGACGCAGAAATTCAAACTGACTCCAAAAATCACTTGATTGCTGCAAATTGGGCTTAAAATCGTGCCAAATCACACAGTACATGCCCGGTTTAAGAAGTTTTTACTATGCATATGCTTAGTGTAGATGGACCGTAGCATCACAGGCATTTTTGTCCATTTTAGTATGGACAAAAATATTTAAATGAATTATATGAAAATGTTAGTGTAGGAGGGCGGCACGGTGGCGCAGTGGTAGCGCTGCTGCCTCGCAGTTAGGAGACCCGGGTTCGCTTCCCGGGTCCTCCCTGCGTGGCGTTGCATGTTCTCCCGTGTCTGCGTGGGTTTCCTCCGGGCGCTCCGGTTTCCTCCCACATTCCAAAGACATGCAGGTTAGGTGGATTGGCGATTCTAAATTGGCCCTAGTGTGTGCTTGGTGTGTGGGTGTGTTTGTGTGTGTCCTGCGGTGGGTTGGCACCCTGCCCAGGATTGGTTCCTGCCTTGTGCCCTGTGTTGGCTGGGATTGGCTCCAGCAGACCCCCGTGACCCTGTATTCGGATTCAGCGGGTTAGAAAATGGATGGATGGATGTTAGTGTAGGAGGAGATTATTTTCAAATAAAAGCATAGTAGTGTGAATGTAGCCTTAGTCTGAGGACAGATTGGTAGGTTAAGTAAAATAAATAGTTAAAACTGATGATGCTTTGGTTGCATAATTGTGCACAACCTATACCTAATACCGTTTAAAAGCACACTTTTCTTTGATTACAATGGTAAATCTGTTTGTTTAGGTATCTGTCAATTTAGCATACCTGGATGTTGGAGTTTTTTGCCTGGTCTTTGCACAACAGTTTGAAGTTAGTCAGACTGCAAGATTAGTGTCCGTGTTTAGGTGAGTCCACAGCAGTTTCAACATGGTGATCTCTTTTAGTAAGTCATTTATTGAATGAGATTGCTGTATGCTTTGATCATTGCTATGGTAAGATGTGAAATTCTGCTTTAACATTGTTTTTCTCGTAACGGCCAACTAACTCTCCAAAACCAGCAGCTACACTACCAAGACCCATGGCCTGGCAAGTTGAAGACATTAGACTGGACAAGCCGTACTTCTTCGAAATAAACTTAACTTAATTAGCCAAAAAACAAAGAATATGTAAAATAATAAAGTGAGTATATATTGATAAAGAAAGAAATTAACAAACTCTAAACAATATATATATCATACCCCAACCAACCCCGACATAACATTCAAACCAAAAGTGTCCAGTGGAAATTAATAATAAAAAAAAAAATGTAGCACAAAGTTAGTATACAATACAAACCCTCCCGCGAGGGCTGGTCTTCTCCATAATGGGGAGTTCTTGTCCTCAGCACTACAGTTCTGCCCTGTGGAAATATAAGCAAATGGTCTGGGAGTGTTGCCACTGCCACTTGGATGTCCTCACAGGACAACACCGCCAGATGTGGCCACAGTTGCTGCAGCTGTAGCACACTCGACTCCCTTCAGCTCGACCTTTGCGGGAGTGGAAGAAGGCAGGAAACTACTGCCCGTTCATCCGCTCAGTTGAGGGTTCCAAGCGTCCCGGGGAAATGTACTGCGGTGTTTCTAGTGGCTCACCCGGAACATGAGCAGAAGGGCCGGTCATGGAACCTGGCCATCCATTACATTGCCCCTCTCCCAGATGAGAGTCGTGGGGCTCATCGACCTGTCCTGCGAGGGTCAGTCCTCTCCTGTATAGAGAATCGGTGTCCTCTGCTCCACGGCTCCACCCTGTGGAAATATAATAAACAGATCTGGGGATGTTGCCCCGAAGTCCCTGCCACTTGGGCGTCCTCTCTGGACAACACTTCCAAATGTGGCCACAGAGGCCGCAGTTATAACACATCCGATTCTCCTTTGCCGGACCCCAGCGGGAGCGGAAGCAGGTAGTAAACTCCTGCCCCTCCTTCCCATCAGTTGAGGGCTTATGGCGACTTCGCCCCTCTGCTGCATAGCCTGTCCGTTATTTCCCGTCAACGGGCTTATTCTTCCGGCTCATTTTCTTTCCCTGAAGTGTATTGGTGGTTTGAGTCCCTTTTTGGGAAGAAGAGGGACCCTTCACCGTCTGTACCCCTCTACACACTCGTGAAACCAGCACCGGCAGTTGAGGCAAGGTAGTTTGGCAGCTGACATCTTTCAGCTGCCTTTCAGCACACGTTATCGGTCAGTGTGGCAACATCTTGTTTAGGGGGGGGGTCGGCCTGGCAAGCTGTGTTAATCGTGACGGCAGCTTCTGTGCTCCCCCCCTCCTTTCTTTTACATCACAGGCTTCACTTACTTGTACTGCTCTGTCTTGCAGGCTGGAGGATGATGTACCGCGTCTGCTGAGCCATCCAGCAATGGTTTCCAACGGCGCGCCAAGCTTCTTTTCCAGACCTCCCTTCACCTCCTGCAGGACCTGAAAGATCTGGGCCAGAGACTGCAGCGGTAGGAGGACCGCCCCCACCTCGCATGCAGCCCAGGAGAAGTCAGTTCTATCGGTCGGTGACAGACTTGAACTCACCTCGTCTTGCGCCGACCGTGAATCGCGGAGGCCCTGCGCTTCCTTTAAAGGCGCCTCCAAGACGTCTTCGGGAGCGGGTTGGAGGTTCGTCGCCCCCATCTGGATACCGCCGTCGACGGGCAGCCGACATATCCCCCCACCCCTTACCTATTACAGAGAGGGGTTCCTCTTGCTCCGCTGGGACAACCGTACCAGGGACGTCTTCTGGGCTCTCGTCTCTCGACTTTTATCCGGAGTCGAATAGGGCCCTCAGGTCAGCGTCGCTACCCTCAGAGCTCGTCTCACCGTTGCGCCACGGACAGGCATTAGCCGGCCATTGACAGGGATTCGGCTCTTTTGTACCTAGGAGGCAGGCAGACGGAACAAATGCATACGTCACCCATGGTGATTCTTCTCTGGGTCCGTCACCGGCCTTTCTATGGATCCCGTTGCTCTTAACAGCATGGCCGTGTCTTTTCGCTGGCTTTCGAGCCCGTCCGGCTTTCTTTTTCCCCATTCGGTATGGTGTTCCTGCGGGCGTCTTTCCTGCGGTTTCCTGCCGCTTGTGCAGGTGCGTGCCTCGCACCTCTGTGCTGCCTCGGGAGTGTGCTCTGCGCTTGTAGTGCGCTCTCTGCTTCAGGAGCAAGCTCTGTGCTAGTAGTGCGCTCTGTCTTGGGAGCGCACTTTGCACTGTGCTGTGTCTGTTCACCCGCGGTTATGTCGGGTGCGCACTACTCGCTGTTGTGTCGCGCACGTGCCTCGCTTCGCTGCATATAGCAGCATGCTGCTATGCCAGGCCTCCACACAATATTTTTGTACAGGTTCCGGTCCAAATGGACCGACTGGAATCCTGCCGGCTACGCCAGTGTGAATATGATGGCCCGGACACACACAGGCGGACACCGTTTCAATCATCACCCCACATTTATTTACAGTATATTACAAAAAGTCAAGTGCACCGCCACCAAAACCCCCAGTTCTCCAAAGACAATAACCGCTGTCTTCACACACAAACCTCTCCTCGCCTCCTCTGCCACGAGCTCATCCTCCTCCTCACCCGACTCCAGCTTTGATTGCAGGGCGGCGGCTCCTTAAATAGGCGGCTGATTGCCGACGCACCCAGCCACCTGTGACAATATGTAAGGCTACACCTTATGTGACTGAATGCTATCTGTAACCATTGGTACTGTCAAATAAAAATGATGCCATACAAGCTACAGATTTTAGCAGGCTGCTTCATGTTGCATTTCTTTTCTACATAACATTTAAATCTGGCACCATTTACTATGTCTGAATTCCTTCTTATTTATTGTTTTGTAGAAAAAAATGCAAATAATAATTTTAGTTAAAGGTTATATAGGTTATTAGTTGAAAGTGCCACCTTACCACTTCAGTGACCCAAATTAGATTCCCATCAATCCATGTTTTTATTTTCAGTTGCTTCAGGCTCCTTCAACAGTCCAAAGGTACACATGCATGCATTATCAAGGATGCTTAATTCACTTGAGAGTGCCAGAGCATTGGGTGAAATGCAGGACATCAGTTTATCACAGGGTACACATGCAGACACACCCATGTTTATACTAAGGCCATGATGAAAAAAGTGAGTTCAAAACATGTCTGAATAGACATTTGTGTCATATTATGCTTTAGTCAGATAGGATAGATGCATTTTGCTTTCATTTCTTGGCACTGTTTTAAGAAAGCAGATGGTTCAGTGCTAACTAATAGACATAATACATCAAATAATGATTAAGCCTATCATTTGCATTAACAATGGTATGCACCAAGATTAAAGAGTCTCTAGAGTCAGAGGATATTTTGGGTATTGAAACAAAGTGATGTCGCAGTGTCATGTCTTGTGAATGGAATGGAATGTTAGAGGAGAACAGTAGCAGTAGCATCACCCATCCCTTATTATTGTTAGCACGCTGAAACATTCCATTGGAATAATTGGGATCAGAAAATGAGTGAATGAACTGTCTATTTTCTTCTGCAAGTAATTTATCAATCAATATTTTTCATTGCCACTTTTACAATGAGCACTACAAATGAGCATTTTATACGAAATTCACACTTAAGAACAACAGCAACACCAACAAAATGTATTACTATAGAGTATTTTCATACACAGGATGTAACTTAAAAGTACTTTACAGGCTCTTGAAGAAAATGTTTCAAGAAAAGAAAAACAAATTAAAATGAGATAAGAAAAAAAAAATAAAATCAATATGCACTTACATACTATTTATACTGTGATGAGCTGGCACCCTGCCCGGGGTTTGTTTCCTGCCTTGCGCCCTGTGTTGGCTGGGATTGGCTCCAGCAGACCCCCGTGACTCTACAGTTAGGATATAGTGGGTTGGATAATGGATGGATGGATAATATTGATATATAATTAACAGAAAAGTAGAGTCCTTACATAGATTCATTTTTTAAATCCCTAAAGAGTCTGATGATAAGATCAGATGGCTGGGGAGGACAGAAAAAATAAAAAAACAAAACTCTAGAGGTGAGATGCTGTTGAAGCAAATGAAATCTGCAAGGATTCCAAGACCAAAAGAACACCCAGCCCTCACTGAGCATTGTACCTAACATAGAAGTTCTTAAGTTATTAATTTCTTTTTTATTTGTAAGGCTTTGTCTTAGAGGATTTGATACAGTGGGTCTCATCGACAGCAACAGTATCTGCTTTCAATTTGAGCATCACAGATGGCTGCACAAAATGCCATGTACTGTACATCTTGTATCAATGAGCTGCAGAGCTGTTCGCTTTACCACCTCTTTCCTGTGTACTCAGTTGTGGTGTTACTAGCAAATCCCTCACTAAAGCTAGTAGCTGGGTTTTCACTTGCGACTGGGTCATCATTGACTGGAAGGTGTTGCAGTTCTGTTGGTTTCCTTTCAGTAATAAAACCTTAAAAGGTTTTTTGATGAAACAACATCCACAATCATTTTGCTTTGTTCATTTTAACTTCCAACAGGACCCGCCAACGTAACTAGTAAATTCAGTAGGCACCCGTTGATAGCCTCCTGTTAATGTTATGTTTTAAGTGGTAGTGACAGACATCAACCTTGTTTTCTAATCTTTTTTAGGTAGATGTGTGCTGTAAGATTGTTATCCATATATGTGCTTTCCAAATAATTTAACTTTTAAATGAACTCTTTTAGTAATAAAGTAATACTGGCAATTTTGCTGTGACAGTTGATATTTCAATCGAGGGAGATGTATATTGAAATGCATATATGCAGAATGTATTCATTTTCTATTTTTTAAAGACAAAAAATTAAAAGAGCTACGTTGCAAAATAGTGTAGACCAATGAGTAAAGTGAGGGGCATAGGCCTACCCTGGCCCAATACTGGCACCACACCTGCTTCACAGGCATTAAAGATTAGATTATTAGTGTAATTTTACATGCAGAAACTGGGTTACATAGCAAGTCAAAGAGTTTTATGTGTATGGTATATAGCAAACCTGTAAAACCATAATGGGAGTGTGGAGTTTAGTGTACATACTACAGAAAAATCAGCTCTAAAGAAATTCCAAAGAAGAGACACCATACTGATTCCTCTGCTGTGGGTATTTCAAGGTGTGAGGGAAGAATGAAGAAACTGAACCTTCTAAGTTAAAGAAAGCAGAGTTTAAGAGTTGACTTGAGAAAGGTATTTAAAATTATGAAGAGAGCTAATTAGTGGGGGTAGGGGCTTTCAGCTGATACTTTAAAAAGAGTTCTTCAATTGAAGCACCAGGGCACACCTGGAGTCTACTTAAGCATAAATATTGGACATTAAAATGACCCAGATGTACCATATGTTATTATATGTATTGTGGCAGGTGGCTGGCGTCCATGCCCAGCCGGGACGCCCCTGCACACTATATTCAGGGGGAGCAGCCCTGGACAGTGCAATACCTCCCCCTGGACACTAGATGGCTGCCCCCCTGGGGTGGATTAGTGCCTCGGTTTCCCACAGTCCTCCATGGGAACTGGAGTTGGGTGCAGCTCTGTTGGATCCAGCAGGCAGCGTGGTCGTCACACCCAGAAGTGCAGCCAGAACTCTGTGATCAAGCACCTGGAGCACTTCCGGGTGACCTATAAAAGGAGCCAGCAACCACCACTCAGTGGCCAGAGTCGGGTGGAGGAGGACAAGGTTGCCTGGGAGAAGTGGTGGTGCCGAGAGGAAGAGAAAAGTGCTTTTGTGCTTTGTTACTTGTATGCTTGGGACTGTGTTATGCCTGTGGGGTTCACGGGGACGACATGCCCCACAGGTGAAGAAATATAAATAGTTTTATTTTGTTTACACATGCCTTCCATGTCCAGTCTGTGTTGGGTCAGGTGCTATACAGCATCCATCTTACTATATATATATATATATTGTCAGGGATGCCAGGGGCAACAACCCGGCTGGGACGCCTTGAGGGACCCGAAGAGGGTCAATGCCCAACCTGGATCACGTGGGGGCTGCCTTCCTGGTTGCTTTGGGGGCCACGGGTAGAGGGCTTGGAAGCCCAACCCTGTAGGGGCCCGTGGTCACTGCGAGGGGGCGCCCCAATGCCTTGGGGAACCTGGACCTCAGCACTTCCGGCCACACCAGGAAGTGCTGGGGGGAAGAAGAGAAGGGACACCCGGAGAGCTTCTGGGAGAACAGCCGGCATTTCTGCCACACTGGGGCGTGTCCAGGGAGGAATGCCGGGAAACACCTGGAGCTCATCCAGGATGATATAAAAGGGGCTGTCTCCCTTTATTCGAGGCTGGAGTCGGGTGGAGGCAGGACAAGGCAGGAGAAGAGAGAGTGGAGGCGGCCTGAAGAGAAGGCATTGTGTGGCCAGGACTGTGTTGGGGTTTGTGTGCACTGGAAACTTGTAAATATTAGTTGTAAAATAAACGTGTGGTGGTGATTAACAACATATCTGCCTGTCTGTGTCTGGGCCACGTTCACATCTCTCTTCTCCTGCCTTGTGCTGCCTTCACCCGACTCCAGCCTCGAATGAAGGGAGACAGCCTCTTTTATATCATCCTGGATAAGCTCCAGGTGTTTCCCAGCATTCCTCACTGGACACGCCCCAGTGTGGTGGAAATGCCGGCTGTTCTCCCGGAAGCTCTCCGGGTGTTCCTTCTCTTCTTCCTCCCACCACTTCCTGGTGTGGCCGGAAGTGCTGAGGTCCAGGTTCCCCAAGGCATTGGGGCGCCCCCTCGCGGTGACCACAAGCCCTCTACCCGTGGCCCCCAAAGCAACCAGGAAGGCAGCCCCCACGTGATCCAGGGTGGGCATTGACCCTCTTCCGGTCCCTCAAGGCATCCCGGCCGGGTCATTGCCCCTGGCATCCCTGACAATATATATATATATATATATACAGGGCCGGATTAAGACCTTTAGCGGCCCTAAGCACTTAAAAGATTTTGGTGCCCCCATATATATCTAACTCAAAATATAAACAATAATAAACCGTAAAATAAAAATGTACATTTTTGAAATGAAACTAAATTTGCAGTATGATGGAAAATGTTTATTTTGCATTAATGCATCATTTGCTTTATTGTAAATGGAAAATTTTTGTGGTGCCCTCTTTCCTTGATGCCCTAAGCATGTGCTTATTTTGCTTTATGGTTAATGCAGGATTTTATATATTTATATATATATATATATATATATATATATATATATATATATATATATATATATATATATATATATATATATATATATATAATTTCTTTTACAAAATCCAGTTTGCAGGGGTAAAGTGACTTCCCCATGGTGACAGAGAGGTAGTCATTGAACCAACACCTTGGCTGCTGCACCACATTGCCTACCTGTTCAGAGATGGTTCCGGCACTTCTCCAGGATCCTGCAGTTATGCTGTGGTTCCTCCATAATGCTGTAATAGAGTGATCAGAATGGCTTATTTATAACTATTTTGTTGTACATTGGTATAACATTCTCAAACTGACTAAATCCAGTTCAGGGTTGAAGAGAGACTCAGGCTTAGCCTGGTTGCATTGTGTGTAAAGTAGGAACCAACCTTGGGTTGTGTGCCAGTCCATTGTAGTCCATTCATAAACACAGCCATGCTTATACAAGGCCAATTACATTAACATGCACTTTAAAGGTACAAAAAGTTTCAAGGCTGTGGAATTGTCAAGGGAACTGAAGTAAGAAAAGGGAAACAATGATATATCAAAGAACATGTACTTTCAAGCAAAAAAGTACCTTATCTGTGCATAGAGTGTCATGGAAAAATTGTTCCTTTCAAGCTGTCCATTTGAATGAGTTAATGTCATTTTAGCGGTCCTTCTTGCTTGGCTTTTTTATGGCAGCTGCTTGTTATAATTTACACATTCCCCACCACCCCGTGTCCCTTGGGATCAAATCCAAACACTGTACCATTGTTTCTCTTCTATTCGGAAGTCCAGCAAAGGCTGTTCTTTTCATAAGATTCTCTTACTCTTCAACCTCTTAACGGTGCTTTCATTTTGAATTGATTGCCAGCTGCCATGCATTAGCGCATGAAATAAAAATCACACCAGTGACAATGTGCATATGCTTCAGCCATTGTGTGTCCCATACATTACAGTATTTGTTTAGCAGCTGCATTGCCAGCTTTCTTCTAAGATGAATGTTCTTTTTTCTCTTTCTCATTTTAAAACAATTTAATCTGTTTAAATTGTTTCAACCATTTATGGTTATTTATCCAATTAAAGTCAATTGAATGCATCAGTGTGTATTCATAATATTTAAAATGCTTACAGTTGATCAATTTGGTGCTATACGATGCTGGTAGTCCTATTACTTTTCATTGTTCTTTTTAAAATGGGTTCAGGATGTGGATAGCCTACTATCAATTGTGACAATCAGTTATGGTTTGCACTGCTGCCTCACAGATCCTAAATTTGTGGATCTGAACCCTAAACCTATCATCAACAATGTGTGTGCTTTGCTGTCTTCCAAAGACATGCGTGTCAATTGGTAACTACAAATTTGCTCTGTATGTGAATGTGCCTTGCAGTGCAGTGATGCCCCATGAATTAATGGTTCATCCCTGCCAGCATTAAAGTCCTGCACAACCTTCAATTATTTTAAACAGGTAGCAGTAATAGTAGTCATTTAGTCATGTGAGCAGAATACAGCGAAATTCTTACTTGTCCACATGTCCACATCAGCACTCTCTGGCACCATGATATACCAGAATATTTTAAGTAACAAAAAGAAACAATTAGTTTACCTACGAAAAACACTGTGTCACAGAAAGAACATTGTTTGAACAGTATGGAAAAACCTAGTGATATGTTTAGCCTCTTGTTTGTCTTCATGTACTTCTCATTTTTAAATAAACGTATTTGTTTAAGTATGGAAATTTAATTGCAGCCTGAACAATCTATTAAATAGCTACATGTAAAATGTATATTATTGATCTTTAAGATCTATCTAATTTAGTAGTTGTGATAGAGATAATTGTGTCAGGAAGATAACAGGGTGCTTAAGTGTCTAACACTGTGGCCTCATGGATCAGGTGTCCTGAGTTCAAATCCCATGCGCCTTTGCTGTCTGTGTGGAGTTTTCCTCCCATTTTTAGTGAATTAAAAAAAAGACAATGTAATCTTTCTTCTGTGTCCCCAAGTGTTTCTCTTGATGTTACCTTTGCTTCTGCCCATCCTTGTCCTCAGTGCAGGTGCTAGGTTATTTTGCACCCTAGGCAAAGTATTTGTGTGCCAACCAACTGTTTAGTAACTAACCCGTGTGGCTTGGTTTTTCCACCCTCTTATGATCTGCACCCTAGGTGAATGTCTAATTCACCTTAATGGTGGTGCCGGCCCTGCTTGTCATTTAGTGTTATCATTATTTGGCTATCTTCTATATCCAAGTCAACTTACGATATCTGAGATGCAGTCGGTGCATTTTATTTTTCATTTCTATTCAACTGAAGTACAAGCAGGTGAAGTGTCAGTGGTGGGATTTGAACCCACAAGTCCAAAGTGTTGAAATCCACTGCACCAGATGCCCTGCATGTGTTGTCGTTTACAGGAGGGTCACAATGGTGACAAGCTGTGAATGGCCATCCAGACTTATTTATCCATGTAGGTCTGCTAGACCCCACCCTCAAAGCTATGATGATAGCATTGGAATCAGCGGATGTCCCCCACTACCCCAAAAGCCGTTCTGACAATCACACCACAATTACCAAGGGATTATGAAGAGATTTACATAAGTAAAGTGGGTCTCAACATCAAAAGGGTTAAGAGACACTGTGTTAGGGTATTCCAAGATACTCCAAAGCTAATCAGAAAAGATTTGGGGGTATATAAATATCTCTACCAAATATTTGTAAAAAAGGGATTAGATCCTACATGTAACGTATGCTTTTGTTATGCACATTTCTTTATGTTATTTAACAAGCAGACAATAAATAAACATTTAGTCACTGTATATAGCACGGTACTATCTTAACTTTATGTCTAAGTTCACAATTAAATGCAATAATAACAAATACAGTATAGCTGTGGCATTAAAATGACGTTATATGAGAACATAGTTCCTTCAAAATTTAAACTAAAAAAAATTAAATCTATTTAATTAAGGATGGCATAGCACTGTTGCCTTACAATTCTAAGTGCTACAGTAGGTCACTGTCTGTGCGGAGTCTGCACATTCCTTTCCAAGTTGGGTGACTTTTCTCTAGGTACTCTGGTCTCTTCCCACTTCACTAACATAGGTCACGTATAGATTAATGGAGGGCTAACACAGAATTAATGTAATTTTCAAAAGGAGAAAGTAAAAGGTATTCCCACACTGAAAATATAAAAATAGAAAAGATGAATAGACATACAATCATTCCTCCCCTACACTATGCGACTCTTCAATTCCACCCGGAACGGTAAACGCTAACATTATTCAAAGTTATTGTCTGTTTTTACATGCATTTTTATTACTCTTTAATTTAATATATATATATTTTTTTTGTTATCAGTATACTGCTGCTGGATTATGTGAATTTCCCCTTGGGATTAATAAAGTCAGCTTAAATGTGTTTTAAGTGTGGGGAAGCAAAGTGGGAAAGGGAAGGTTAAATATGCGCTGAAAAGTTTTAAGAAATTCAGTGAGCTGTAAAAAGTTTCGTTTGTAGGATCTGCATAGCGCGTGCAACGGGCTAAAAACGTGATGCCTTGCCACATCCCTGGTTAGTTGAATCTGTGTGTGAGTAAAAATAAAATCTATCTATCTATCTATCTATCTATCTATCTATCTATCTATCTATCTATCTATCTATCTATCTATCTATCTATCTATCTATCTATCTATCTATCTATCTATCTACAATATTTCAAATATGGGAGTAAAGTTTACTGGCGAGACCAATCTGCCCTGTTCTGACAGAGTGTGATTTGCCCTGTGATGGCCTGTTGTCCCATTTATTGTTAGTTCCTGCCTTGCACTTCATAAGCGTTAGTTCCACATTATCTTGTAATGGAAAAAGCGGGTGCAGAAAATGGATGGATGTATTTAATGATGAAATAAATATTACAAGATAATAAGTCATAATTTACATATTTTATATACCATAATTACATCATAGTTTCCATTTTTTAATTCATAAATACAGGACGCCAAGTCTGAACGTTTCAGTTTTGAAAACATCATTACAGACGATACTTTCAAGTGGAATCAGTCATTGTGATGACATAAAACTTTAAATATTCATGTGAAAACCCATATCTCTGAAAGGTTTATACTAGTTCTCATAAATGGGCTACGAGATTTGTATGCTTGTACCATAAATACACTTTATAAACTGCCACAGACTTAGCTGTGTTTGGCATGCATGCAACCACTGAAGACTCAAACACCTTTGTAATAAAGATCTTTAATACAGCTCACTTCTAGTTACAAATGTCTTTTTGAATATTTTCCAATAACTAAAGTGACAGTAAGACAACAACACGCACACAGAGTAAAGCGCAGAGTCACAAAGCTCATGTGTCGACACAGTGGTCTTTGCAGATCTTCCTTCCTGCTGCTTTGTCCAGTTGTTCCCTATGAAGGCTCTCTTATTTTACGAAGGGGGAGGGTCCAGATTTCACAAAATGCTCCTTGTCCGAGGCCCGGAGTGCTTGTTTGCTCAAACTCAAAGAAGTGCCACCTTAATTGTAAGTCTGTTGAGTTTGAACAGTTGTCTCCGACAGCTGTGCGGGAGTCATATGAAGTCAGGTGGTTCAAGTAAACCCCCATCTTATGTCAAACCACAGCCATACAGCAATTTGTTTTTTCTTTTTCCCTCAGTGCTTGTCTCACACTTAAACTTTTTTTCACAGTGGATCAAAATTCATTTGACCTTCCTCCAGAAGTGTCTCAATCCACATCAGTTTATGACAGTTTGTAAAAAAATATCATTTTAGGAAATTCCCTTCCACATATATTTCCAGGTTTAAATTGAAACAATCTTTTAAATTAAAAAAAAAAAGAATTTTACAGTCATCAAAGGATGCAGCAGATTTGCATCTTGAATGCATTTGAATCCGTTGCCTCTGGTTTCACTTCGCACTGATCAAGCACACTGTATGATAGGTGATCAAATGATCAATTTCACCTTCTTTCCTTCTCTCTGAAGCATTTTGACGGCAGCAGAAATCAGCTCAGAAGAGTTCCTCCACAAAGAGAATAACGATGAGCTGAAACCAAGACCAAAATCTGTTACAGAAATTGTTTTGTATGTTTTTTTTTTAACTGTTTCTACAAGAAGATTTACAAGGCAGCCAAAGGAGGTAGGTGTAGTAGTACTTTAAAACCAGTACAGGTCCTTGCTTTTGTCCGTAGGCTGCAATCCTGAGAGAAGAAATGAGAGAACAAGGACAGAAAAAAGTATATTAAGGACAGGGAGACAAGCAGAGGAAAAAGCTCTCTCAAGCAATGAAGATGGAAGGAGAGAGAAGGCACACCAGAAAAAGAAGTAAAGTATATGAATGATGGCATCAAGCAGCTGCAGGATTTTCATTTGACAGTGAGAAGACAGCAGTTGCGTTCACAGTTGGAAATTTACACAGCAAGTCTGGCATCTCTGGTTTGGAATCGTATTGTTTTTCTTCAAGCAGAGTTTCATTTAATAAAAAAAGTATATTTATTTTATTCCAATTATGCACTTAGCATTACCACTTTACAGAACAAAATGCTTTTATCATATGTGCATGGAAGGAAAAAGATCAAGATTAAAAGTGTAACCTCTAACCGTTATGTTGTGAGACTTCTGAGTTTATAAATATATGAAATAATACAATGGTTAGTATGGCTGTATGGATGCTCCAACAATGATGGACGGATTAAAAGGCAGAAGTCTACGTGACCATCATCATCATCAAGCCCTTCCGTGAGAATCCTAAATCCAAAGAGGACTGTTTCATTTATGTGAGGTAGAATGCCCAGAGGGGACTGGGCGGTCTCATGGTCTGGAATCCCTACAGATTTTATTTTTCTCCAGCCGTCTGGAGTTTTTTTGTTTTTTCTGTCCCCCCTGGCCATTGAACCTTACTCTTATTCGATGTTAATTAATGTTGATTTATTTTGTTTTATAATTGTGTCTTTTTTCTATTCTTTAATATGTAAAGCACTTTGAGCTACTGTTTGTATGAAAATGTGCTATATAAATAAATGTTGTTGTTGTTGTTGTTGTATTAAAGAGATTTAACATCCTGAGTTTGCCTGTCTGGAGTCTACACGTTCTGCCTTTGCCTTTGTCTTTTTCCAGGTACTCTGACATTCCTCCCTCATCCCAAACAAATGTGTATGAGACTGACTGATTGTTTTACATTTGCCTCATGTGGTTGTGTGTGTGATCTAGCAACCAACTGCCGTCTAGGGTGGTGCTTGCCATGCACCTCATTATGACAAAACAGGCTCTGGTTCCCCGCAACCCAGAAATTTATTAAGCAGAATGAGAATGTAATGTTATGCAGTAGTGTCCACACTAAAAAAAAAAATCTTCATATACATCATTTTAATGAATCAGATTTAACCAGTTTATATACTGGCTGCACAGGTTGGCAGCAGTTTTGAAAGGAAATGGAATTAAGGAGAAAAGAAACTGTATAAACTAGCCAAGCTCAACTACCAGGAGATCAAGAATCTAAAAAATAAGTTCAGTGTATAAAAACACTCTGATTAGAAAAAGAGTCAAAATCTAGGATAGGCATGTAATGTAAGCCAAAACGTAATATGAAAAGACATGGCCAAAGGACAGAAAATATTTTGAAATCAAGGATCAGGATGAAGGACAAAAAAATAGTGAGACTTTTTAGGAAGAATAAATACAAACTTGGGCAAACCAGGAAGTGTACGACAGTGACCTTTTACATGTCACGCGTCACACATTCTCAGCCGTCCTAACGAACAATCGCAAGCAACCCTCAAAACAACTGTTTCAAAGGTGAGTCAAATATAATGATGTTAAAAACACACCAAATTGGCAACAAACCTGAACGCAAAATTCCCTGACCTCTCAAACACACAGAAGCAAGTTTCAAATATTTGAACATAGCCATAACTGAATTTACTTTGTATAAATAAAAATGTGCATTTTAAGCAGGAAAATGTCTGAATATAGTAATATAAGCTATAATAATTATATCTATAATCAACATATCTATGTGTTTATTATTAGCTGTTTGTATTTTTTCAGTAGTATCCTTAAAATGGTTTAGATTCAAGCATTCAAAACCTATGCTGAGTAAAGTATATACAGTAGTATGTGCTACAGAATTAAACTGAAAGAATTTGACCTCAGCAAGCTCTTGACTCAATGTCTGCATTGCGAATGGCTTCAAGCAGATCAGTTGACATGCTGCAGACAGGATGTGCAACGAGAAGCCACTGCACCCTTTCCAATCTGAATTAATGATGTCAAATTGGTACTTTTCAGGGGAATGGTATGCTTGCTAGCTGTACACTTTTTGAGGGCCATCTTTCCTATTCCTTAAAATAAATTTCACGAAGCCAATACTGTGTTGAATAAGCCTGTGAGTAATTTATTTAACAGGCAAGAAGAGAGTGATGGTTAATTCTTCATGTGATGCGTATTATTTTTTATGTTTGGAAGAAAATTAAGGTTGAGCTAGAACTGATAGTTGCAACGACAGATGAGCCACATGGACCTAGATATAAACATCACAGACATTTTCTATAACAATAGAATTCTGACAAATACAATAGTTATGTCTGGGCATAAAACATATAAAAATATCCATTTAACCATCATGGCAATAATACTAATTTTTGAAATGAGTGGGTGAGTGATGACCTCCATGCTACTGGAGCTGGTTCTGAATTGCATACTGTACACAGGTTCCCAGTTTACCTGCATCCACATTTAGGCCCAGGCTTTGTCCCATATCTGCCCCTGGTCCAGAGAAGGCACCTGGGGTTGTCCAGGCTGATGTTCCTGGTTCACTTTTTCCAATGTCACATTGCGATGAGCCAGGAGTTGGAACAGTGGCTGGAGTTAGCCGATGTGGTCTCATCGATGGCACTAGCAGAGAGCTGTAGCGAGGGTCAAAATGAGTACTGTAGACATCATGCATGCTAGGCCGTGGGTAGGCAGAGCTCTGTGTGCTGATGGCCCCACCCAGAGAGTAGGGGTGGTGGTGGTGGTGAGGATGATGCCAAGGTTCTGGAGGCCCCTGGTGCAGATGACTGTGTAATGAGGCAGATGAGTAAGGGTCTGTAGGGAAGGGAATCTCAGTGTGAGAGGCCCCTAAAGCACTGCTGAGACTGCTGCTTAAGGTGGCCGTGACTGAGGGCTGGTACGTGCTGTTCCAGAAAGAAGGTGGAAAACTTCTTTGGCTCATTGGGAATGATCCATCTGCAATACAAGAAGATTTAGGAATAAATGAATAAATATGTCTAGACTTCTCAGTGAAAATACAATTCTAGAAAAAAATATTTCTTTCAAAGATAAAAAAAAAAATTAAAGGGCTATGGAGAAGTCCCTCTAATCCCTATAACATCCCCCCTATGTTTTCCCTCTGGACCATCCACCTGTCGTGATCACTCACCTGAATTTCTGCTTTCGTCTCAATTTCATGTCTCTTTTAAACCAAAGCCACTATCATTTTGATTTTTTTAACAAAATTAATTGGTCCATCTCATGCTACATTTTCATTTGTAGATACATCATGAAACAGAAACCTAACAGGTTGTATGTTAAGATAAATTACTTTCAAATTCATTGGCTACCAAACTTAAACCATAAAAGCGAAATTAATACTAGCCTAATACTTTTTAAAATATGCTTATAAAAATATTTTTTATAACGCAAAACATTTCATTATGCGTAAAAGAACTCAGGCATGGCACAGATCATGTAAATGCACTGTTGTTGTGGTGAATAATTCATTTCTCATACCTGCTGGATGTCAGACAGGCTCATAGGGAGCTGGAGACAATCCTGGCAGTGACAGCTGTAAGAGTTACAATGAGGCCAGGTCATTCAGGCCAACATAGGCAGTTAATTTCGATTCACCAAGTGTGAAAACGGCGATACAAGCTAAATCATTTTTTTTTTAGTTAAATGCAAAGAATTCTCAATGTGGAAGGAGTGTAGTGCCTAAAATACCTAATGGAAATTAAAAGTACAAAAATACTGTGTGAAATTCCACCACTTCATTTGCTATGTTATCCAGCGTGCTGTTAGCGGAAACACATGAAATCAGATGCATACCAAATGGTGCCAAACACAGGAAATACTTAAATATTTAGTGGCTTCTTAACGTTCAACAATTTATAATAACATTTATAGAAATAACATTTTGAAACCTACTTAATTACATTCAGGGCCAAAGGAGACATGCCCCAGCAGCAGCATAAGGAAGGTTGATGCCAACCCTGGACTGGCCACTAGTCACTATCATAGCACCCTCTCACATATACATCCACACAGGGCCAGTTTAGGGAGGATGGTATTCGTAACACATATATTTTAGTTATGTACAAAAATGCAAAAAAAAAAAATAGTACTTGAATAAAGAATGGCTTAAAATACGGGAGAGCATACAAACTCCATGGAGACGGCGACTGGTTCTGGGTAATTCAACCATGCTGGATCTGAAAGGCATCAGCACTAAGACTGCACTACCTATAGAATGCATTAGGGAATCAGTGACTTTATCTTTAACCTTTTTCATTAAAGGAAGAAGAAGCCTCTCACCATTGCCATAATGACAGTGGCTCCTGCTGCATACTTATGGGATGATGGGATGAAGAAGACAGGGGTTGCACTCTTTCCAAGCAACCCCTTGCCAAAATGGTTTCACAAGTCACCCATATTAAGGGCTGTTTTACATTCTGTTTACTTTGACTATGGTAAGTCATTTTATCATTAAAATCTCTTTTTAATATCAAATCCTAAAATGGTTTGCCATATATACCACAGACACATCCTAGGCTACTGCTTATGTCATCTAGGCCACAGGCCAGCTCTTTCGTCATTCATATATATTGATCTAAATATTCCCAACACGAGACTATTGTATTCAGAACATTCAGAAAAACAAACAAACAACCAAAAAAAAAACTTATGAGCAATGGAATCCATGATACATAACTTGTAATCATTTTGTGCTGGTTAAGCTACAGTATGTAGACGTTAAATATGACAAACCCCTGTACTGCTGGGTCAGCATGCAGATGTCTAAAGACCCTAGCATTAATGAGAACAATGATCCAAATTTTTGCCATATACCCTGGAACTGCTTCTTCCACTTTTCCCAATTTAAGCTGTGTGTTCCAAGATATTACTAATTTGACTATTGCAGTGAGGTGAACAGTTGTTTATATTACTATTCAAGATCAAATTAAATAAAAATACTTTTATTTGCCTGATAAAACTTGCTATTTATCAGTATAAAGGAACATCTATCTGTATATCAATCTAAAAGAATACTTTAGAAGAAAATTTTGCGTGGTCTTCAGAAATTTCAAAATGTACCTCTTTACAAACTCAAAGGGCAATATGATAAAACAGTTTTATCCACTAACATCAACATCATACACTTTGAAAGGCAACATTTTAATTAAAATCATGTTCATGGGAATGGAAAAAACTGTGGAGTTTATTGTTTGTTATTTATTAAATGTTTATGTGAGGGGCATCATTGGCTGGGAGATATTTTTCCAGGTTCTTTTTGGCATGAGAAAGCAACATGCGCTTTCAAAAACTCCCAACCTCTATATTACTACCATAAATGCAGCTAAACATGGAGGTGACTTTTGCTGGCCACCATCTGCTAGAAGATAATTATAAGTACATCAAGAGAATATACAATTAGATTCAAGAAAAAGATACTTTAGATGTTTAATTAAACATTCATAAAGTATACTTTTATTGAATATTGTATTCATATTTTAAATATTTTTTTTTCCTGGTGATGTCAACAAGGGCCACTATATACTATAGTACCCCAGCAAAATGGGATGAAATCTCAACATATTATCTATGTGTGTACAATTTGTGTGTTCTACTGTCTTGACAGAGTTTTTTCCTTTGTGCCCTCAACAACCACAACCTTTCGTCTATTGGTGAGGAGCAAAAGCTTTAGAGTCGTCAAAATTTTCGATCTCCGGTTTTCAATGGATCTGCGATGTTTTAGAGTATCTTGATACCGAAAACATCGATATCTTGATGATGGGTGAGTGCCTGTCTGTGTGTGTGTTTGTGTGGGTGTCTGTGTGTCACAGTTTCTTGTGGACGGTCTAGAGCCAGAACGGCTGGACAGAAAAATTCCAAACTTGAAATTTAAGCCGGTTTTGAGATGATGATGTATTGATTAGTTTCTGAGCCAAATCGTTCAAGAAAAACAAGCACTTTAGAGGAACCCTCAAATACCACAATTCTGTAATTAATTATTAATTTTTCTCATCATTTGCTATTGTAATGACCTATTTTATGATCAGAAAGATTATCAGAGCAGTAAATAATTACTGAAATGTTATTGAATAGTTCTGGTAAATTGGTTCCTAGGGCACAAAGCCTATTGACACTCACGTCCAGATTTTTATTTCTCTGTGTACTGCAGTTTTACTCCCACATTCAACAGATGAGCACATCTATCTATCTGCAAAAAATGTTTGTACTGATCGAACATTTCCTTAGTTTATTATGTACAAAATACTTTCAATAACAATTCAATAGAAACAACATTTTAAAATATCTAATATTTGTAACTTTTTTGAAAAAAAAAAGATGAAAATTGTTGTAATTTATAGATTACATCCTTAATAAAATGCTGTGCTAAAAGAAAAGGCAAACTAAAAAAAAAATGTAAAACTAATTAAATGACGGAATAAAACTGATTTACTCTAAAAGAGTCTGAGACTTTCTGAGTTGATGTTGCAGACCGTGTTTCGATGTCGGTATTTTCTTTCGTATTTTAGAATATAAGATGAAATAAATAAACATCCTACCTGAGACAAAACTCCTATACGTAAATGTAAAATGTTTATATATTACCTGTGTCATTCAGGATTGACTTTAAAATTCTGCTTATGGTTTATAAAGCCTTAAATAATCTCGCTCCATCGTATATATCGGAATGTCTGACACGTTATATTCCAAATTGTAACCTCAGATCCTCAAATGAGTGTCTCCTTAGAATTCCAAGAACAAAACTTAAAAGAAGTGGTGAGGCGGCCTTCTGCTGCTATGCACCTAAAATCTGGAATAGCCTGCCAATAGGAATTCGCCAGGCTGATACAGTAGAGCACTTTAAAACACTGCTGAAAACATATTACTTTAACATGGCCTTTCTATAACTTCAATTTAACTTAATTTAACTTAATCCTGATACTCTGTATGTTCAATTTCCTCATAATAAGTATTCATGGTGGCTCTAAAATCCGTACTGACCCCTACTCTCTTTTCTGTTTCTTTTTCCAGTTTCTTTGTGGTGGTGGCCTGCACCACCTCTACCTACTCAAAGCTTCATGATGCTCCAACAATGATGGATGGATTAAAAGGCAGAATTCTACGTGACCATCATCATCAATGAGGGGACTGGGCGGTCTCGTGGTCTGGAACCCCTACAGATTTTATTTTTTTCTCCAGCCGTCTGGAGTTTTTTTGTTTTTTCTGTCCCCCCTGGCCATTGGACCTTACTCTTATTCGATGTTGATTTATTTTGTTTTCTTATTGTGTCTTTTATTTTTCTATTCTTTATTATGTAAAGCACTTTGAGCTACTGTTTGTATGAAAATGTGCTATATAAATAAATGTTGTTGTTGTATCTATCTATCTCTTGCCTTTAATTTAATATCTATCTATCTATCTATCTATCTATCTATCTATCTATCTATCTATCTATCTATCTATCTATCTATCTATCTATCTATCTATCTATCTACTAGACAGGTAATAGTATAATTAAAAAATATGCAGCTGCTTTCTTCAGCATTTGCGTGTGTGTGAATGTTTCTTCACCGGCGCTCCCTCTCTTAAACACATTGCCATTAAGCCTGCTTCTCAGATATTGTCAATGTTTTTGAGGCGGCTTTGAAGATGACTTTTTGCATACCTCCCATGCCATTTCTCCTTATCTGTCTCACACTCACACCTCTATTAAGATCTATCTATTGTATACATATTCAAACACATGTTAAGCACATGCTCAAATTAAATGTTAAATGTGAATATAGAAATACATATTGGGGTTTTGCTAATAAACATTTACTGGCACCATTTTGTCCAACTCATGTATCTACAACCTTTGTTTTCATAGAGAGCATTCACTGTGATGAACTTAAGAAACCTTCACTTAATACAGAAGACTTTTTCCTTTCATCATCACACCTTTTCTAGAAGAATAATACATTTTACTAGATACATTTTATTTTGACAATTGCTTCCTATAGTAGGTAACAATGGACATCCCAATGTCTTTTGCAGAAGTGACTTGTGTCCACTTTTTAGATTTTTACTATTACAGGCAGCCTACATTATTGTGTTTTGAACATACCTTGTTTAATATATTTCAATAATATATTATTATGAATCTGACCTCTCATTTTGTATTGCATTCATCATTTGCCAGTCAGCAAACATGAAACAAAACATTTGTTAGAATTTATCAGCGTGTCTTTACTTTTGCAGATTTCAAATAAGCAAACACTCGTGAAGGGGCAATGAAGTGTGTGGACTGTTAGTTTGAATTCTGAAATGAGATTAAACAGAATGCATTTGTTTTTTCACACATATCATCACCTTACCGTTTTAAAGTTTTTTTCAAAGCTACTGAAATAAAATATATACTGATTCTTAAAATACCTACAACTGGAAACTACTGAATTTATAGCCTGCACAAAAGAAATAGGATCTTACAATTTAGTTTCGCATTATGCTGTAGTGGATTGCAAAGATATCGCTTGTGTGTAATGTTTTTGAATAGACTATTAGTAGCGTTTCAGTATGACAAAATGACTGGCTCTTTAACAATATGAAGAACAAGTGCAAAGCACACGCCCACTGTTTAAGGTACAATACCTGTAACAGAGTGCACAGGTCCCACAACGTTATGGATCTAGGATCTTCAGATATATTACAGTACAAATTATGTATTTCATACAATTTTCTATGGAGACAAAATGTGTGGCAATCCTGCAAAGCAATTATTTTGCTCTCTTGTTGGCCAAGATAGGGTTCTTCAAAGCACATATGGACAAGTCATGTTTTCCTGTCATTTCAATGTACTAAATTTCTCACTGTAATGTCTATTAGTGTGCTTTCCTAGTAGTATGTAATTAACAGCCTTCTTTTGAAAATATTTTCTGCTTACAAATGAATCCAAAATACAACCCATTAGTGCAAATGATTAAAAACAACCTAACTAGTAGTATTATATTTAGAATGGATGTTCTGGGTATATGACAACATGGTGGCATAGAAATCATTTTGCTGCTTCATAGATCCATTACCCTGGGTTCAAATCCAAGACTTGGTTATTGTACGTATGGTTTTTCCTCAAAGTATGTGGGTTTTCCTGTCCAAATTCCCAAAAAGTGCTGTTTGAGAATATGAGGGAGAGGACCCTGAGATGGACTGGCACCCATTCCGGGTTGTTCCTGCCTTATGCCCAAAGCATTCTGTAGAAATTCTCGACAGACTCCTGCACACTGTGAGCCTGAATTGGATTAAGAGGGTTTAAGAATGTTATTATCATTGATGATGTGTTTATTTCAAAACATGGAATCACAATTATGTCATAATTAACTTGCTGAATATGGTTTCACAAATGTTTGAAATGTGCCTCTTTACAAACTCCAAGGGCAGTATGGTAAAACTTTATTATCTATTAACCCCAACCTTGTGTACTTTCAAAAGACAATATTTTAATGAAAAATGTGTTTATGGGAAGAAAAAATATTGTTGAGTTTACTGTTTGCTATTTAATAAATGTTGATGTAAGGGACAGCATTGCCTGGGTTCTTTTATGTGTGAGAAGGCTGACCTGCCATTTTAAAATCCCAACTTCTGTATTACTACTGTAAATGCAGTGGAACATGGGGGTGCCCTTTGCTGAAGCCACCATCTGCTAGAAGATGATTATAATAAGTAAATCAAGGGAATAAACAGTTTCAAGAAAACAACACTTTTCCATATAATAAAATGTACATAAACTATACCTCAACTGAATACTGCAAAGTATTCATTTTTATTTTTTTCCCCCTGTTAATATCGACAACTCTACACTGCAGTGTTTGGGACTGCTGTCTCATGGCTCCATCAAAATGGGATCAAATCTCAACATGGTGACTGTTTTTTTCAGCTTTACTCCCACATTTCACAGATCTTTATACCACATTAATTCACCAGCACGAGTGTGCTAAATCCAGAGTTGGCTCCTATCTTATACTGTGTACTATGGGAGTAATGACTCTGGAGATCATTAGATTGGATTTGTACAATAAATGGGCATTGAATCAATGCAAAATAATTAGTTTAGCTTCTCATTTGACTCTAAACTGCTAAATAAAAACAGTTCAATTATAATGTACATTACTTTTTGTTTTAGTAAAAATTGTGAACAGAAACAGTAAAATCCTGTTCATAATGCTGTTCATAAATCAATACTGTGTGATCATACCCTTCAATATGGGTATGTTTCCAAATTCTAGAAAGAAAAATGGATCATTTAATATCAGCATGGCCCGGATTAACATTTTCCTTCACAGTTTAGCCTCAAAATAGAAGAAACAGCAGAATACTCAAAAGAACCAAAACTAGGCAAAAGAATGGAATAAAAAAAGAAAAAGTGTAGAGTGTAATACAGCTGCTAAAGGTGAATGGCAAGTAAAGCAAAACATGTAATAGTGAAAATATGGAGCACTCTAGGATGCCATAAACAAATATCAAGTATCATCTAATCTATAAGTTAAACTGCGTCGAAAAGGGCTGGAGAAAAGTCAGACAATCTGGCCCTTTTATTGTGAGAGTGGAGGAATTAATGCATTCTGGTACTTAAATACACATTCTACCACCAAAGATTAAATATGAATAACAGAAAAAACTGTTTTCTGCAGTAAATAAATTCTGGAATTTATTTGAATATCAACTATATACTTTAACTAACCAAGAAAAAAATTACATACTCCTTATTTAATTAAAGACACATTATCTGTTATATTGCAACTAAACTGATGGAAAATTTCTCAACAAATTTAAATGTTCAATGTAAAACAACTTTCATGTTTTAGTACATCAAAATAAAACTGTTCATCCTATTCTTGTGATATATTGTAAAAGCCTAAAAAAAAAATAAGCTAGCTTCTGGTTATGTGTTTTTATCAAGTTTCTGTTATATTTTCAAATATAATTACCAGATTTTAACAAAATCACATACAAAAATAAAAAGAACTACCTATGTGATGTTTAAAAAAATGATGTAAAATGAAATATTAAAAGGCAGAACAAAAACAATGTTGTAAGACCCAACTTAGTTTTAATGCAAAAAAAAATAAAATGGGACTCGGCTGGCACTGGAGTGTGAAGATAGTGTAGTGGTTGGCACTGTTGCCTCACAGTTCCTAGGGTTTGAGTGCCTACCGTGACTCGGTCTATGTGCAGTTCGTAAGGTTCTTATGATGATCATGTTGACTTTCTCTGGTTTCCTCCTCCCACATCCCAAAGTGTACATTAGATTGATCGGAAACTTTAAATTGTCCAGAGTGTCAGTGGATGCCGCAGTGTGCATGAGCGTGCCAGGTGCTTGGCTTGATTTCAGCCTTGCATTTGATGCCACTGTGAAAATGGATGGAGAAACAGATGTTATCCAAGAATAAATTTCATGAAGATGTCATTGAGAACGTACTGTGGAAGCTAAACAAATTTTGATATATTTAAATTCAGTTTCATGTGTGGATTTTTCAGGCTTCTCTGTATTTTTTTTTACTGTTTTGTACATTTGAAACATAATTTCACTAGAATTTGCACTTTTTTGAGTTTGATGTAGTTGAACTAAACTCTGGCCCCCATAACCCTGAACTGGATTTGTAAAGAAAGGACAGGTGGGTTTTCTTTTTTCAAACACAGCTGTGGTGTGCCATCACTTCTGCTTGGCAGATACCACAGGTATGCTTCAGTGAACTCAACATGTGATTTAATGTGCTGCTTCATTCAAAGAAAACAGTTATTGCAAGTGCCAGTTTGCTAAAACATGTTAAAATTGCTAATTCAAAATATTATTTAAATATTTATATTATATGGTATAGTGATATTTCTTTTTGTTTTCAAATCACTATGCTTTACAGCAAGTACTACTGCTTGCCCTCAGGTCCATTGCTACTGATTTTGGACCATTGTTATTGTGCCAACAAATTAAAATTAAATAGTGCTGCTATCCCAATATTTGACTTTGCTCTGACTTTAGTCCAGGGCACTAAAATGCGCTTATACCATGTGATCATACTGTTATTGCTATAAAAATGCATGTCTTTTCTTTACTTAAGTGAAGTTTTTTAAGTTATTGCCAAAAATATGAAGAAAAGTAAATTATTTATAAAAAGTTTTAATTTTCCCAGTATTCCTGAAAATGAGAACATTTCCATAAGAAATTTGACATGTACTATTTAAATGTGCTTGGAATGACAGTTTCTCTAAATGTGCCCCCATAGAAAGAATAAAGCCTGTCTTCACAAACAAATCTGAAACAATTAAATGCAACCTTAAATTAAATGTTATATTTTTGCAGATTGAATTAGTAAGCAGAATCTCACTTATATGAGAATGGGAAGAAAATGATTTTCTTAAAAGCTGCCAACCTGGTGCCAGTTTGCTCCCTACCCTCCTGTTTTAGTTGGCATTTAGTGGCCATTGAGTGATGTCCTGCAATACTAGGCTACTTTTTTGCACTAATATGTAAAAAACTGATCTGTTTGGATAAAAAAAATTCATTCAACTTCTAAAGTGCATTAAGTTACATTACTTTAACTCTGAACAAAACACCTCTAAACTTCATAAATTGCTACAGCACACAAGTTTATTTTATATATCCTGGCAGCATCAGGTGCCAACAACACAGAACAATTGCTAGTGTTAAATTAACTCTTACATTGTAAATTAAATCTTTAAAAATGTATATATGAAAAGGGAGTTCCCATATATTTCCTTGTGTTAATATATACAGTATATTAATTTATATATTTGCAGTGTGTGAACCAGCCATGAACAAGGCATCAGTCTATCTCAAAGCCCACTCAAACTAAGCCCAAGACTCAAACTGGGCCAAATGGGAATCATCAATTAATGCAACACACACATCTTTGGGGAAAAGGAAGACAACTGAACTGGAAGAAAACCCATGAAAAAATGAGCTGAACATGCCGTCTACACACAGAGAAGGACCAGACTTCAGATGCTGGATCCGTGAGACCACTGTGCCACCCAAGAATATTTATATTTTTAAAATATTGATAATGCACATATTTTATGAACTCGTTTAATTAAATGAGGTTCACAGTGAGCTGGGATCTGCCTGGCAAAGAGATTAAATAAGGAAAAAAACTAATTCTATATTGTACATGACTCCATTACAAGGTGCAATATGCATATCTCTGTGTTCTATCACAATGAGTCCATTTAATTCACCAGTTAAGTTATTAATCATGATTTTTGAAGTAAATTGGAGTACCAAAAAAAAAAAAAAACCCTGGTGGACATGAGGAAGAGGTCCAGGCTACTAAATTTGAACTCTAGAACTCTAAGGCAGCAGTGTTAATAACTGCACAACTATGCCACTCAGTTCAGTTTGCAACTGTTTACAATATTTAATTCTGATATTTAGCTTTTTAAAAAATGTAAACATGTAACAGTACAATTTGCTTGAATGTAATATGTTACTAATTTATGATCATGGAAACTTGCATTATAATATTATTGTATTATAATATTGTTTAAGGAATGTATATATCATTAAACATAATTTATGAACTGAAATTAGTTTATTTTAGTTTTTATTTTATTTGGACTTTCCTGTTTAGTTAAACCTTCCCATTAACCTAGCAGGCATGGTTTCTGAGGCGTAGGAACAAAACCACAAAGGCCTTAAGAAAAACCCACAATATGAAAACACCACACTGACTGTAACCAGCCTAGACTTTGAAACCACATTTGGAAATGTGGAAGAAGGGCAAAAACCTCAGCCCCTCCATACCTTCCTCCAGCTGACTGTGAGACCCCTTAAATAGTCTTTTGACCTTCTTGTGCTATGTATGAATAAAATAAAGATAAACATGAGCCAAATTTCTTAGGGTTTACTTTATAAAGGTGCTATATCAAATAAAAGTTTCTGTTTAACAATTTATTTAATAGCACTAGCGGTGTGTTATATTAATGATCTCTCTTTTAAAGCAATACCAATGACATATATTCTTTTTCATTTTCATAATATGTATTTATTTATTATCTATCTATTATATCTATTTATTTAAACCCACTTTATCCAATTTTAGGGACGCAGAATCTCTTCTTTAACAGAATGAGTTAAGCAGCACACCAAATGTGCAAGCCTAGGACACTGACTGCTCATAGTATTTTCTTTTTTGGTGTCTTTATATTTGTGGCTGCATAAACTGATGGCAACGGTGGGCTGGCACCCTGCCCGGGGTTTGTTTCCTGCCTTGCACCCTTTGTTGGCTGGGATTGGCTCCAGCAGACTCCCGTGACCCTGTTGTTGGATAATGGATGGATGGATGGGTCATCTTTCATTTCCACTGACTGAACATTTCAAAAGATGCTGAATCTGTCCGAGTCTGATAAGTAAACACCTCATTAGACTTGTATAGGAATGACTAATTTATAGCCTAAACAAGAAGGGTGCAGAAGGGTACTCGCTTCATTTTAACTCAATGAATTATTTGAAGATTTCATCCTGAAAACGCCTTATATGTATAACAGGAAACCCATTACATATTCTTTGTTGAAATAGTGAAAAAGGGGAAAAAACTTTTTCCAAAATTAATTTTATAGCATTTGTGCAATTTGCATATGGTAGTTTTGTGGTTTGATTCATTAACCATGTCTATCAAATCTGATCTTTGTATACCACAGAGGAATAACAAGATACTATACAAAAAAAGCAAATGAGAATCTGCAAAGAAAACTAATGAAATAAATTAGAAGTGAATTCAATGTTACGTGGTATCAGACAAGCAAAAGAGAGGAAAGGTGTTGCAGGCAGTTACACATTTTTCAGGAAAGTTGCAGAATTGGGACATAACACTTTCACAGTATGGAATAAATGTTGAGCATCTATCTTTTTGTCTCCACTCTACAAATAAAATAATACATGACTAGCAAATTTTCTTTGTGACTAAGTGTCGATTTGACAACAAAAAACAAACACAAAGGATCAGGTATCATGATCTGTCAACAGAATGGAAATCGCTCTTGAAATCCGGGCTTTAAGAATGTGTTGCAGCAAGAAAGCCTCTGATAAGATAAGGGGAAACGACTGAGTGGCATACATGCATGCAACCACTCAGAAGTTAAGTTTGGAGAATTTGAATCAAAGGGGCTTTGAACAAATAAGACGACATTTCTTTCATATGTATCAATTGAATGACAATCTTGCTGTTCATTCAATCCTTCATTAGTGGTTTCCTGCAGGGGTTTCCGGTTTCTTCCACCAGTTCAAAGATTTACAATCAGCCTGTTTGGAGACTTAAATATTGTGGGATGTTCTTTTTTGTGGCTTTTGATAAACCTGCAACATTGAGCAAGCTGCTGTCAGGCAAGACTCTTATAATCCAGATCAGCAGAAGCAATTGAATCTATTATGCATAAGTATCCATCCATCCATCCATTATCCAACCTGCTATATCCTAACTACAGGGTCTGGAGGGTCTGCTGGAGCCAATCCCAGCCAACAAAGGGTGCAAGGCAGGAAACAAACCCTGGGCAGGGTGCCAGCCCACCGTAGTATGCAAAAGTAATACTTATAAAATTGAGAGTGTGGTCTATTGTTAACTTATCTGGCAGACACTTTTTTCCTGGACGGCTTGCAACATTTGAGCTACAATTGGTTATATTACTTTTGTTCCATTTGTAGCACAGGGACGTGAAGTGACCCTCAGATGGTCACACAGTGTCATTAACAGGATTTGACTCCACAACCTCAGAGTCTAAAGTCCAAAATCTTAAAAACTATACAACACTCCTTGTATGCCTGCTCTAAAAACTTACTTCATTGTATATAGTTCAGTGAGTACATGCAAGATTTCAGCATAATACATTCCTAGGACCTTCCTTAACAGCTTAAGGTAAGAAAACTGAAACTTTCAGTTGTCATATCTTTTTCTGCACTCCTAAATGTGTTTTACCCATTTTGTATTTGTTGAACCTAACGGTTTGCTTCCTCCTTCAAGTAAACTTTATGGATTCCAAACCTATGGCATAAGCCTTACGGGGTATTCTCAAGGGCAACAGAACTGTCACCTGTCAACGGGGAAAATAACGGATTTACCTTAATCAAGCAACCTGCTACATACTGTTATCTATACGGGTAATGTTTTCACGTATGTGCATTTAAACCCGAGTAGCCTGCACAAACACTAGCGACCCCTTGCTCACCTCTCCAGGACGCTCCACTCCTCGAGCTCTTACTGCTGGGAGCGTAGCTACTGGGCTGGCTCAACGCCCTGCTGAAATGCTCATCCACCACCGAGCTTATATCCCCTTGGAAATAGGTGAAGAGCACGCAGCGGGAGTTGATGTATTCTGCTTCAGGGGGCCGCTCCTTTTCTTGGGTGCATTCTTCCTCTTTGATGGTTGGCGCAGAAAGACTGGAAAACGAATTGCTGCTGCTGCTGCTGCTACTACTGTTGCTGTTGCTGCCACTTTCTGGTGCTTCTTGCATTTTGGGGTAAAAAGCTAACTTCTGCAAGCAAAAAAAAAACACGATTCGAATTAGGTGGCTTTAGTTTTGCATACAGATTTACCAGCTCAACAGACGTAAATGAACTTATCTACTGTAAAAATATTGAAATCAATTAATGAGTGATTAAATCAGAGGGAACAACAACCACAACAACATTGAAATATTCACAATTAAAGGTATATGTGGTAATACTGTATATGCAGGTCCGCGAAACAAACGTGCACGGCCAAACCAACATAGTAAGTTAAGTTTACCTCCGCGAATATCTGGAAAGATTAAAGGTAACACTTAAATGAAACGAAAACCGATTATATTATATTCATTTCGTATACATTGTGATTAAGAAGTGACTGTCATTAATTTCAGTTTTTCATTTTTGGAGATGCATAAGAATCTGACAATTCAGTTAATAGACAACGTATCGAACCACAAGGGCGCAGTGCGGGAGAAGAAACCTCACTTTTGTCGATCTAATCATCTTGTCACACCACATCATTCTGCGGGAGGATTTATTTGTTCTGTAAGATACGTACCGTCAGACTTTATTCCATATCTTGAATCACATACTTTTAAAAATGTAATCGATTTCGTCGAAACAGTTACCAAAGCATTTTAAAACCACCGCGATTTCAACGTCAATAAATCGAATCTTTCAAATTGACTCGATTGCTTATTTAGTCTCCAGAGTTTCAGTCGGAATTAAAATTCTTGTCACTTGACAGGGCTATAAAACGTCGCTTACCCGACGCATACAGAGCGGACACATTTCCACACTTGTTTTTAAATTGTAGGTTTTTCTTTTTCAGAATGAAGACATGAAAAGGACAAATCCTCTTTGGTTTTAAAGGAAAGAGCAATTGGACTTTGAGTGCGAGTGGCGTTACATTATAAATAAACCGTTATATTCAGTAAAATACGCGTACAATAAATTTAGAATGTGTGATATAAAAATTACTATTATATAAAGAAAGAATAAAAACTAAAAAATCGGAAAGTACCTATGCAAGCAGACTGAAAAATCTTTCTTTTTACTCTTCGGTTTCACATAAAAATAAAAAGAGCATATCATTATGAACATTACAATTAATAGTACAGCTGGAAATTATTACCGGTATAGCTAAAACTGTCACTCTGCGGGCAGCTGACAGTCAGAAACAAATGTGTTTTATAGTTAGAATACATTTAAGCTGGGTTTATGGCTAGGGGTTATTTCTGCCCTGTGCCCGGTGTTGTTGTTAAATACCCCGACACAATGCAACATTGAAAGTACAGTAAATTTAGCGAGATGGTTATTCTTATACGCAATAAGCCTTCTGGATTCTTTTATTGACTTTTATTCTTAAAGTATTTTTTCCTTAGCTGTGCACATTATTTACAAAAAGAAAGTCATTGCTTCTATCCATTTTACGTTTTATATTTATAAAAAAGTTTACACAACTTTGCTCAGAGAAATAAACTAATAAAGACATTCTACTGTGCTGAAATTTGACAATTGACAGTTTTATATAAAGTACAATAGCTATTGCTTTAGTATAAACATATAACTTGAAAATTTGATGACTGAACGATCTTTCTTGATATTTATTTTGAATTTGTGTTTTTGTCGGTGTATATATTTCATTAGATAGATAGATAGATAGATAGATAGATAGATAGATAGATAGATAGATAGATAGATAGATTTTATTTTTACTCACACACAGATTTAACTAACCAGGGATGTGGCAAGGCATCACGTTTTTAGCCCGTTGCACGCGCTATGCAGATCCTACAAACGAAACTTTTTACAGCTCGCTGAATTTCTTAAAACTTTTCAGCGCATATTTAACCTTCCCTTTCCCACTTTGCTTCCCCACACTTAAAACACATTTAAGCTGACATAGCATAACGTATTTGCATTACTACTTTAGTCCGTTAATGTTCGCACTTTGATTTCCACTATGTATCCTATAGAAGTTCATTCAAATAAAAAAAATGGATTGATATGTAATAACGAAGGCGGAATCAGCCTAAACGAGACATATCAAGCAAATTAACCCTTGAGTGATTTCCGGAACAGACTTACTCAAAACAGAAAAATAAATCCTATTAGACATAGATAACAGTGCTGTACCGGCAGTTGTGCATTTTTCCAAACAATCTGACAAACGTACCTGGTGGTGGTAAGGGGTGTACGCTGCTGCGAAATAAGGTTGTGGCGGACCATAGACTTGATACATTACATCCAAGCAGCTCATGGCTGAAGACGCCTATACTTTATGGAATAGCGTTCACTGAAGGAAAGTGGTGCTTCATTGGCGACAATGCATCGATAATTCCTTGAAAAATGTTGATCTAAAAAGAAAGAGGTGTTTCGACTTTAGTTGATAATGTCCATGCAACAAGGTAGCTCCCGCTTTCGGCCTCGACCATGCAACATTAGGAATACCGCTAACTGGTCTAAAGCCATTAAACCCCCACGCAAAACGCATTGACGTCTAACTTGAGGATTTTACCAGCCAATCTGAAGCAAGTGTGCGAGTTGACCCTCCTGCCAAATAGGCTGCTCCTTCAGAAGACGTTAACTTCTGTCCATACGGGACTTGCGGATGGCAGGTGTGCACCATTTATATCTGTGTCTAACCACACACATTTTATTTAACAATGTCCATATCCTGCTACCTCATCTTTGTTTACGATACGCTGATAGTTTTAACAGATTTAGTGTATAACAACAACAACAACAACAATAATAATAATAATAATAATAATAATAATAATAATAATAATAATAATAATAATAATAATTTAATGCATGCAAAGTTAATGCAAAGAATTAATATAATGTTGTCCAGTGCGTTGAACTGCGTTTCCAAAAGTTAATGAAAATGCATTACTGCTTAACAAACTATAACAGTTGCAAATTTCATCTGGTAATTTAGCTTCTTTCAGGTGGAAAGGAACCCAAAGAATAATTTAAAACAACTGCTAGAGGTACACAGAAATGGAATGCAATTTGGGCATTATCATAAAACTAGTAGGGCTGGTGTCCGTATAACTTCGAATTACAAATATAATATTTTACTGATACTGATAAATGTTGCAGATATATGGAATATGAAAGGCACTGTAATAGATAGATAGATAGATAGATAGATAGATAGATATTAAAATTAAAGGCAAGAGATAGATAGATAGATAGATAGATAGATAGATAGATAGATAGATAGATAGATATTAAATTAAAGGCAAGAGATAGATAGATAGATAGATAGATAGATAGATAGATAGATAGATAGATAGATAGATAGATAGATAGATATTTCATCCTATTCATTGCCACGAATAACGACTACCGTGGCACACTATGGTTTAACATGTTTGACATATTCTAATTTGTCCGAATTCATAATATATAAACTTTTTATATTCACGTATAGGAGTTTTGTCTCAGGTAGGATGTTAATTTATTTCATCTTATATTCTGAAATACGAAAGAAAATACCGACATTGAAATACGGTCTGCAACATCAACTCAGAAAGTCTCAAACTCTTTTAAATCGGTTTTATTCCATCATTTAATTAGTTTTAATTTTTTTTTTGAGTTTGCCTTTTCCTTTCGCACAGCATTTTATTAAGGATGTAATCTATAAAATACAACAATTTTCGTTTTTTTTTTCAAAAAAGTTACAAATAATAGATATTTTAAAACTTTGTTTCTATTGAATTGTTATTGAAAGTATTATGTACATAATAAACTAAGGAAATGTTCGATCAGTACAAACATTTTTTACATTCCATTTGACAGAATTAGTATTTTTGTGCACAATGAATGCTTTAATGCCATTATATTTACACAGTCTAATAATACAATTTAGGTTTGTCACCCTGCTTTGTGACAAGCACTTATATTGTAAATCAGGTGAAAGTTTTAATCATTATGCCTTCATTCAATTAGCACAAACGTTTTCTATGCATTGGTAGCAGCGCAGATACAATCATCCTTCAAATTACTGTTTCGGAATAACAACATATTAAAATTAGAAATGTAAAATGGACATAAATTGTGTGGCATGTAATTCGATTCAGAAATACTTCTGTTTATTTTAAGAAAAACAATAATCATTGCTGAATCATCTTGTGACAAAAATAATTAAAAAAAGTAATAGAAAATCTGTTTGCAAAAAGCTGAGATGTGTGAAAAAGCATCTTTTAACGTAGAACAATCGTTTACGTATAATTGAATCCTTAAAAACGAAAATAATCAGTTAAGAAATTAATCATAAACACAGTCATAAATGACGTGATCTCATAATAACGCCAAAACCGTCACATTTTGAAAAGGGGGATTATAGAGAATTAATAAATTAAAAGCAATAGAATTCCGCGTTAATGAAATACAGGCGCGCGTTTCTAATTTGCATTCCCTTGTAAAACAGTCCCATTCCAAAAGTGTGAAATATTTGTGCGTTCAGAGGCACCTATAGTGACAGGCTTTCAAAGACGTGCTCGTGCACCCTTGACCTCAATTTTTGAAATATTCAAGGTTGTTGATGTTATTGGAAAAAGTGTGCAAAATAGCAACCTGCCCCCGAGGTTAGTTATTATAACATATACAGGTAAACACTTAAAGAAATGCTGCAATTAGAAGAAAACACTCTCGACGGTTATTGCAGCATTAAGGAGTAGTGTTGAAAGAATGCGGTAAATAGTTGACATTTTTGTTCAAGGAATAGAGTAAGCGCAATAAATAGAGTAGTTACTGCTCTGAATGTAACACAACATAACAAAATGTTCTCGGACCAGCTTAAAGCAATGAAGTGCCGTATGGGCGGAAGCATTTCCAACAGATCAGGACAGGAACCAACCCTGGACGGGTCGCCGGCTGATCCCACGGCGCTTCCACATGTTCATCGGTAGGTACAAGAGGCCAGATAGGATGGTCAAGCAAGTTAACGTGCATGTATGTGATTCGAGCGTGGGGATAAAATGATGCAATGGTCCATATAAATAAATAAATAAATAAATAAAAATAAATAAAATAAAATCGCTGTACTTCGAACATGTGACAATAAACACCCAATGGCTCTAATGATCTATACAATATATATCAGTACATATTTAACACAATTTTACAACTATATATATATGGAATTGAAAGCAAATTAAAAAAAAAAAAGTATTTTTTTGTATTTTGTGCAGTAGATAATAATGTACTAGTTAGATATGGGAATATCAGTGTTGAAATTGGATTAAGCAGATATTAGGCAAAAATGAAGATAGATGGAACATAATTCACTTTCTTAAGTAATATCCTTGTTAAGGAAGGGAAATATAAACATCAAAATTGAATATATATTAGTACTCCATGAAACAGTCATGTACCTGTCAAAGCATGATTGGCAAATTCCCAAAGGTCACACTTTAATGCCCCCAACTCTACACAGGGCCCTGGAGGGTCAGGCTATAATCTGCTTGTTTGTACTCTGTGTTTCGTAGTACTACTGAGAATTAGCAGTCTATTTTAACCATAAACAATTCAAAAACATGCCATTACCTCCCCCACCAAACCACAATCTGCATGGCCACTTCAGTTCAAGATATCTATTATTTCTTCCATTCTAGGAAAAAAAAAAAAAACCATTATGGTTAAACACATAACTTGGCTCATTTGCCTTGCATCTGAAATCTTCAATTTGCCTTAACACAATTTTTATTGAATGTTAAATAAATATTCTTCTTGTAATGACACCCTATTCATTATCTAGAACAAAAGCAGGGTTAAAAGATTTATAAAATACATGAAGAAATTTATGTTAGAAATATTGGCCGCATCACAATATTACTGTCACAATATGTTTATATAAATTCTTTTTTTTTTTTTACTATATTTTGGCAGATCAACACATAGATACTCCAAGTATTTCACTTAATTATGAAAGTATTTCATAAGGAAATGCATACCTTTACCAGACGTTTAAGCCTAAATTCCCTAAAAGGTATTTACATAGTCTAGTCAAGGAAATACCAAATATTATTTATTACAAACAGCACTGTCATTCAAAATAATGTACTCCACAGATTAAACAATAAAATAGTAAACATTCATTCACAGTTGCCTATGTTACTTGATTGACAGCAGCTACATTTTTTCTGTCATTTCATTTCATAACCTGAAAATGCAAAGAATCCATTGAATGCATGTTGAATTCTGTCAAGCTTATAAACTAAAAATAATTGAATAAGCCCAGCCAGTAATACTATAAACCAAATGCCTGTAACTGGATGCCACTGGGAAGAAAGACTGTGAGTATTACAAGGCTTAACAAGGAAGGTGTTGTCATACAAAGAAGAAAGTGATGTGGGTGCAGTCAGTAACTGCATCAGCAGTAGTTATCTCTAAAATGATCTTTTTGGCTTTTTAGGGTAAGCAAAAGGAGAAATATGTAATACTTAAGTTGGATTTGTTACAGTTAAACAAGATACACCTGAATTCATGGCATTAAATTTTCCAGTCCTTGAAACTGTTTAAATGCACCATTGCCACTATTCTGAAATAATTGCAAACATTTACAATAGTAAATTATTCATTCCCTGCATTGGGCTGGCGCCCTGCCCGGGGTTTGTTTCCTGCCTTGTGCCCTGTGTTGGCTGGGATTGGCTCCAGCAGACCCCCGTGACCCTGTAGTTAGGATATTATGGGTTGGATAATGGATGGATGAATTATTCATTCCAGGCATAAACGCACATGGGTGATCCACAAATATTCATTAAACTATTAATGTAGAAAGATTTTGTGAAGTTAAGAAATGTACATGTGGTGCATTGATGTGCTATATACATGTAAAAGCTAAAGAAGCTTTTCTCAGGCTGTGCTTTGGCTCAGATGACAGTGGACTACCCATCAGCACATGTGAGACCGCCTACTGTTCTGAAAGGTTTGCTTGACAGATGTCAACCCAAGGAATGACAGCTATGGTTATGAGCCATAACAAGAAGACGCCACTGAGTCAAAGACAAATGTGAAATTTCAACACCCCCCAACTCTACTGAACCTGATTTAAAAGAGTCTGCCTATAAGATATATCTTTTAGAAGAAAACAACTGGTAACACTGGATACACTGTTCTTGCTTCCATTGCTAATGTAATATGAACTCCAGCATCAATTTATTTCACCACAAAACTGATGTGTTATACTATTTGAAATTGGAAAAAATCAAATACTCAGTTAGAGGATCCGTACAGACTTTTTTCAAAACATGGCAGGATCTAATCAGTAATATTTTAAAATAATCTCATAAAGCACAGAGAACTTATTAATTTAGGTATGTGTACAGGTCTTAAATTTCATGCCGTTTGGCTTGCTCTCTCTCTCAGGGGTGGGGATCGATTTGTTCTTAACTCAATATTTCTTTTTGTAAAAACTTGATTGATTTGTATGGAATGCCATAAAATTAATTTCACCATGACACTTGGCCATTGAAAAAATAAGCTTTGAGGCCTGATTACTGGTACAGAGTGCCAAATTAACTCCAATGGTATAAGGCAATCAAGTTAGAAAATCTAAACCAATTCAATTTAAATAATGCAGTTACACAAAGTATACAGATTATATTCATAATATAGACATACTGTACTTCCTAGAGTTCTCTTCACTTTTATATTTATTTCACTTACTTGCAAAGGAAATGTGTTATTATTAACCAAGTCTATTCCTTTATATATACATATACAGTCATCACCCATTAATTTTCTAAAGCTGTCTGATCCAAGTTTAGGGTAATGGTGGGGGAATGGGAGTACTATCATAATATTTTAAAATGCGGATGTTCTGAGCTTGGCTGGAAGTGATCCCATGAGGGGGTTTAAGGCTGGCTTAGAGCCAGAGGCCTATTAAGTATAAAGTTATGAAGGTAAAAGAGGACAAGGAGAGAGGGAGAGAAGTCAGAGGACAGACAGATAGACAGAATGGGAGAAGTGGAGAAATGGATAAGCTACCCCCACTTCACAGACAAAAACATGAACCCATGCAGAAAAACCTCAAGAGGTAATACAGATTATTTTGGTCCTCTTTGTGTTTATCGTCCACCAAGGGCATTCATCTGGGTCAAGGGCTGCAATGGGGCCACTTATTAGAGGTCACAAACAATACATGTATGACTAATCTTGAATGTCTAATGATTTCAAGTTATATAATAATTAGCCTTTGTTTTTCAACACAAATATCAATCACAGTCTTACGATTAGAATGTGGAACCCTAAATCTTTCAACAAAGGCTTTCACAAACCAAAAATGCTGTTCATCTCTTTGGTTTTGTTTTTGTTTTGTTTACTGTCTTCTCACATTTTACACTATAGCATTATACCAATATACTGTATTTCCCAAAAGATAAGTAATTTTTCAACACAAAATGGAAGTATAAGCCCAGAGAGTGTACAATGATCAATAAAATAACCTAAATCAATTGAAAAATGCAGTGTTTCAGGACCTACTTTTGCTCCTGTGTTTGTGTGTCCACTTGTCCACTTCTCAAGTATCTCCATAGTATTCTCTCTGAACACCTACAGTCACTTTCTTTCTGCATCTGTTATGCTTTTGGGGCCAGCTCTAGGTGGTAGCAAACTAGGTGGTTGCCTACTGTGTCAACGTTTTAAGGGGCTGGCACTTTGATAAGTAAAATGGACCTAGCCGTTGGTGTCAAAAGGAGGTGGCTTTTCATTCAATATGACATCCACATATGACTCGTGTAGTGGGACCACCCCATCCAGCTATTTGATCTTACACCTGTCTGAAACTTGCATAAAGTACCAAAGGGGAAGCCACTCTACAATCTGCAATAATATTTATAGCATTTGCGATCAAGACTTGGCGGCTTGGGTGTAACAGTTTCAGTTTTTCCCAGAGCAATAAAAAAGCTAGAGCAGGCCCTATATGCTTATGCCAGATTTTTATCCCTGGTTATTCATTTTACTTATTTATTTTATTGTTCTTTGTGTATTAATTTTAAATGCCTCTTAAGATGTTTTTGTACAGCTCTAATGTGATGAGCAAACATGAGAAGACATAGTAAAGGAATCTAAACAAGGAAATTGATTCTAATGTGCATCTAAGCTAAATTTCTAAACCGAAGTCAAATTAAAAAAACAATAGGTTGTTATATTCATAAACCAGAGTTCTTTAGAAACCACAAGCACAGCAAACAGATAAATGTCTGCAGTCAAGGATGAAGAGCCTGGCATGACCGTAGTAATATAGTGATGTTTCATGATGCAGCTTTTGATGGGGACTAGGTTAGCAACCAGAACCCATATACTAGCAACCACTGCGTAAAATGGCAGTGCTCATAGAAAGGACAAAAGAGCATGTAAAGAATTCTAAAACATAATGCTTGATTAAAACGATAACTGTAAACATAAGATTTTCACAAAATGGAGGTACAACTGAACTCCCATTTAAAACCAATTCTTGCTTTCCTTTTTCCAGTCAGTGAGCCATTGCCCCAACTTTCCACATGAATATATACTTATTAAACCTCAGGCTCATCTCTGACTTGAACTGTTTCATAGGGTGAATCCCAGAGTTTACAGAGGCCTCAGGCTAATAATTGCACTCTTGGTCTATCTGAAACTCTAAGCATTATTTAGTCAAGAATAGCTGTAATTCTATGTTGGGAACAAGTTCCCTGACAGTTTTGTGGACAAGATTCAACCCCACACTAGTCCTCCCAGGTCTTGTACAGGAAATGTGGTCCCAGCATGCCCTCTGGATTTTGAGGTCTCACTCTCTCATTATTTAGATCATTGCCTATCTAACTCCACCCTGAGAAAGTGTTATAGTTCTTTCTGAGAGGACCAAAGATGTCTTCATCTTATGGTACCCTTGTATGTTCAGTTTTGGGGCAAATGAGATATTTTGCCTGGGTCGTTCACACTGTAGCAACCCTCTCTTTCATAGATTGTCATGTAAGGATCTACTTTTATTGAAGGTCATATTAAGGCATTTCTTCAGCCTTTTTCTTGTCAATCATCTTTCATCTTTCACTCATCTTTATTCACAAAATATTAATGATAAAATGGATGATGGATAATTCCTCACTGAAAAAAAAACATAAAGACATTTTTTAATTAGTTCTTCTTCAAGGGGCTGGAATGTTTGCAATCCTCTTTTTTCATTTTTTCAGCCCAGATTTAATCACCTCCATCCTTTTCTTTTACAGATGTTTTATTGACATTGTACTTATTCATCTTATAATATCATGTCTGTACTGTTGTCTCAAAGAGGGAGCTAATAAAAAGAATAATGACGAGAAAAAAGGCATAGTCAAATTCTGGGGAAAAGTTCTAAACCAAAAGACAGTTCTATTTGTCATCAAAGCACTAATGCTAAAAATAAATCTTAGTCAAAATCTAAGGGGATGATAACAGAGAATTTGTACATCAAAACACACAAATAAAGAGAATTTTTTTTGTTATTATGTGTAATTTCGAATAATCAGAAACTGTATGGTGCTAACCTTTGAAACCAGTACATCAATTCTGTCATGTGCCTCGTACTTCTGGTCATTCCTGCTTAGGAAAATCATAACAACTGTAAAGAAAGATGGCGATGCCTAAAATGACGTCTGGACAGGGTGTTACATATATTTAATGTAACTAATCTTTGTTTAAATAAGAATATAAATGACAAAATTGGACTCTCTGTGTATAAACACATGTAAGGAAAAGAAAATAGTATCCAAAACCCTGACTGATGCCAGAGAACCACTCCTACTTTCATTTGACTTCAGAATGCTAAAGACAAATCCAAGTGAAGAAAACAAGCTTCAGGTTGAAAATCAAAAGTCTTTTTATGAAAAATAACACACTAACAGATAGGTATCTTAGTCTGGATATCCCCAGACTTGAATACTAGGATGTCAAAGATGCTGACCTGTACCCGACATGACTTCCAGTACTTGAACCGCACAATAATAACAACATGGCTACAACTAAAATAGAAACAACATGCCTCTCGTAAGACGTGAATGAGATTCAGTAATTTTCTTCATGTATAACAAATTACTTTATTCTAATCCGTTAATGGGCTAAAAACAACTTTAATATAATACTGCAGAGACTTTAAATAATAAAACCAAAAATGAGATCATAACACTAGCCACATTAAAGGAAAACTAAGTTCTTTAATTTACTAAATAAATTAAATACACAGTAAATTTAGCAAAGAAATAAAGGAGATCAGAAACAAGAATTTAAAAACTCCAAAAATCTAAAAAAGAATACAAAATTTAAAAAAAGCCCCAGAATGCAGGAAATGAACTAAATGTTCAAAAAAAGAAATAAAGGTGGCAGAAATAAAACTCAACATCAAAAATCCAACAAGCAAGTTGTAATTATAAAGCCAAAGTCAAGAAACAGCCAAATCTGTAAGACAGGAGGCCACAAATGAATATTTAAAAATCAAAAAAGGAGAAGAAGAACATAATTATGAACCTAACTAATGCCAATGCAATTAGCAGTGGCCAAAAGAGCTACTTAAATATTTGTGTCAATTAATGCAGCCCCTGAGCTTAGTTTACAAGTGAGGTATCTTGTCCTTAAAGACAAAAGACATACTGTAATTGTGGTTAAGCATTGTGGACAAATTATAAATAGAAGTGAAAACAAAGCACAAGCAAAAGATCAAAGAGAATAAAAAGCAAAAACAAGAAAACAATAGTGATATGTGTACCTTTTTAAGTAGGGAGGTAACTTTACAGTAGCTTGATTGGCCTGTTTATTTAGGCTTTAAGTATTTCAACAGTTTACAAAATCTGTTGCATGAAAACTGGTAGAAAAAGGCCAGGAGATGAAAATGAAGGCCAAGACACAAGTGGGGGTCAAAACCAGACAATCAAAAGGATCATGCATTACAACCAAATATGTGAATGAAAATTAGAGTCTAAAGGAAGTAGACTTCAGCAAAACTGTTTAATCAAAAAATTGCACACCAGATGGCCATGAATAAAGATTCTTGGACAATGGCATACATATGACAATGGATTAAATAAAATAACACAACAGGTGTTTGTCTTCTGAAGCATGCACCTTACCAATAAGCCTGGTAACACACAATACTTAAACTGGAGGCACATGCTAAAAAACAATAACATTTTAAAAGTTGAGATAAAATAAGAAGTCCAAAATCAACCTGAAAGCAAATGAGAAACAAAGTTATACTTGAATCAAAAGCCCAAAATAAAAAGGCCAAGTCCAAGTCTATAAGAAAAGTCAAAATTCCCAAAGTTCTGACATTCACGACAGTAGCCTACGGTAATTAGGCCAGATGGCATCCCAGGCTGTCTCTGTCACACTGCGGGTTTAAGGTGAGAAAGCATTCCAAGCTATTTATGTTGGCCCTGTATTTTCTCCTAGTGAAGAAATCACAGGTGTTTCAGTTTATATGATTTACTAGTATAGTTTAAAACTGTGAAATAGAAATGCAGGGAAACTTATACTGCATTTCATGACATATTAAAATACCTATCTGAAATCTTCTCACATGAAGCCAATGCTCATCTGGTGTATATTAATGGTATATGGATACAGGTTATTTATTACTTTCCCATATCTAGTGCTAGTTATCATGGGAAAAAAGTAGTAAGGCACAAAAGTAGAAAAGCCATGAAGACTGTAGCTTGAAGTCAGTGAATTGGTATTATGTATTTATAATGTTTATGTACTCTACTCAAGATACAATATTTTAGTGGCATTGCGTGTAGTTTATCAGGCCTGTCTGTGTAAGCTGCTGCAGAAATTGACATATTTTTTGTCTAAAATAATAACATAAGAAGTTCAATGGTATAGGGTGTAAGACTCACATTTGAGACTGCTTTTCTGCTGTGACACCACTCTATGGAAACCCATGCTCCAACGATGACCCAGTCAAAATAATCAAAGTGTAAATTTCAGATGAGGGATAATGGCGACATAAGGAGTTGACAGCTAAAACTAACTTTCCATTGTGTGCAGCCTGCATTGTGTAACAATATTACTATTGAAAGCAGCTTGTGATAGCAGTAGACATTTGTGGCTTCTTTTAACTACTGCAATCCATCATTTCAGTATCGATAATTGATGTTATGTATTTTCAAAGGCATTCAGGCATGGATATTCTTTTTTCTGTAGATTTTCAGGTGCTGTTTTAATCCTCATCTTCTTGAGTGTACTTTCGTAATGCTTTGCTTTTTGGTCTGTGAACCAAAGGGCAAATGACAGGCTGTGCTGAAAACGTGTCTGAGTGTAGCTCTTTTTGCCATTAAGGATTCTTATTTTTTTTGGAGTTAAGGATGATTGATTGTACTATGTATCATGAACCATCTTAATTACTACATTTTGGTGCCTCAAAAGTTAATATATAACTTTTTAATTTTATACAAAAATGTAAAATATTCCTATTAAAAACAAAACAAACTATCCTTCATTTAATTCAGTTGAATCAATTTATAGACATGACAGGTGTGATGGATGGCCGGGGCCCATGCTTGACTGGGACGCCCCTTCACTACATCTGCCAGGGGCACAAGGATGGGAAGCCCAGTATCTTACCCTGGACACTAGAGGGCAGCCTCCCTGGGTTGAAACAGTGCCTCGGACTCCCCCAGGGCTTCAAGGGGGTTGGAGTTCTGTGCAGCTCTCTGGGGTTTCGCAGGCTCCGCCAGGGGGTGCTGCAGCAGGAGCTGCTGGCCCCTTTTGGACACTGGTTTGGCCTTATCCAGGTATCCAGTAAAAGGGAGCCAGCGATCACCACTCAGCGGCCACAGTCAGCTGGAGGATGAGGAGGAGGAGGAGGAGGAGGAGGAGTGGTGATGGAAGAAAGAGAGGAGTGTGGTGTTTTGGTATTGTGCTTGGGACTGTGTTGTGCCTGTGGGGATTATGGGGAAGATGTGCCCCAAAGGTGAAGAAAATAAAAGTTTCTTTATTTTATACACGTGCCTCCCGTGTCAATCTGTGTCAGGTCGGGCGTAATATAGCGCCTCTCTTACACACTGTGCCTCTCTTGACTATACTATCAATTATTATGCCCTGAAATGGAAATGATCAATCCGAAGATTGAATACTTTTATTGACTAGGCAAAAGAATTCTCAGGAATGAAGCAGGTCGTCAGTGCCATACGAGTCAGAATAACAGGTAAACAAAACAAAAAAATGGAAATCAAAATCAAGAGAAAAATTGGTCCTAATGATAACTGAAAGTCTCTTCTGTATTATATTATCATGATTCTTTGTGAAAATCTTTTCTTTTTTCCAAACTATGGTATGATTGGATCCATCTTTTAAAATGATGGGTTCCATGACACACAATACAACTCATGCCTCCCCGTCAAGCTGTCATCAAAAGCCATATGGCCATGATCCTGACAAAAAAGTGTAAGATGGTGTCACAGTAAGCTAGTGAGCAATATTAATTATTGATTATAATAACAATAGTGATCATTATTTGTTATTGGTTATAATATTAAAAAGGTTCATATTATTGGCCAGTATTCCTTATGGGTATCTTCAGTTCTAAATAAGCAACTATGTTGAGCATGGCCATAATTCCTTCAGGTTTCTGTTCTGTGTATAGAACTGAATCCTAATATTATCTTTAATCCTAATGTCATCTCTGGGGAATCGAGAAACCACTTCAAAATGGTTGAAACATGAAAAGCAACCTGGAACTGAGTCGTCTACAGGATAATATTCCCATTCATACAAGCTACAAAAACAAGCATTTTTGAAAACATCATTCACTTGTCACTAGATACATAACATTTTTTAGTATTCAACATGCAAAAGTTGTCTGTTAACATATTTAGTTGTACATTTTACAGAGGTAAGTGGGAATATGAAGTGATTTCATCAGGTTGGTCAAGATCACATAGCAGATTAGTGGCAGAAGTGAAAAACTCCAGTTTTATGGACTTTGCTATTAAATATTGTCCTAAAGTCGCTAGTACAATAATAAAACCTTAAATTGGAGTTTTTTTTTAAATTAATAACTGCAGTTGCCAGATCTCGTTGTGTTGATGAAGGTCAGATTGCTTGACTACAAATCACAGGGATGACAAATAAAACGATCCATGACAACTGCTCAGTACAGTTTCAAACATCCTAATTTCCAAAGTATTGCAATCTTGCTGCATTGCATTCTGACAGCCAGTTTATATTGTTGACTGACAATACTTGTGCCTGTATGAATGCTTTCCCGGCATACTGAGTTCATATGCCACTTCAGCACTTTCTGTTTCCATACTGTAGATGGAAAACAAACTCAAGATATTAGACAGACGAGACTGTCTTCTTTTTGTGTGGTCTAAAACATCTACTTTTCCTTGCAGTCACTTTGTATGCATTGAGTTCTCATTGGTTTTTCAGCTCTTACACATACATGAGCCCGTTGCGATGACTTAGGAAAAAATCTAGGAATGTGTCTCAGATTAGTCTGACTAAGTCACAGGGTCTTAAGATTGCATATGCAGTACTATTTTGCTATGCGATCCTTTATTGCATGATTTGTTGCCATTAAATTTCATTCATAGTTTCAATCTACTACATAACAAAATACTAAGGTCTGTGCATCCAGTTCCTCTAAGCAATCTGATTGGTCAGTTTGGCTTTCGTATTGCAACAATAAATGAAGTACAATTGTGAGATGCACAAAGAGGAGTAAATGTGTATGTGACATGCTGAGAGAGTTGCCTTCAAGGACAACAAATATAAAACCAGACAGGGAGGTAAGAAAGGTGCCTCAAAAATAATGACACAGTCTAAGAAGCAGACTTTAAAAGAACACGGTCGAAGGAGGGCGTGCCAGTGAAGAGACATTCAGACACACGTGAAAACTGAAGGAAATAGCTGTAAGTGCATGTAGGGGAATAGATAGTGATTTTTTTTTTAATTATTCTATAACCTGTTGTGAAGGAAACCAGGGTCATCAGGAATGCCCATCCAGCCCATGTGGCATTTACACTGTCTATGACCGATACCATGGCTAGTGTATCGATAAAACTGATTTTGCCATGGTGTCATTAACTACCTGGCTAAATTAAGTGAAATAGTTAATGAGTGAAAACTGCATGTCCTCAAACTCTGAAAAAATATGTTCTAATTGCAACTAGAACGACATTTCTACCGCGTTAGCTTTACTCTGTTTGACAGCTGCCTGGCCTCAGAATCTTCCATATCCGTTCACCTTCTCTTGCTTGAATGCTAATGCCCTTAGTCATTCTTTTGCAATGTCTTTGTTGTTCTAGTGCATTTATCTGATTAATTGTGAGAAGTATCTGTCTATTGGAGGTTTAGCATGCTGCTGATTAATTTTGTGGCCACGTCACTACTGAACTGCTTCATGTACATTTGCATTCTTCAAAATGTGGTACTGATTTATAAAGCCTTTTTGTTCTAACACCACATAGTACTCACTTATACCCCTTACATTATAAAGACCTGTTAGATAATCAGGCGCCTCTGACACTAGGGTTTTTGGTTTTCTAGAATTCTGTAACACAGCTCTTAGAAAACACTTATTCAGCTTTGTGACGACTATTCTGTAATACTGTCTTTCAAGGTCTATTCTTAAAATTCTTTTTGCCATGGTATCTGTATATTGACTGGAGAACAACTTGATTTTAACATTTGCATCCCATTTTGTTACTTACTATTTCTTTTTCTGTTACTACTGCAATATGTCCTGTGTAGCTTTAATGTGTGAAATTATACATAGCAGTTGTTTTTATACTTTTTGTTCAAATTCTGTCAAGTGTATTCCTAAAGTCCTCATCTATATATATAATTCACTAAGGGCACACAAGACAGTGAATGCAAGGCAGAGAGCCACACCCGCCAACTCACAGAGCCCCGCCCACCAACTCTAAGACCATGGGATACGCACGACAGAGCCCCGCCCGCCAACTTTAACTCTCATCCCGAGTCATGGGATACGCACGAAAGATCCCTGATCGCCAACTCTAACTATCCTGCCGTGTCCACCCTCGCTCTCAAGGTATGCGTACTGCCTGCTCATGTGCCCGCACGGAACACCTCACCAAACACAGCCTCAGTCGCTTTTGTCTCTGCTACAGTCCATATGAACCTCAGAGCCACGTTGACTTTTCATTGTTCTTTTCGATACCGGCTGCTTTTCTATATATATAATCGACCAAGTTGCCCGACCATGTGGTACGCACGACAGAGCCCCGCCCGCCCACTCTAACCCTCCTCTAGCGTCATGGGAACGTACAACAGAGCCCTGCCAACCATCTCTAATCCTCCTTCCGCGTCCACCGTTGCTCTCAAGGCTAGAGAAGGCTAAATCAAACAGAAATAATTAGCAAACAAACAAAGATAACTGGCAGTAACAGTGCAAATTTCACAATTGGTATGCCAGTTTGAAAAGATAAGTTTTGAGGGTAGTTTTAAAATGTGTTATTGAATAAAGCTGATGTATATGAGAGAGAAGAGAATTCCCAAGTTGAGGAGCACTATGAGAGACACTCGAGCTCCCATAGCACAGAGTGTGGTACGGAAAATACAGCTGCAGATGAGAATCTGAGTGAGTGAGATGAGTGTCAATCTGTAGGAGATCAGTGAGGTTATGGAGAGCTTTAAATGTTAAGAGCGGTATTTTATATTGTATTCTGTAGTTAACAGGGAGCCAGTGAAGTTGAGAGAGAATAGGTGTAGTATGTTCAATGGATTTAGAACAGCAGGTTATTATCCTGGCAGCAGAATTTTGAATAAATTGTAAGCAATGGATACGTTTTTGTGGGATGACAGATAAAATAGTATTACATGAGTCTATACATGAGGTGACTCGGGCGTTAACCAATACTTGAGTACTGTGTTGCGTAAGAACAGGACGAAGTCTAGAAATGTTTTGGAGATGGAAAAAAAGCAGTCCGAGAAATGTTACTTATACAGAAGGAATTATTTAATAATAATAATAATTATCATTATTATTATTTAATAATTGCCATTATTAGTGTATAAATGGATATAAATAATTGCATGTAAACGATTCACCAAAATCTGTTATATGTAAACGATACTGTTTAAAATGTTATTGTTTTTTCATCAGAAAACCCAGTTTCCACGTCTGCCTGTATTAGTTTAAATGGTACTTTTACCACACGTAATAGTGTGGACGCGCTGACTTATCGTGTTGACTGGGCAACACAGTGAATACGGCATCTATCTATATATGTCTATGTTTTCCGTAGCCTGCTACAGGAAGGAAATTCGACCATTGCCAATGGTTTTGCTCCTTGCTATTTTCATTATACTGCGATGGTGGTTTCCTAAGCTTTTGTTATACTGAATTCCTTTCTCACCGTTTTCCGTTCCTATTCTTACACCGACGGGCTTCGGCTAGTAGTGTTTATTTCACTTACAGTGACATTTTCTTTTATTAACTTCTTTTTCCATTATGCTCTTAATTTCTTGTATTTAATACTTTATTGTAATCTTATTAGACCCATAATGTGCTTTGTGGTGGTGAACATTGTTAATGATTCTATATAAAATAACAAATATCTTTGACTCTATCATCTGTCATCCCCCATTTCATTCTCATGCCTAACACCTTAAAGGATTACTGAGGTTCATCACCTATCTAACCTCATTATCTCTTCTAATTTCTCAAGAATCATCCTATATACAAATTAAGATGTTGTTTCTGTATATAACTCAATTTTGACTCATATTGAAGATCTGCAAGTCTCAGTCCAAACAAGATTGCTGAAAAGAATCACGATGAGTAAGGACAACAAAGAACCCTTTAAGATTAAGAACTGCAAACTGGAGTGCTGGAAGAAATCATCTGATTTATCAATATGTAAAGAGATCCAGGGTTCCTTTCTGCCAAGTCTTGTACAAGTTCTAGCAATTCCTTTCTTGAAAAGGGGCGACTTGTTTCAACATTCCTCTTTAAAACTGTCAACAAAGTTCCTCACCCATAAAACAAGATACATTGCTTTTCTGGTCTTATGTGCCTTGATTTTGCCTTTTCATTTCAAAGTAAAACCCTCTTTCTATTGCCTCATTCTCGCTCAGTCAGACCCATATTAACAGTCTTACTACTTCTAAAATTTTTTCCATTAATTGTCCTTAAGTACAAAAGTGGGTTTCCCGTCTACACTCCAACGACATGCAGGTTAGATTGATTGGTGACACTAAATTGGCCTGTGTGTGTAAGGGTGCATGTGTGTGTGTGATCACCCTGCGATGCAGTGGTGCCCTATCCAGGGATCGTTCCTACCTTGTACTCCATTCCTGCTAGGATAGGTTCCTGCCCCCAATGACCCTGCTCAGGATTAAGTAGGCTTTGAAAATACAATGGCATTTTAAAATATAAATATGTATATCTACATTTTCACACTGATATTTATTTGCTATCTATACAGTTACTTTTGTATTACATAAATCAGGTTATAAATTTAGCTTTTCAATCAATTAAAACAGTATATTAAAATATCAACACTACTATTCATTTAAGCACATTTTAATTTTAATACAAATAGAAGTTTAAGAAGAGAATACATTTTTGTGCTGCTACTGAGAGTTTAAATCTTCCACACCTGCTAGCAGATAATATTACCAGTTGGCATAACTCTCCATTTCCACTGTGACAGTTCTACAACAATAAGAGGTTTTAGACAGTGTAACTTTACATGGCTTCTGTTTCTACACAAACAACTTTAAGTCAAGAAATCCTTGCATTCACGCTCATCCAATAGGAGCAAGTCTTGTGAAAAAACAATTCATTCAGAAGATCAAATGGTGGAGAAAACACACTTTAATGAAGGGGTAACATTTGGATCACTTTTAGCTCACAGTCTTTTCAACACACCCAGCTTTCCTAAGACTTCTATTTAAAAGTAATTTTGACAGGTCTCTGTCACTTACAGACTAAATAAAAAAAAAGAATGCACACCCTCAGCATACATTCAGTTGATCTTAGGAAGCATTTGCACAAGATTAAAGGTGACCTTAACAATTCCACACTCAAGTTTTAAGTAAGTCAAGAAAGTAAATGTATGTTATCTCAACCTAAATAAAATATTGCCGAAATTATTAGTGTAATGACAAGTTCATATTTGGTCCCACTGAAGTAATGAAAACAATTATAAACTTTAATGTACAATATAAATAATTTTGCAGTGGCCACTTATATTATTATTATTATATATTATATATATATATATAATGTATGTAAAATTATATATACCTGTAATAAATATATATAAATATATATATATATATATATATATATATATATATATATATATATATATATATGCATTGTCATACATGCGTGTTTAGGAGACAGCTAAGGGGCTTGAATAAATGTAATTCCACGCCGGGACAGGGGGTGGCAAAGTGTACTAATTCTCTCTCTCAATCCCTTGTAGACCATTCTCGGGAAATCCCGCCTGCTTCTGGTGCAGCCAGCGACATCACTTCCAGTTCCAGACCTGATGACATCACTTTCCTTACTGGCCTATAAAACCACCATCTTGCCTTCAGTATATCAGTTCTGTTTTGGACTCAGTTGTGTGAACATGTCTGTTCGTTATAAGTATTTTTGCAGCAAGGAAATATTATACGGGTGGCAGCCCCAAATCTTTGCAATGTCTTTGTTTTGTTCCTAGAAGTGCCATTGTCTGGAATGGAAGTGACGTCTTGGGATGTGCCGGAACCTTGCAGGTTTGCCTGGGAAAGGTCTGCAGGCAACTGAGAAAGACAGTACCTCGCTACCCCCGCTTGGATGTGTTATTACAATTATATATATATATATATATATATATATATATATATATATATATATATATATATATGGTCATGCTTGGGTCACAGATTTGCACAGAAACACAGGAGGTTGTAGAAACCAGGAACTTTATTCAAACACTGCAAACAAACTTTTCAAAAGTTTAAACGTGCTTCATGACAAGTCAGAGATGACAGTTCCGCCAGGAGCAAAGAATGTCAGAGAGAGAGACAGAGAGAAGCAAACAATCAATTCCAAATCTGACAGGTTCTGTACAGACTTTTAAGTAAGTGGAGTACGCGCAAGAGGCTTATCAGCGACAGAGCCGCCAGTAAGGTAAGGATCAATATGAAGGTAGTCTGTCAACGTTTTTTGGGGTTTTCCCAGGAACGTCTGTATTCCCTGAGGGTGCAATATATATATATATATATATATATATATATATATATATATATATATATATATATATATATATATATATATATATATATATACTGCTCAAAATAATTAAAGGAACACTTTTAATCAGAGTATAGCATAAAGTCAATGAAACTTATGGGATATTAATCTGGTCAGTTAAGTAGCAGAGGGGTTGTTAATCAGTTTCAGCTGCTGTGGTGTTAATGAAATTAACAACAGATGCACTAGAGGGGCAACAATGAGATGACCCCAAAACAGGAATGGTTTAACAGGTGGAGGCCACTGACATTTTTCCCTCCTCATCTTTTCTGACTGTTTCTTCACTAGTTTTGCATTTGGCTACAGTCAGTGTCACTACTGGTAGCATGAGGCGATACCTGGACCCTACAGAGGTTGCACAGGTAGTCCAACTTCTCCAGGATGGCACATCAATACGTGTCATTGCCAGAAGGTTTGCTGTGTCTCAAGGGCATGGAGGAGATTCTAGGAGACAAGCAGTTACTCTAGGAGAGCTGGAGAGGGCCATAGAAGGTCCATAACCCATCAGCAGGACCAGTATCTGCTCCTTTGGGCAAGGAGGAACAGGATGAGCACTGTCAGAGCCCTACAAAATGACCTCCAGCAGGCCACTGGTGTGAATGTCTCTGACCAAACAACCAGAGAGACCAAGGGCCCCATGTCCTCTAATGGGCCCTGAGCTCACTGCCCAGCAGCATGCAGCTCGATTGGCATTCGCCATAGAATACCAGAATTGGCAGATGCACCACTGGTGCCCTGTGCTTTTTACAGATGAGAGCAGGTTCACCCTGAGCACGTGACAGAAGTGAAAGGATCTGGAGAAGCCATGGAGAACATTATGCTGCCTGTAACATCATTCAGCATGAGCAGTTTGGTGGTGGGTTAATGATTGTCTGGGGAGACATATCCATGGAGGGTCAAACAGACCGCTACAGGCTTGACAAAAGCACCTTGGCTGCCATTAGGTATCAGGATGAAATCCTTGGACCCATTGTCAGACCCTATGCTGGTACAGTGGCTCCTGGTGCACGACAATTCCTGGCCTCATGTGGTGAGAGTATGCAGGCAGTTCCTGGAGGATGAAGGAATTGATACCATTGACTGGCCACCACACTTTCCTGACCTAAATCCAATAGAACACCTCTGGGACATTATGTTTTGGTCCATCCAATGCCTCCAGGTTGCACCTCAGACTGTCCAGGAGCTCAGTGATGCCCTGGTCCAGATCTGGGAGGAGATCCCCCACAACACCATCTGTCATCTCATTAGAAGCATGCACCGATGTTGTCAGGCATGTATACAAGAACACAGGGGCCAAACAAAGTGCTGCGTACAATTTTGAGTTGCTGCAATTAAATTTTGGCAAAATGGACTAGCCTGCCACATAATTTTTTCACTCTGATTTTTGGGGCGTCTTTGAATTCAGGGCTCTGTAGGTTGATCATTTTCATTTCCATCAAACGATGTGGCATCCTTTCGTTCCTAACACATTACCCAGTCTATATCAGTATAGATATCCAGGAGGATTTCTTTTTCCCATTGAGATCTGATGTGTTTTCAAAGTGTTCCTTTAATTTTTTTGGGCAGTTATACCCGTGACCCTGTGTTTGGATTCAGCGGGTTGGAAAATGGATGGATGGATATATATATATATATATATATATATATATATATATATATATATATATATATATAGTGGCGAGCAGCTGGGGCGGTACCCAGCCAGGATGCCCGGAAGGAACGTAAGAGGGACTACACCTCCTCTGGACCATGAGAGAGCAGCCGCCCTGGTTGGTATGGGGACCACGGGAACAGAGCATGGAAGTTCAACCCTATAGGGGCCCATGGTCACCACCAGGGGGCGCTCAGATACTCGAAAAGCCCTGGACATCAGCACTTCCACCACACCCGCAGGTGCTGGGGGAAGGAACACCAGGGACACCTGGAGTGCTTCTAGGTGCTCGTGTGGCACTTCCAGCACACCAGGAAGTGCTGCCGGAAACACATCAGGAGACACCTGGAGCACGTCTGGGTGAACATAAAAGGGGCCACCTCCTTCCATTCAATGGCTGAAGTTGGGTGGAAGAGGACAGAGCTCGGTGGAGAGGAGTGGAGGCGGTCAGGAAGAGAGGCATTATTGAAAGGCCTGGACTAAAGGGTGCTTGGTGCAGGGGCACTGGGTTGTGTGCAGGACACTGTAAATAGTAGAAAATGAGTAAACATGTGTTTGGGATTAAACTACTTGTGTCTGCCTGTCAGTGTCCAGGCTGCTTTCCACTATACCACATTTACCCGTGTACCACATGCCCTCGTGTAAGACGTGCACCCTAATTTTTACAAAGAAAATCGCGAAAATTTTTGCCCTGTGTATGACATGCGTTGTGATTGTATAGGAAGCGTTTAGAGAGAGAGACAGCGAGAGCGTGAGTGCACAAGCGAGAGAGAAAGAGAGAGTGCGAGTGCATGAGCAAGCGAGCGAGAGAGCGCGAGTGCACGAGCAAGCGAAAGAGAGAGAGAGCGAGTGTGCGAGCAAGCGAGCGAGAGAAAGACCGCAAGCAAACGGTTGAGTGAGCGAGCAAGCCCAAGCAGAAGAAGTAAACATTACAGAATTACATTTCCTCGTGTATGACCCGCACCTGATTTTCTAATGCTAATTTTTGGGAAAAAATGTGCGCGTGGTACACGTGTAAATATGGTATATATATATATATGGAGGCGAAGGTCTTTGATATGGTTTGCATATTTGCAGGTAGAAATTCACAAAAGGAGAAAATGAGTCACATATCTTAAAATAGTTTTTTATTCTTAAGCTTTTAACAACCTTCCTGGTTTTATCTTTAGAGGAAAATGATTAGACATTGTCATACACATGCAAGTAGAAGGCAGCCAAAGGGCCTAAACAATTGTAATAACGGGGTACTGTTTTTCTCAGTTCCCTGCAGACCTTTCCTGGGAAATCCTGCAAGGTTATCTCTGTAGACATCACCGCCATCCCAGACGATGGCACTTCCGGTTCTGGGGCCTTTGATGATGTTACATCCAGTCCAAATGATGTCACTTCCGGTTCTGGCCCCTTTGATGACACCACTTACTATACGTACCTTTAAAACCACCTTCTTACTTACAATGAATCAGTTCTGGTGAACATCTCTGCTACTTTAAAAGCCTTTTGCAGCCTGGGATATTATACGGGTGGCTACCCCAAACATTTTTATGATGTCTGGACTCAATTATTGTCACAACATACCGGAATCAAAGGCAACATATAGCTGATGAAGGGTGGGGGTGGATTGGGAGGTTGTAAGGGGGACTTAATAAGGTGGGGTTCAGAGTGTATTGGTCATAAGTCTTTTTTATTATTGAAATGTTCTTTTTAAGCCTGTATATGCTGGGCTTAAGTCCAGGTGTCTGTTAATGGTGTTTTCATTAGACAGCCATGATTCAGCCAGCACTCTTAGTATTGGCCCTGAATTTTAATTTCACAGTGTCCGGTTTAAATGTGTGTTTGGTGGAACTTGTATATTTGTAATTCAGTGACCATGGATCTTTCCTTCTGATGGCACTGCAATGTTCCTGTATACGTGTTGCGAGTCTTTTAGATGTTTTTCCCACGTGTACCACTCGGCATGCACTGCATGGAATGCTGTAAACTGTGTTTCTTGTCTCTGGGGTCAACACCGGTTATGAGTATTGCTTGTTTGTTTTTTTCCAGACATGACACTAATGTTGCTTTCATCAGAGCAGAGAATCTTGTTCCTCACAGTCTGAGAGACCTTTATGTGCCTTTGTAAACTCCAAGTGGACTTCCATGAGTCTTTTACTGAGGAGAGGCTTCTGCAGACCACCCAGTCATAAAGACCAGATTGCTGGAGTATTTCAATGACAGTTGTCCTTTCTTCAATCTCGGTCAGGTCTTTTACTAGGGCCCATCTCACAGGATTGATCAGTTCTAGTAAGAGTCATGGCTGTTCCAGACATCCACTTGAGAATTATGGAGGCAACTCTTGTGAACCTTAAATGTTCCTGGAATTGTTTGTAGCCTTCCTCAGATCTGAGACACAATCCTGTCTCTAGCTTCTGCAAGAAATTCCTTTGACCTCATCACTTGGTTTTTGCTCTGATACACATTGTCAACTGTGGGAACATATAAAAAAGGTGCATGTCTTTCCTAATCTTGTGCAATTAATTAAGTTAACCACAGGTGGAGTCCAAACAAGGTGTAATAACATCTCAACGATGATCAAAGAAATAGTACTGTAATACACCCGGACCAGATTTCAAGTGTCAAAGCAAAGTGTGGGAATACCTGAGATAATTTGATATTTCAGTGTTTTATGTTTATTAAATTTGTGTGTAAGTGTGGGTGTAGCCTAAAGCCATATTTGACAGACATAACTCACAAAGGCACATTGTCATGTTAAATCTACAAAGAATAAACATAAATAAATTACTATAGGAAATATATGTTACTTTCATTTTCAATTATGTCTAATAAAGTATGTTTAAATCCTTTCCAAATATGGTTCATATAGGATAAGAAAGGTCAGGTCAGGTTTGAGTGCTGATGTAATAGCAGCTATAGATGTCACTGATACTTTAGGAATTTTCACTAACAGCAGTAATATAAGATTTTCTGTTCAAGACAACAATGTGGACAATACATTGTTTTACACAGAATTTCTGACAGTGTATTTATCAGATGTACATGTATTTTTTACAAGAGAACGTTTCAATTTACTAGTGGAAGGAGAAGAGATGCACATATTATAACAGTTTCACAAGTGTTTTCAGTTACTGTTAGATTAGATTATTTCCTACTAGGAGCAGGGCAATCAAAAGTAAAAGTGTCCTAAAGTCAATTATGATCAAGGTCATATGTAGATAGATAGATAGATAGATAGATAGATAGATAGATAGATAGATAGATAGATAGATAGATAGATACTTTATTAATCCCAAGGGGAAATTCACATAATCCAGCAGATGTAGAAGCTGTGGGTATGATTTAGATTTTGTGCAGTCTTTCTGTGATTGTGTGTATTTTCCCTAAGGAACTTAACACAAGGTGCAAATATATTTTGTATCCTTGATTATTTGTACTAAACTGTTCTTTTGTGAAAATGTATGACTGTGCTTGGAGAGTATCATAAGATAAATTCACATCCCTTTAGGGACTCAAATACTGCCTTACAAAATTTGCATCTGAGACATCTTTTATTTTTCCCAGTTCAGGAAGAAATAAAAGATACAAAAATGTACATTTGAGAAAGAATGCTGTGTTTTTCACAGATGAGATGTAATGAAACATTATCCTTGTAACACATTCTTGGCCAATCTCCAGCTGCATAAAGCAGATCAATATGATTTTGTAATTTTTGCATTTTTCGTACCTTTCCATTTCAAAACATATACTAAAGAGAAAGAAGCTTACACTTATGCTGTATTCTGCATAGAAACATCTTCTCAGAGCTTGATACAATCAAAGGGAAACACTAATAAAATCAATTCTTCAGAGAACCTTGAAATACATCTGAAACTGAGTAAAGCTCTTCTAGGCATTCTTCGGAAATAAAAGCATACAAAAAGCTTAGTCGCTTGATGGCCTGTTTTTCTAGTTGCATATTTTCAAATTCAAAAAATGTGCAACTTCCTTTTGGTTATAAAGTGTTAATCAGGTAAAGTATAAGAATAATTTCACACTTTGAAGGAGGCAACAGCAAAAGGAAATCTGTACAAATACAAAAATAACTAACAAGCATGGAATGTATGCTCCCAGCTTGACTCCTGAATTTAATTACCCACAAAATTTAATAAATTTACAATGATCACTCAATCAATATATTTTATAAAACATCTCTCACGAGATACTTGACAAAGGACCCAAGGATATAATTCAACACAAGACAATAATGCAAATTCAAAGTGTTTGATATCCCTTATCCCCCATCATTAATTTAACTTATAGTGCCAGTCTTATGTACTTTCTTCTACCTGGTCATTCTCTCTGTAAAGCCCAGTTCAGTTGTGTAATCTTGCAGTTTAAGCAAATTAGTTATTATATAGTGAAGTGTACCACTTTGAAATATCAAGCATTTTTATCATCATCACCATCATTTTAATTAGCACTTTTATTCCCAGCAACTTTCTCTAGTCCTTCATTGAGAATACTCAAATGCTCCCAAGACAGTTAAAATAATATAATTCTTCTGTCATTTCTTGCTCCTACCTCGTATAAAATGCACCCTACGAGAATCCAAACTATATACCTACACCACATCGACCGGCTCCTCTCAATCTGATGAAGCGGTGGTTCTACTCCAAGGTCCTCCCATATTGCTGACTTCTCACCCTACCATAGGGAATGAGCTCAGCAACCCTGCACAGGAGCCATTTCTACTTCAAATTGTATTCTTTCAGTCACTATTTGGACCTCCTGACCACAGCTGAGGATGGGGATATAGACTGACTAGTAAATCAACAGCTATATTAGTGGAATTAGCTCCAGCACCATCACTACAGCTCAGTACAATGCTCATAAATCTGTTTCTGTTGGACGGATCATCTCTGTCTCTCTCTCCTCAATTGTGAATAATGATGAGCAAAACAAGTAAGTTTCGATTCTCAAACAGTCTATCTAATAACAAAAAGTGACAAAGTCAAACAGTATCAATGAATCTGCCTAGAACTCAACTAAAACAGGGCATGAAATACTTTTGCCTTCCACTATCAGTGGTTTTCTTCTTTTAATTTTGCTCATACTTTTAAAATTTAGTTTTTTTCTCTAATTGTCTTCTCTTCTATTACATAAAGTGCGACATCCAGCATTAAGAATGTTTAACATATAATGTATTCTTTATATAAAAATATTCCAACTAGCTGCACTACCCATCTAAGACAGGTTAAAATCTAAATAATCAATGTAGACCTCAGCGTTAATGTTTCCAGTGCACCTTACACTGCAGATGTCCCTGTTATTTGCCATTTGATATGGGATTCATAACAGCAGTGTTAATGTTTATGATGCACTATCGGCTGGAATGAAGATGAAAAGCATCTTATTTCTTCAAATGTTTATGATGACAGAATGTTTTGGAATGACAGAGATATAAAAACAGGACATAAACACAGGCACTTATCCTTTTATTATGGTGCATATGTACGGTCTAAGGTTAATTAAGACGCAACAAAATGACACCAGGATGACATGTAACTAGGATTAAATGTTACATTTAACATATGGATTAGTACATGTTAAAATATGAATAGAAAAATGATTAAAATTATATAAACACTATTAAAAGATCCATCCATCCATCCATTATCCAGCCTGCTATATCCTAACTACAGGGTCACAGGGGTCTGCTGGAGCCAATCCCAGCTAACACAGGTCACAAGGCAGGAAACAAACCTTGGGCAGGGCGCCAGCCCACCGCAGAGTATTAAAAGATACATTATTAAAATAACTAACAATCAAGCTTTGGACTTAGTCCTACTTTAATTCTTTAACTTTGTACTTCTCCTTCGCATACTAATTATTATTTATTTTATTTGGATTTGATCATATTACATTATTTGGAAACAGCACTTTTCCATCCATCCATTATCCAACCCGCTGAATCCGAACACAGGGTCACGGGGGTCTGCTGGAGCCAATCCCAGCCAACACAGGACACAAGGCAGGAACTAATCGCGGGCAGGGTGCCAACCCACCGCAGGCCACACACAAACACACTCACACACCAAGCACACACGAGGGCCAATTTAGAATCGCCAATCAACCTAACCTGCATGTCTTTGGACCGTGGGAGGAAACCGGAGTACCCGGAGGAAACCCACACAGACACGGAGAGAAGATGCAAACTCCACGCAGGGAGAACCCGGGAAGCGAACCCGGCTCTCCTAACAACAGCACTTTTTGCCGATGCAATTTTAACTCACAATTCAGCATAAATGACCAAAAGTTTTAATATTAAAGAGATAAAGTACATTTCTGAAAATTAAATTTGAATAACATTTTACATTAGTGAAGATTTTGCTTTTAATAAGAGATCAATTATGAAAAAAATCATCATTATAACCATCATCATCATCATAAAGAAAGAACTCATAATTTGGTCATAGAAAAATGATGAACAATGGGAAATAAATCATACAACTAACAATGTAAAAATGCAAGCTGATTCGGAAGAAAATAAGTAGCGAAAAGAATAAGCTACATTTATAAGAAAAAGTGCAACATGTAAAATGGCATCTGAGGAATGTATAAATGGAAAGCACATCTTTATTTTGTATAAAAAGGTAGCCTTTTGACCTTGAATAGCAATGTTGAGAGTATTAGCAAATAGTAAACGGTGTGTTTTTAAGCATTGTAGGTCATTATTACTAGAATTGTATTTAGACCACTGGCAACTTTGCTTTCAATAGAACTTTTTTATGCCTTTAAACTTAAGAATTTCTCATTAAATTCAGACCTGAGGAAACAAATCAAGTTATGCATAAATGGGACAATATAAATGAATAGGTGACTTGATTACACAATAATGAATTATAATCATTCTGTACTTTTTAGTTTAAAGTAGATAGTCAATAATAATTTGCAGTTAAAAGCTTTATCATACTCGGTTCTTTAAAAGAACTACTTGTGTCATCGAAAGCCATTTAGCCAAAGCCAGGCTTGATTAACAGGGGCATATTTTGTTGCTCACATATTGGTTTTATGGTGCTCTGTGGTGTGTGAGCTTACAACAGGTGATAACAAAATCCTCTTTAAACAGCATTCTCTGTTATGATAATTTTTTTTTTGAGTATCATATCTAACAGTTGTTCCAGTCCTTTAAAATTATGATCTTAACAGTTATGAGCAGGCAGCTGTAGTGTAAATTGTTCTCCTGTGTTTTTGTAGAGTATTAGTTTACATCTGATCTACCTGATGTGAAATCTGACTTTACACTCTAAGCGCTCAATTTATGCAGCATAGACTTTCAGTTTGAGCACTGTCAAAGTTCTCTTTATAAAGTAATTAACGCTACAAACTAATGCAATCTGCTTTCATTGACTCAGTATGAAACTTTGAGATTACACTAAGGGACAACTCTAAATTGAAGCATAATGCAGCTGCTGTATTTTTATGTAAATTGAAACGACTTTCTTTAAAAAACAGAAAACAACATTTTAAATAATTTTTTATAGTACTTTTTGAAATATTGCCAATTGTAGTGAACGTTTTGTTTTGCTTTTATGCATCAGTAATAGATTATAAAACAAAGATGGTCTTTTTTCTTTCTTGCTGCTGTTCAAGATGTTTGAATTTATCTATAATGCGAAAAAGTTTAATTAATATTGTCAAGAGCTCTCCTGCTCTGTCTACCATCAATTTCATGAATGTGGTGTGTTATTTTATATTCAAAGGTATCTTTAAATTTGAGCCTAGTAAGAATCAACACTTAAATAAATCAAAGAATCAGCATCTCCCTTAAAATTCACACATTTACATATGCTGAAAATTACCTAACTCTCCATTTCAAAACTGCCTCTTCCTTGTACAGGGCATATCTTTGTATGCAACCCCTTCTTCCTGACAGCCATACTGTATCTTATTCAGTTACCCTCTGACAGGTAGTTGGAGAAACAGTGATAACCATCACATATATTTATCACTTTCATTATTAAACATACATCCATCCATTATCCAACCCACTATATCCTAACTATCTTACTAACCTAATTATCCTAACTACAGGGTTACGGGGGTCTGCTGGAGCCAATCCCAGCTAACACAGGGCGCAAGGCAGGAAACAAACCCCGGGCAGGGCGCACTCACACACACACCAAGCACACACACTAGTGACAATTTAGAATCGCCAATGCACCTAACCTGCATGTCTTTGGACTGTGGGAGGAAACCCACAAAAACACGGGGAGAACATGCAAACTCCATGCAGGGAGGACCTAGGAGCCAAACCTGGGTCTCCTAACTGTGAGGCAGCAGCACTACCCACTGCGCCACCGTGCCGCCCTATTAAGCATACAATGTTTCCTTAATACTTATACTTAATTTTTCCATTTCAGAAGCAAACCAAGAAAGCTGAGCAGCACTGGCCTGCATTTCTGAGTTAATCCCATGGGAGCTACAGAGCCTTACATAAAAATAGTGGCAGAGACAATCATACAACAAAAAGCATAAGGAAGCTGCCTGTCAGGGAACATTAGAGCATTAAAATGATTGTGATGAGAACAAGTCATTCAGCACCAACCAACTCATCCATCCTATTCACCTAGATTATTTAAAATAACATCAAGTCTAGATACAAAGGTCGCTAAAATCTTACTCTCTACCACACTACTGAGCAATTTATTTCATATGTGGATGGTTCTTTGTATGAAGAAAAATGTTCTAACATTTGTGTGAAACCTACCCTAAACAAGTTACCAACTGTATCACCATGTTGTTATTGATAATTTTGTTTATAATTCTAAAAACTTTGATTATGCCCCCCTTAAATTAATCTCCATTTGCTTAAACTGCAAAGGTTCAACTCCTTCAATCTCTTTTGATAGTTCATACCTTTTCATCAGCATGGTAGCTAACCTCTTGACCTTCTCTAGCACTGCCACTTCTCCTTTATATTATAGATACTAAAACTGTACACACTACTCCAGAAGAGGCCTGATGTGTAATATAACTTAAGCATAACCTCCCTTGACTTGTACTCCACACATTGTGATATAGAACCTGAAAGCACGTTAGCCTTCTTGATCTTTTCTGTACATCGTCCGGATGTAGATAGCGATAAATCCATTATGACTCCTGGACCCTTTTGATAAGATGTATTTTCAAGTTTAATGCCTCTCATTATGTATTCAAATGTGGCATATGTGCTTAATTTGCCTTACTGCATTTCCTTACATTATATTTCACCTGCCACAAATTTATCCAAGGCCATATATTGTCCAAGTCTCACTAGAACAATTTAGCTGATTCTAAATTATCTTCCCTTATGCGTAGTTTGGTATCATGTGCAGGGGACATACTGAGAGGAAATTGCTGGGCTAAATACACCTGTTAAATATCTCTATCTAGCACTTAATTCACTAATATTAAATTGCATAACAACCAATCAGAAAGACAATCGCAACATGCATATATTACCTGCAGATTCCAACGCATCATTCTATAAACTGAATATTTACTAGTTAGATTTTGAAGCAGATGCTCCTAAGCTGTTTTTAGATCTTCCTCCATGATTGATAGTGTTTAAGTGGTTTTATGTAACTAATTAGCAGATTGATAGCCTTTTAATATTGTATGTTTATCTTAGAGTTTCATTGAATTATTGGGGTTTTTTTATACTTTGATTTTACAGCCACCCCAAACACAATCACCCCTATGCTTCAGCCTTGTCCGAAGTCACCAGTAACAACTGGTCAGACGATCCTAGAGCCCAAGACGGAGCATGTGGTTTAAGGAGATTGGTGAGGTAGACTGGTGCTAAATCATTTAGAGACTTATAAACAAGCAATGAAAGCTGACTTTCAGTTTTATTACTGGGCAGCAAACATACAAGCTATAAAAACCTCGACACAAATAGATGAACATACACAGGCTTGGTGCACAATAGAAATAAAATCCTGCAATACTTCTTTATATTCCCTGCTCTGTGCCCCAATAAATGCAAGTTATCGCTGGTTAAAATCTAGAAAATTTAAGGGCATCCACCTCTTGATGTCATCAATACATTTTAATAGAGACTTTTCAGAATTGTTTTTAAGTGTTAAATAAATGTGGGTGTCATTGGCGTGGCAGTGGAAAGATATACCATGCTTTTTAAAAATGTTTAAAAAATAAAAATAATTATCCATAAAAGTGGCTGTTACATAATTTTGTAAAGAGCCAATTTGAAAATCTGCTTTTGAATAACGCCATGGTGCACTGCTACGATGTCTAATTGTCTGGTCACATTCTTAATATTTAACACAACTGATAGTGTTACTTCATCCCTGACTGTGATGACACCTGTTGGTGGTATTAATGTGTGATGATGTTATGCCCCACTGGACTGGACTGAGTACAAAGAAAAAGATCAGGAGTCTGAATAAAGTCTCTGTACTCTTCAAAAACCAGAGTAAAACTAGAGTGTCAGCTGCTAGGCATTCACCTTTGTATTAATTTTCATTTTTCATAAATAAAACTCACTGATGCAACTGAAATATAAATACGCACATATATTAACAAATATACATCTGTTTTTAGTTGCTAGGGTGTAGTCTGCAATGATTATTAAAGCTTCATTCTCTGTACAAAATTCAGTGCTGCAGTACTTTTTAAAACTAGAGTTAGAGTTCATCCTATTATTAAAATGAATACTTTTGCAGATATTTTTTAATTTATAAAAGCAATATACTGCTATATTTAAAGAAATACCAAATAAAAGTATATTAAACATTTAACATTTAAATATTATATATAGCACAAAAATGCAGTTTGGAAATGCTGCAAGCTCTTGCTTTAACTTGAAGTAGACAGTTCAGTTTTGCATCAGCAAACTTTTGGTGGAGCAATTGTGATATTCTAAAAACTGAAACACTGTAACAAGAAGTTCATTAAAAAGAAGTTCATTCCTACTGATAAGAAAGTGGAAACTACTAAATTGTTAGCATTATGATATGGAATTCAACTTTGACAGTTTATTTTATAGAATCTTTTTGTAAAAGCCTGGAAGCATATTCTGTGTGGATGGATCTGCAGGCAGAAATGAACTGCCAGCTAAAGTGTATCCATATGTTTAAAGTCAAAACATAACTTTTTATAGTATTGTCGCCTTTTAGAAAAAAGCAGTAAGATGTTAAACACACTTAAAACATAGTATCATATGTCATTTAGTAAAAAAAAAAATTGACCAGTAATTAAATACCCCATCTGACTTTAAGGTGGTTTAGTTGGGATATTAAAATGAACATTCCAAGTACGATTTCCTGAGATAAAGCAATTTGTATGAAATGTGTGAAAGTATGCGTCATATACCAAGAGGATTATGTACAATATCTGTATTAGTTCCTGGTAAAACAACCAAAAATTGCAAACCATATATCCTGTCTTTTCCCTGTTTTCTCATCTTGAATGATCGTCCTGTCACTCTTGCTGATGTACTGAAAATAAATGTACATCTTTTTTTCCCTTTTAAAAATGTCTCCTAATTAAGGGATTGGTATCCCTTCTCATGGAGCAGGATTAAGCAAAAGAAGATTAAGAGGTGACATAACTGAAATATTTAAAATTATGAAAGGAGTTGTGCAGATTTTCTACTGCTTTTTGTTTTATGATTTAAATTTAAGTCATCTGTCCTTTATGCCAATCTCATTAGTATAATCTTCTATTGTTTTGACTCATTAATGAGTAATGGCAGGCTACTAAAGTAATCCAAATCTATTTTGTTAGTCTAACAGGTAGGAATGTACTCAGATGCAGCAGAAATGCACACAACAAGGAAAAATTCTTAGCAGTAGTGAAATTTTAAAGCCAAAAGATGAAATGGAAAACAAAGTCAAAAATGTCTTTGTAACTTCATATATTTAGTTTGATGTTTATTCTTAATTAAGAGTCTGTCCTTTAAAAATATAAATTTGCATGACCCAGAAAACATGCAAAGAGTAGCAGCAACATGATGGCATCACACATCATGGATGTGCAAACCACATGATCAGCAAAGCACATTATTACCACAAAACAACATGAGAATGCCAAGAAGAAAATTATTGTGAGGCAGAGGCACAACCACTGTTCCACACTATGTCATAAATAGAAGTGGAATTTTTAGCAATTTAGCATGAAACGTTATTCGAAAAGATTCCATAAATTTTCTAATAGAACCTTCCTTCTGAGACAGGGGAGGTGTGATTGCATAAATTCACTGGTAAATACTGGTTTTAACTATAAATATGTTAAGTCTAAAATGAGTCAGGAGAGCAACTTGAGGGGCAGCCATTATGTTTAAGCAAGAACCTTTTCTCTACTTCTAATATGTTTTGGTTTATTTTATATTTATGCTTTTTTCAAATATTATTTTTTATATATTATGTTATTTATTCTGTTTTTGTGCTGTGTGCATTTTATTATTTTAACATGGCGTTATGTATTAATTAATTTCCAGTTTTATGTTCCTTAGGATTACCCTCACTGATAAACTTAAATGGTCATGTTTCACTGCAGCTAGGATGATGAAGGTCCAGCCATGTCTCTGCTTCCTTAGGAGTTTGAGGAAGGTCCAGATGTCACTTACAACCTTGTGTGGCTTCTACAGGTATGCTATTGAGTCTATCCTTGCAGGATGCTCACATCCTGGTATGGCATCTGCTTAGCTCAGGACCACAGAACTCTGGTGAACACAGCACAGCAGATCACACGCTCCAAGCTCTCTGCAATCCATGACATCTATACCACTTGCTGTCTTAGAAAACTGAATTTTATTAGGCGGGACCCAAGCCGCCCTGCATTGCCACTTTTTATCCTCCTTCCCTCAAGGAACAGTTTTTACATGAACTGCAATAGAACCCATGAACAATTTATACTCTTGCTTTAAATATCATAGGTTGTCACTTTCACGTGTCTCTTGGACTTTGTTACTTAATGGTATTCATGCTTGTTGGCGTTTCGTTTTCACTGTCTGTGTTTGCATATGCAAGTAAGCATTCTGTTGTGCATAGTACTTGTACAAATGACAAATCAAACTTAATCCCTTGAATGGAAGTTTTCTAGTTATTATTTTTATCTGTTTTCTGCTCTGTCCCTTTATACAGAACCTAAGGCTAGGGGCCAGCTAATGACGCAGCTGCATTAAAAGTAAAGTGACACTGAAATTTCTTCCTTATATTTTTGCTCCTCAATTCTAGTTTTGGTGATTTTATGCATCATTGGAATTACTGGTTTCAACTTTGTCTTTAAAATATGGTTTTTCATTTTTTGTGATGTCTGAATTAGTTTCCTTTAGGATTTTTTTTTTATTTTACTGATTTTATTGTAATCATTCCATACAAATAGATCAATTTTTACAAAAAATAGGATTGAAAACAAATCAACTCCCAGCCCTGAGAAAGAGAGCATGGCCAACAGAATAAAAGCTTGTAAAAATACATAAATTGATGAGTGTAATAGGCGGATAAAGATAAATGGAGAAGAAAAAGAAATGGGAAGAGAATTACTTCCTCAGTGCTTTAAATAGCCCAGACCCTGCCCATTCATCTTAACTTATCATTACTTATAGACAAAAGCATGCATAAAGATCTCAAGAAGCCGGCCTACTCAAGACTCCAAGGATTAATAAAATAACACTGGGAGGTTGAACTTTTAGTTTCAGGGCCCCAAAGCTTTCTGCATATATAAAAAGCACCTTTTCAGTCTGAGCTTTTAAATCCAGGCTGAGGACTTACTACTTTAGTCTAGCATACCCTGACTAGAGCTGCTGATTAGCTGTAAATACTACATCTCTACTTTTAGCTATTTATACAGAAATATAAGTAATACAATAATTACAAACTGTTATTGATTCACCTCTATTTTGTTTCTCTTATTGGTATCCTAACGTAGTACCAGTGTTCTATGTCCAAGCTATTTAATGGCCATTGAAAGACATTGGAGATACTGGAGAATTTGAATCAACTTATATAAAGATTCTGCCATCATTGTAGATGACCCAGCACAGGCTTTACTATACAATGCAAAGGAGGGGGTGAGTGGTCAGTATTCAGTACTTGGACTACGGCTGACTCTGTCTGTTGTAACTGACCGTGAACCACCCAGAGGTTTATTTTCTCCAGGTTTACTGCTGACTGAAGTTTTTGTTTTTCGCTCTTTCGTTGTTAATTGGCTACAGTTTACCAGTTAATTAATGGACATAAATTGCTGTTCCTGGTTTATATTAATCAGTTTTGAAACAGTCTGCTTCTTTTCTGTTTAAACAAATCTCTGTGTTTATGTGTACTTATTGTGTAATTAGTTGTTTGTAAAGTTTGTATTTGCACCTGCACTCATTAGAGAGCACTGTACAAAAAGGCATAAAAAACAGTCTTGCTTAATTGGAAGAATTCTAATCCACTTTTAATAACTCAAATGTAATGTCTTATAATATTTTAAGATGAATTAAATGAAATTCTCTTTTCATGGTATAGTTTACAATTTGGAAATGCAAATCAATATTATTGTAAAATAGATGCTTGGCTTCTGTATGACCTTAACTGCTCTGTTGGGGTTTGTAGAGTACTGTAAGTTGTGTTGGAATGTGTTTTTTTAGCTTGATGGATGTTTTTTAGAATGCAATGTGTAGAAGAAATCAACATATTAATTAAAGAAAGAAACTTATTCTCTACTTGGGCAAGTTTGATAAAACATCTTTGAGTGAGAAACCAGGCAGGAGGATGTCTGTGCATTTGTTTTAATTTACTCCTCAGCAAATGCCGAAGAGGGAGCATTCATAACAGCAGTCTGTTACAGAATGGCCAAAGAAATAAAGGCAGAGGTCTGTTTTAAAAACAACTGAATTTACATAACAGTGCTGATTACATTTACTCTGACTGTTTCATTGACTTATCTAAATCAAAGTCTATTTTATTACACTTTTGTTCTTCTCGTATCTTTTAAGTTTATCATTTACCCTTGAAATCTCTATGTGTGTGACGACTGTCCAGTCTTGTTGTTTACAGGACATCTATTGATTTCTTAATCATCTCATAGTACATTTTGTGTACGACATTGACCTTCTCCTAGTACTTCCTTGTCTTTTATTATTCAGCCATTTCAGTAGTTCTCTTCATGACATTTCTAAAACGAATTATTATATATTTCAATGTGCACTGCAAACCAAACTACTTAACTACTATTACCTCTAAATTATTCTCTAACAACTAACAGTACTGCTGTATTTTTAAGCAAGTGTATCTTTAATTGAACAGTGTGTTATTGCGTGTGTTTTGTTCCCCAAAATAAAAAATAATGTTCAAAAGAAATGAAAAAGCTTAATAAGAAAGAAATGCTTACTTCCTTTTAACAATATGAATTTCTGTAATGTAGTTTTTCTTTGTGCTATGTGTCACAGCTGTTAAGAGCTTATTCTAAAATACAGTATTATTGATTAGATCCTGCCAGGTTTTGAAAAAGTTCTGCACAGATTCTCTAACTGAGAAGTTGATATTTTTCAATTTCAAATAGTATAAAACATCAGTTACCCACTGACTTAAAAGAGGAGAGTCAGGTTTTTTCCAGTTTAGCAAAATAAGTCTGCGTGCCAATAGTGTTAATGCAATCACAGTTTGTTTGTCCTTCTCCACTTTAAGCCCATCTGGAAGAACACCAAACACAGCAGTTAATGGGTTAGGAGGGATTGTGAGGCTGTCTGAAATGCACTTAAAATTTTTTGTCCAGAATGATGTTAATTTGGTGCAGGCCCAAAACATGTGACCCAGTGAAGATGGGACTTGACTGCAGCATTCACAGGTTGAATCTTGCCCTGGAAACATTTTGGACAGTTTTAAGTGAGACAGATGTGCTCGATATATAATTTTAAGTTGAATAATTGTATTCTTTGTGCATATGGAGTTCGAATGAATTCTCTGCATTGCTACCTTCCACTCCTTTTCTGATATGTTGAGTGAGAGATCTTTTTACCACAGTCCTCTTGGAAATTGAGTGATATTTTTTTCCAGCATAGAGGAAAGTGCAAGATGAGGAAAATCTGGCAGGTTCTGTTTAACAGAGTTTCTAATTTGAAGATAGTGAAAGAAATGTGTTGCTGGAAAGTTACATTTGGAATGGAATTGTTCACAGGATGCAAAGATGTTGTCTATATAAAGCACTCTAAGCAATTTAATCCCAAATGTTTTCCATATATTAAAAACTCCATATGTTTGCGAGGCTTGAAAAAGGTGGTTCTCATGCAGAGGTGCCACAGATAAAAGATTCTCCATCTTAAAATGCTTTCACCATTGGTTCCATATTCTGAGTGAGTGAAGCACAATTGGGTTATTAGTATATTGGCAATAACTTGCATTTATTGGGGCACAAAGCAGGGAATATAAAGAAGTACTGCAGGATTTTTTTCTATTGAGCACCAAGCCTGTGTATGTTCATCTATTTGTGTCCAGGTTTTTATGGCTTGCATGTTTGCTGCCCAGTAATAGAACTGAAAGTCAGGTAAAGCCATGCCACCTTCGGCCTTAGGTCTTTGTAGGGTCGCTCTTTGGATACGTGGATGTTTTGAGTTCCAAATAAATGAGGTTATGGTTGAATCTAATTGCTTAAAAAAATGATTTATTGATGTATATTGGAATGTTTTGAAATAAAAAGAGAAGCTTAGGAAGGATATTCATCTTAAAAACGTTAATTCTTCCAGCTAGAGTGAGATAAAAGGTTGACCATCTATGCAAGTCTTGCTTCATTTTTTTCCATACAGACAGCGAAATTTTGTTGATAAAGAGCTTTATGTTTACTTGTGATATTTACCCCTAGGTATTTAAACTGATCTACAATAATCAAAGGGAAGGTGTCCAATCTAATATAATCCTGAATTCACTGGAAAGAGCACACTTTTATTCAAATTAATTCTGAGACCAGAGATCTTTTGAAATTCTGTAAGTGCTGTTAAGACTGCAGGCACAGTATATTGTGGGTCTGATATGTACAGTACCATATCATTGGCATGTAGAGAATTTTCTGTTCAAGTCCTTCTCTGATAATCTCCTTTATCTGATAAGCATTTCGACATTGAACTGCCAGTGGTTCAATGGCAATTGCAAATAGCAGTGGTGACAAGGGGCATCCTTGTCTGGTACCATGTTCTAGTTTAAAGTAGTCTGAACAAATGTTGTTAATACAAACTGAAGCTTCTGGATTGTTATACAGTAGTTTGAACCATGCACAAATGTTCGGGCCAAACCCAAATTTCTCTAATGTAGTGAAAAGGTAGTTCCATTCAATCATGTCAAATGTTTTTTCTGCATCCAATGATAATAATATCCTCTGGGCTGTTTGACTTTGTTGGTGGGTATATTACATTAAACAGGCGTTGAAGATTAGAAGTTAAGTGTCGGCCTTTAATAAATCCAGTTTGATCTTGTGATATTACCGAAGGCAGCACTTTCTCCATCCTTCTTGTTAGGATTTTTGAGAGTATCTTGACATCATTATTCATAAGTGAATTTGGTCTGTATGATGTACATTTTAATAAGTCCTTATTTTGTTTAGGAAAGACGGTGATTAATGCTTGGCGAAAAGTTTGAGGTAGAATTTGATTGTCTCTAGCTTCTGTAAATGTTGCTAATAAGAGGGGAGCTAGCTGAGTGGAGAATTTCTTATAAAATTCTACAGGGTAGCCATCAGGGCCTGCTGCTTTCCCGCTTTGAAGTGACTTTATAGCATCTAGTAATTCTGAGGTTTATCCAGTTCCTCTGCACTAAAAGTATCTTTTTGTGGTATCTGTAATGCATTAGATTGTGTGGTGTCTTCTTTAAACTCAGCAGAATATAATGATTTATTGTAATCTCTAAATGTGTGCATTATATTTTTATGGTCAATTATTTTATCTCTATTCGTGTTATTGATTGCTGGGATTGCATTACGAACTTCTTGCTTGTGCATTTGTTGAGGTAAGAGCTTATTAACTTTCTCTCCATGTTCATAGTAATGATGTCTTGATTTAAAAATAAGTTGTTCAGTTTCTTTGGTTGTTAAGAGGTTGAGCTCTGAATGCAGAGCCTGCCTTTTCCTATGAAGAGCCTCACTTGGACACCTGGCATGTTCTTCATCTATTCTAGTAATTTCACTGGTTAGCTCTGATACCTTCTTAGTTTCTAATTTATTTCTGTGGGAAAGATATGAAATAATCTGTCCTCTTAAGAAGGCCTTTAGAGTTTCCCAGAGTATTCCTACAGAGACCTCTGAGGATGTATTTGTCTCTAGGAAAAAACTGATTTTTTTGGATATAAATTCTGTACAGTTCTCGTCTGATAATAGAAGTGAGTTAAGACGCCATCTGCGAGATGAGTGCGTGGGGCATAATGATTTTAGCTCAGATCAGAGGGGCATGGTTGTAAATAACATTAGCGTCATACTTGCAAGGTTTAATCGTAGGCGAGAAATTATTATCTATAAAGAAATAATCAATTCTTGAGTAGCAATGATGCACTGGTGAGTAGAAGGAAGTAGAAGTTTGGGTTTAGAAACCTCCAGAGGTCTGATAAGTTGTGGTCAGTTAAAAACTGTGTAATTGTCTTTGCAGTCATAATCATTAGATGTCATCCCCCCTGTGACAAGAGAGTTTCCTTTAGGTTTTGTTTCCTTGCTTTTGCAGTTCTTCAACAATAAATATTTAATGTAAAGAATCTTTAATTTTGCTTGTCTTTGAACAACTATTTTAAACTTTCACTCTCCTTCTCCTGTCTGGACTTTGAACTTTAAGACCGTTTGTGGGCCTGTGCAGGTTGGATGTGTGCCATATAAGTTTGGGACTAGGCTGTCAAAGCTAAAGCCTACACAATGGTCCCAGACCTGTATAATATGTGTCATTTTGTGTCTATTTTTGAGACCTAAATCCATTTTATGCTTTGTTTTGGCAGGAATAACAACAGTATCCTTATACACCTTCTTAATAATCATATAAGGTCCAATAACTCTTGGCACCAGTTTATGACATACAGCAGTAAGCAGAAAGTCTTAAATAACCAGTTTAACTTTCTAACAACACTTTACGTTATGTTATCTATCACCAAATAGTTTGGCAGTGGTTGAAGTTGTCAACAGAATACATTACACCGATCGTCAAATTCTTTCAGCGTTTCTAAATTGTTAGTTAAAGTAGAAGACTTAATTTGCAACAAATGAAGCTGAAAAACATATTAGCACTCAAATGGGGATATTTTATTGGCCAAGAATTAATTCATTTTAATAGAGAATTCTGTTAAGGGAAGAATCTCATTTTGCCTGCTTTATCAAAAACTTGTTTCCGGAAGTAAAATACATCTGTCTGAATCATTATTTTTGGGAGTGCATGCAATGTAAATGTATTTAAATGCAATTTCTTATACTAAAATATCTTGCTTTTTTGCAGTATGTCATTTTATTTTATATTTCTTTGTTCAAATTTTATTGATTTTATAGAAATCACTTTCCTCCCGCAATCCAAAGACGTGCAGGTTAGGTGGATTGGCGATTCTAAATTGGCCCTAGTGTGTGCTTGGTGTGTGGGTGTGTTTGTGTGTGTCCTGCGGTGGGTTGGCACCCTGCCCAGGATTGGTTCCTGCCTTGTGCCCTGTGTTGGCTGGGATTGGCTCCAGCAGACCCCCGTGACCCTGTGTTCGGATTCAGTGGGTTAGAAAATGGATGGATGGATGGATTGAAATCACACAACATTCCATACAAATAGATCAATTTTACAAGAATAGGATTGAAAACAAATCAACCCCTACCCCTGATAAAGAGAGCATGGGTAACAGAATAAAACTTAAACCTAGTAGTATGTCTTTTTAAAGTTGCTCCGAGTGCACTACTTTGTAAAATCTGTCTACCACAATTAATACCACAGTGTATCCTTGCAATAGAGCCAAATCTGTAAAAAAATCCATCAAAATTTCCTCCTAGAGTGAGCTGATGAAGGATTGTGGGAGTACCAATGGATGAGCTGACTTGATTAACAAGCTTCAACATAGTCTTCTATGTCTCAATTTAGCAAAGGTCACTGCTGCAAAATATGGCTTAAGGGTATGAGTTATTCTGTACCTGGATGACCTGCACTTCTTCCCCTATAATTCCCTCAGTAACAAGCAAGAGTCACTCTGAAAGATGTTATGTCAGAGTAAGGCCCGCCTGAGCTTTCTTTACAAGATCCTGAATTTTATTTTCATATTCAGTTTCAAAGACTCTGGTCAAATAATGTGGAATCAACTCTACAGAAAAGCTCAGGAATGAAGTTTCCCAGAGACATTATTATTTGCAAAAGATTTTACACAATTCTCAAAATGAAATCTGAAAAATAGTAAGTTCAATAATATGGTTCAAACAAGCAGTTATCAGTGGGAGGAGGGAAGTTTTTTTTGACATATTTAATTCAAGAACCATCCTCAAAAAAAAAAAATTCAAAAAAGAAACTTGCCATCACTGTAATAAACCCAATTAACTACACTTTCACTTATTTATAAATCCTGCGACAGCATCTGTGACAGCACAGATCCTAAATTTGGGTAAAGGTGTCCCAGGAAACTTATAGGTAATATGATCATCAGGAATCAATTCTTTTGATTAATTTGGTTAATTTTATGTGTATACGTAAAGATCTTGAGGAAGTCGATCTCTGATTGCACCACACATTTATAATTTAATGATTCATACATTATTTTGTGCGTATAACATTGTCACGTTTTAGTACACAAAGCATGACAACACATTTAAAATGCATAATTAAAATAAGAGATTACAAAATCACAAGGGACCGACAATTGTGTGCATCGTTCTTGTGTAATGATTTAGTTTGAAATTGAAAGAATCAATAAATTATATATACCCAATGAGGTTGATGAACCATTAAAAAGTGGGCTCTAAAGTAAAGTTGAAAGCATGTTATTGTTAGAAATATGTGTAATATTTTAACAGTATCAGTGCTGTGTGATTAACTTGTTGAATGTACAAAGGGGCATACATGTATTAGTTTTAAAATTGATTTTACAGTATTTTCAGTTTTAAACAATTCCAATAACAAATTATATATGTGTTGTTACTGTACTGTATTTTCCTGATGAAAGAGGGAATCATAAGTAAAGCAAATTAAGATCCAATGGGTTCTTGCACATGCACTTTAAACAGCAATCATGTAGGACACGCGTGACCTTTAGCACTCCTGTTAAGCTCCACTGAATTGATTCATTCATGCTAATAAATTAAATTGCATGATTCACTCAAAAGAGTGTTCAGAAAGAACAAATTGTTTGCAAGTAGCCAATCACTAATAAGAACAATGTATTGGTAAATTTGGGAAGTTCTTACTAAAAATGACTATAAACTCCGGCTATTCCAGAGGGATTTCCAAAACTAAAATATTACACAAGCTGAGAGAAAATTTGGATTTTACAGACATTGTACAGGTTCTATGCATTTATAGTAATAACAGTTAATTCAACTCTCTCCATGTTCAAGTTATTCTTGGGTTGTGTCATTTCAATTATTGACATGCTAGGGATGTGGGAATTTAAAATAAAAATATATATTTTTAATAAACTACCCCAGTACATAATTCAATCTGAGGGTTTATACAGTATTCTTAATAAAACCTGTACTACTTTTTATTGTCATAGGTTCAGAAAACCTTCCAAAGTTTACCTTTAATTTTGGACAACTACTCTAAAAATGCACATCTTCTCCACACAGACTTAACTCCCTGAATGCATTTAGTGTTTTATTAATTTACACTCTCTTCCTCTGGAATATGATTAATTTCCTTGTTTTGCGTCCTAAGTCCCAAGCTAAAGCTATCATCTATACTAAACTGTTTGCAATAGCCAAACAATGAAAACTTTTATTTCCTTATTTAGTGTGTTTCTAAATGCAAGTGCTGAATGCAATAGGGGTATGCTGAAAAAGTTTTAAAATCGGTAAAAAAGGTCATTTTCATATAATTAAGAAAGGTAAGGAGGCATGGTGGTACAATGGGTAGTGCTGCTGCCTCGCAGTTAGGTGACCCGGGTTCGCTTCCCGGATCCTGTCTGCGTGGGTTTCCTCTGGGTACTCCGGTTTCCTCCCACAGTCCAAAGACATGCGGGTTAGGTGCATTGGCGATTCTAAATTGTCCCAAGTGTGTGTGTGCCTGGGGTTTGTTTCCTGCCTTGCGCCCTGGGATTGGCTCTAGTGACCCTGTAGTTACGATATAGCGGGCTGGATAATGGTTGGATGGATAAAGAAAGTTAGGAGCTGCAACATTTTACCTGTATGCTCTCTTTAGGTATATTTTAAATGTTAGAATAATAACCCTACTGGAACTACTTCTCTGCTTCAAAGTTTACAGCTAGTTCATAGATTAAGTCTCCATGTCAGGCTTATTAAAAACTACTGAAATATGATACAATATCTCATGTCATGGATGTTCAAACCAACGTGCAATGGGCATGTTTTGTTGTTACAAAATGGTGATGCCCAAACAATAAAAATATGGTGCTATGATGACATCCCATAAATTACCTGAAAAATATCTAACAAGAAAGATTAATAATTAATTTCAGGTGAAAAATTATTGAAAACAATCCCCTCAAGTTTTACATTTAATCATATATTGTGCCTCTACTCTGGTCCCTTCATCTTGCAGGAAAACTCAAAGTAAGCAGATGTGGGATTATTAAGTGTTATTGTGTGATAAACATAAATATAAAATGTAAACAGTACATTACTTTTGCTTTACTTTTTCTATAAAAAAACGTTCACATTCAAGAAGCTGACCAGAAAAAATCCAGACTTGATCATTTTCTTGTGTTGTACAGTAAGTAACATTCATTCCTTTTTTTGATCCCCAATGCGAGCCCCCAGAGATTCACGCTATGAACTTCAGCCACTATGTAGCCTCACCAAATCACACTGTTTCAGCTTATCTGTTTCAAACAGTTGGATGAAAACTAAACTGATACTTTATTTTTATTTACCAGATTGCACAAAGTATACTCTTTTCTGTTTGGCTGTGTGATTGAGCCCAGCAAAGGACCAGAGTTCCGCCCACCATGTTTGCTTCTTCCTTACACCCAGTGGTACTGCGATAATCACAGGCTCCCGGTGACCCCCAACTGGGTGGATTAAATGTACCTTTCAGAGCATGCAGGGTAAAATGTTCATCCATAACTTTTGTACAATTTTTTTCACTCAGCTGCACGCTACACTTATGCCGAGGTGCTTAACCTTTGCCTCATTAGCTGTCGCCAGGTGGCCGGAGCACACTGATCACAGCAGAGAACATCTTGTGAAAAAACACAAAACATCTGTGAAATAACAAGCATAAGGAATAAACCATAATAACACAATAACATATATGCTTTTTTTTAAAGTAATGTAAGTATTTTTACTTTGATAAAATAAATATTGCGTTAGATTACTTATTACTTTATAATGTAATCTGACTACATAACACATGCTACTTGTCATGCATTAAAATACAGGTTGAGTCAATATTATGTTAACATTCGAATGGTGGAAAAAATGTATTCACAGAAAATACTTCATATGTGCAAGAAGATTTACAGGAATGTGTCAACCTGTTCGCCATCATGTTCAACACACAAAAACCAACAAGCAACAGTACCATTTACACAAATTTTGCGGGGAATAAATTATACCATAGTCCATATTCTGTCCTTCAGATCATCGATATCACAAACTTTCCTGGTTGACATATGCTCATTCACCATACCCTATAACCAGAACTCGCAAGGTGTCAAATCAGAGGAGTGTGGAAGCCATGGCAATGGTCCACCACAACCTGTCCATTGACCTGGAAAGGTGTGGTTGAGATAGGTACGAATAGTACGGGCAAAATGCAGCGGTGCGCCATCCTGTTGGAAATATCCCGCCCACTGTTGAGGAAGTTCTTTAATGGCATACTGGTGCACCATTTGTAAGTAGACGTCTGAAGTCACTGTTGGGGTGTCAAAAAAGCAGGGCCCAATGATGCCAGCAGTGGTCACTGCACACCACACATTTACCTTTGGGGAGTCACGTTCATGCTCCTGAATGATGCCTGGATTTTCCGTTCCCCAGAAGATGGTGTTATATCAGTTAATATGTCCACTTGTGTGAAATGTGGCTTCATCACTGAATACCGTCAGATTCACAATGTCCGGTTGTATATTCGTCATTTTGTCTAAAATCCGGCAGCATTCAACATGAACATGCTTTTGCGCCACTGTTAACGCTTGGACTATTTGGATATAGCTTGGTGGCATCTCGAGGTCTTGTGTCAAGATTCTCCACATTTTTTTTTGCGGAATCCCATTTTCCAAACTGTACTGTCCGGTTGATTTTGATGGACCCTGCAATATGGCTTGCTGCACAACAGCAATGTTCAATTCACTTCTACCTGTTCTGGGCCGTCCCACATTTCCTTGGTAGTTGTCTGCTACTGATCCAGTCTTCACAAACTTTGCATAGACACGATAAATTGTTAAACGGCTTGGCAGGTCACGTTCTGCAGATTGTTCAGCAAAATTTTGACGAACACTTCCATCAAGCTTACAACCACTCTTCTTTGCTTTAGTGTTAATCTGCCACCCATTGTGTATGTCTATCTGCAGAAGAAAAATAATCAATTAGTGTTAACATAATTTTGACTTCCCCTGTAAACAAGAAGAAAAGGAACTCTATCCATAATGTCACTTTGTTGAAATTTTAGGGGCAGGATGGGGGAAGTGCCACAGAGCTCAAGTGTAGTGAATTATGAGAAGACATTAAGGAAGTTTTTGTAGAATCACAGATGTCAGGATTGACAAATACCTTTCAGTCATTAGATGGATGGTGTACTGTGATGAAGCACTGGAATAACATTGTGACACTGACTCTGTTAAACAAAATTAGGTTCTAATGCGTGTGTTATACATAGAGATGATAACTGTGTGAGTTATTCAAACAATGACAATCTCTGTACATGTCCTGAAAATGGCTTAACATTAAACCCCTTCTGAGCACATGAACATCATGCTGGAGTTTTCAGTGCTGGTTGTCTGGGTCTAGCTTCTCTATTTTCTCTGTCTGTGGGTGTAAATGTTTCATCAAGTATATTCTATTATTGAATGATGAAGCAAAGGTATGCCAGTAACAAAAAAATATTACATAAAGAAAACAAAGCTTAATTTCACTATATGCAGCTAAACCTACAAAATACCCCGGAAAAGAACAAAACATAAATGCTTATTAAATTCTTTGAATGTTTCAATCATGCACTGAATATGTTCAGGAATGTAAAAGGTTTGTTCTTTGCATATTTGGCACTTATCAATGAAATAACACATCAAGGTGAATCACATTAAAATATTTCTTAGCCATTCAAAATATCTTGGGTCCAGCAGTCAGAAGCTTGGCAAGCATCGAGCATTTTATTTCAGCGTACTTGTTAGACACGTTCTCCTTGTTAGTTTCATGTAACATTTAAACAGTACTGGAAAGAACTCCATTAGTATAAGTGTAAAAAGTGGGATGGGAAAAGAGGTAGTGCAGTCAACTGAGTAAGTCAGAAGGAAGATATTCGCGCCGCATTTTCACAGTGGCAAGAAATTCCATTGGACTCAAATGTGTTTTGGCTCTCTGCCCAGCTTCTTGTCTAATATATGACTGTCTCCCTGCATACTATTTCTGGCCGAGTTCTGCATCTCACAAGCAGAAGTCCATTAGCAATTGAAGATTAAAGTGGCCAAACTGCTGTAACACATGCTTGATTCCAGAAGGGGAAGACAATTATTGAATGATTAGATGTTTTGTTATACAGTAGATGCAAGAGACACAGTTACAGTCTTGAACAACTCATTCACATCATATTTCCACATCTGGAATGATGGTAGGTTATGTTATAATAATGATTACATTATGAGTCAGGGAACCTTGTAATATACAACACCCAGCAATAAAGTCACTTTGAGTGGGCAAATTGTGGTAACTGCTGGTCATTTTTTAGTATCATCTGGGCTAACTGTCTGTGCAAGGCAGTTTAAAATTCCATTTCCCTATTCATAGTCTTATCACACTTTTGCTGACAAATTCTCTGGAATTTCTAGACCAGACTAAAAAATAATCCTTCTAGCATGTTGGAGATCTTACCTTGAGGGCTCTGTAAGTGAGCTCAGTCTAGTACACCTTGTTTGGAAGTTAGCCAAAGGGATTCCTCTCTAAATGTCTGAAACACTTCAAATAACTTATTATGAGCAACAACAGCTCTATCACAAGGTCCTCATAAATTGTCAAGCTCCATATCTTAGCATAAAACTCAAGTGCTTGTACATCAGGGATTCAATTAATAAAACTTGCATATGCACAAAAGGAGGCCTGCAATGTGTGTATGCAACTTTGCATGCAAAATGTAATGAATCAAGATGAAGTGTGTGAGTAATTTTTTTGGATGTTTAATATCACATATATATATATGCTACTACTCTAATCATAACCAAATAGAGCACAGCACAACTGTGCAAGTTTCTAATGAAAACACATGGCCAACATGTACCTGTACATGTTTTTTATTTATTTATTCTATCATTTTGTAGATTGCAGTGGACACAGTAATAACAATATGCCAGCATGAAATGCCCAGCCCACTGCCAGAGCCCAAACTGCCACCAGTGCCCAGACAGCTGCTAGTGCTATCTGCGTAGAACTTACTGATGGTCAAAACATTACATCAATTTTACTCTGCAGTTATTGTTTTATAAATCCAGACTTTTATGTAGGAAATGGCTTACACATGTTTCTGAGTGTTAGCACATTATATATATATGTGAGGACCCCGGAGATGTAAGAGGCAAAAACCATAGTCAGGGACAAAACAAAGAAAAAAAAATAGAGGGAAATCAAACAGAAACCAAACAAAACTGACAAGCATCAGTCAAAAATCAAAGTTGAAAATAGCACGCAACTGCCTTTTGGAAAAAAAAAACCATCTTGAAATAGTAGGAAGTACATGGAGTGATCTTTATACTGTTGACACAATGACATCACACAAGTGTGACTTCCAGTTGTCATGACTTGGCAACCGCAAAGGCAATGGTAATCAGGGACCTTCACAAAGTAATGGTGCCTTAAGGAAACAAAATGGTAGCATTAGAAAAAAGAAAATATTAAGCCTGTTAAAGATTAAACTGAAAGTAAAACCTAGCATTACATTTGAATTCTTCAAACTTCAAAAACTTAAAAAAAAAACAAAAAGTTTGGGAATAGTAATACAATTCAATAGTGGGAAATTAACAAATTTAGTCAGATCATAACAGTCATATAACAAGTATCAGTAAAGTATCTTAAAAGGAAAGGTCACAATTAAAGACATTTGGGACTGTGTAAAGCACTAAATTTGGTGTGGCTCTACTATATTCATCTCATGAAAAGGGCTCTTCTACATTATAGTCAACCTCTCAATCCCCTGTGTCTCATAAACAAGACTGTGTGACATTGGAACACCTCTACTTTGGCAGTTGTTTCTAATTCTGAATGATACACACATCACTCCAAAGCATACTAGCAGCTGAAGTCAGATGAATCCTAAAGGAAATCATCTGCCATCCTCAGACCTCTAAGATCACCAATCTGATTTCATACATACTGTAAATATTACCTTCTCACGGTGGGTCTTCTTTCTCAGATGTTATTCTCTTTAACATGTACCTTTTTTGCTCTTCAGGGGCCTCATGCATAATGCTGTGCGTAGAATTCACACTATAACATGGCATACGGACAAAAGCAGAAATGTGCTTACGCACAAAAAAATCCAGATGCATAAATCTGTGTGAACGCCAACTTCCATGTTCTTCCACTACATAAATCCCGGTCAGCATGAAAAGCATCGCATGTGCACATGCACGCACCTGCTGTCCCGCCCCGTCTCCTCCCAGAATTACGCCTCTTTGAATATGCAAATCAATACAAATAGCCCTTAAGCTCAGCCTTCTGTGAAAAGGCAAAGGCAAAAGCACGGGGGGAAATAGAAGAATTTCAGCGAATACCAAGTGGAGACAAGAAAAAACGTACTATTTGCTGGTTTAAACAGTGGTATAAACAACAAAAGAAAGTTGATCGAGTGACATAGAGTGTCGGAGAAACTCGAAAGCTCAAGTTCACAAAGTCACACAGTGCCCAGAAATAAAAAAGAAGTTGTCTGATATCAAAGTCGCCATGAAAAGGCGAGTCATAGCCCACCGTCTGAGTGTCATATGAAAGCTTATTAGGGTACAGAGAAAAAAAAAATAGGCACACCGTGGGAAAAAAGCATGAAATGTCAACTTTAATCTCTAAATTTCTACTTTAATCACGTAGCTTATTTTGTCATTAAACTAGAACATCGTAAACTTCATCTTAAAATCATTTAATTTACTAGTTTCTCAAATCCCATCGTAACTAAAGTAGCACATTAAATACTTTGTTTTGTATTTCATCTTCTTTGTGCTCTATGTGTGTGAATCAGTACGTGCTTCTTAAACTGACTTTCTCTTCCTCCGACTGGACACAGAATCCATTACAATCGTGATATTACAGCTCTCTGAATAATTAAATACTGAGATGTACGTATACATGATATCATTTTCATGATATAGGAGTTAAAACATGTTATTAAACATGGGAACACGGTGACGTAGTGATTCTTGTCTCACGCGAGATGCTTGCTGCGCCATGCGCGACCATCGATGAAATAATTTATTGAAGCGTTTGCCGTATGAGAGCAGTTCAATGGACAGCATGGCTGAGGCAACATGTGCTAGATGCTGTATACCAATAATTTTCTTTACGATCAGCTGTTGTACAGCTGTGATTCACACTCAGATACAGTGATATAAATACTCTGAGTGGTGCAGTGAGAGTAATATGGAAAAAGACGATCTGTTGCAGCAACCCCTAATGCGAGCAGCTGAAAGAAGAAGAAGAAAAAGGTAACAACGCTAAAGCAGCTATGGTATTTAGAACAGCTGGACCATTCTGTGAACCATTATATTGTTATAGGTTAATTACAATCAGATGCATTAAACTAATAAACAGCATGTGGTTAATTTCAGTGTATTTATAAAGCCTATAAAGAATACAATCTGTCTTTTTGTACAGTGTTCTCTAATTAGTGCAGGTGCAAATACAAACTTTACAAACAACTAATTACACAATAAGTACACATAAACACAGAGATTTGTTTAAACAGAAAAGAAACAGGCTGTTTTGAAACTGATTAATATAAACAGAGAACAGCAATTTATGTCCATTAATTAACTGGTAAACTGTAGCCAATTAAAAATGAAAGAGCGGAAGTCAAAAACTTCAGTCAGCAGTAGTCCGAGGACTGAATAGTGACCACCCACCCCCTCCTGTGCATTGTATAGTATAGCTTGTGCTGGGCCATCTACAATGATGATAAAATCTTTATATAAGTTGATTCAATTTCTCCAGTATCTCCAATGTCTTTCAATGGCCATTAAACAGCTTGGACATAGAACACTGGTACTATGTTAGGATATCAATAAGGAGGTGAGTAAATAACAGTTCGTAATTATTGTATTAATTATATTTCTGTACAAATAGCTAAAAGTAGAGATGTAGTATTTACAGCTAATCAGCAGCTCTAGTCAGGGTATGCTAGACTAAAGTAGGAAGTTCTCAGCCTGGATTTAAAAGCTCAGACTGAAAGGGTGCTTTTTATATATAAAGAAAGCTTTGGGGCCCTGAAACTAAAAGCTCCACCTCCCAGTGTTATTTTATTAATATTTGGAGTCTTAAGTAGGCCGGCTTCTTGAGATCTTTATGCATGCTTTTGTTTATAAGTAATGATAAATTAAGATAAATGGGCAGGGTCTGGGCTATTTAAGGTTTTATATGTAAGGAGGACTTTGAAATTACCTCAAAGCTTAATTGGAAGCCTTTGTAAAAACTTGTAAGCGGTATGTTCAATTAACTGAAAGTTGAGAATAGAACGAATTGAACAGCCTATGAATAATGAATTACAGTAGTCAATCCTGCTAGAAATAAATGTATGATGTAATATTTTGTTATCATCCATATTTAGAAATTGTCTTAATTTTCAAATCAAGACAATGCAAGAATACCATTGTTTCTTTACATAATTTTACCCCATATTGAAATTCTGCTTTTTTTGGTCTCTGTGGTGTCTTTTTGTGTACTTGTCTATGATTTTTAGGAGTATTTTATTATTATTGCAATGCCAATGCCACTGTTTTTGAGGTAATTTGGCAATCACTGAGTGCCCATGATCACCGTTGCCAGTGATGTCAACTTTCTTTTGCTATAAATATGGCGGCTATTATCCAGTTTGGTATCCCTTTATTACTGTAAAACAAAATCTAGTATAGTCAAGTTTTCAATCAATCAATCAATCAATCAACATTTATTTATATAGCACATATTCATACAGAAAAATGTAGCTCAAAGTGCTTTACAAAATGAATAGAAAAATAGAAGACACAATAAAAGATAAACATAAGTCAACATTAATTAACATAGAATAAGAGTAAGGTCCGATGGCCAGGGTGGACAGAAAAACAAAAAAACTCCAAAGGCTGGAGAAAAAAATAAAATCTGTAGGGGTTCCAGACCAAGAGACCGCCCAGTCCCCTCTGGGCAATCTACCTAACATAAGTCAAACAGTCCTCTTTGTATTTAGGGTTTTCATGGAAGGACCTGATGATAATGGTCACGTAGACTTCTGGCTTTCAGTCCATCAATGTTGGTGCATCATGATGCTTTGAGTAGGTGGTGGTGGCGCAGGCCGTCACCACAAAGAAACCGGAAAAAGAAACAGAAGAGAGAGTAGGGGTCAGTATGGATTTTGGAGCCACTGTGAATAATTATTATGAAGAATTGAACATACAGAGTATCAGTATTAAGTTAAAGTGAAGTTATAAAAAGGCCATGTTAAAGTAATGTGTTTTCAGCAGTGTTTTAAAGTGCTCTACTGTATTTGCCTGGCGAATTCCTATTGGCAGGCTATTCCAGATTTTGGGTGCATAACAGCAGAAGGCCGCCTCACCACTTCTTTTAAGTTTAGCTTTTGGAATTATAAGGAGACACTCATTTGAAGATCTAAGGTTACGATTTGGAATATAACGTGTCAGGCATTCCGATATATAAGATGGAGCGAGATTATTTAAGGCTTTATAAACCATAAGCAGTATTTTAAAGTCAATCCTGAATGACACAGGCAACCAGTGTAGTGACATCAAAACTGGAGAAATGTGTTGGATTTTCTTTTCCCAGTTAGGATTCTAGCAGCTGCATTCTGCACTCATTGCAAAACGATTGATGTCTTTTTTGGGTAGTCCTGAGAGGAGTGCGTTACAGTAATCTAGTCTACTGAAAACAAAAGCGTGAATTAATTTCTCCGCATCTTTCAATGATATAAGAGGTCTAACTTTAGCTATGTTTCTTAAGTGAAAAAATGCTGTCCTAGTGGTCTGATGAATATGCGATTTAAAATTCAGATTACAGTCAACGGTTACCCATAAATTTTTTACTTCCGTCTTAACTTTTAATCCTAGTGCATCAAGTTTATTTCTGATAACCTCACTGAATCCATTATTGCCAATTACTAAAATTTCAGTTTTCTCTTTATTTAGTTTGAGAAAATTACTATTCATCCATTCAGAAATACCAGTAAGACATTGTGTTAGTGAATCGAGGAGTCGGAGTCATCAGGTACTATTGATAAGTACAGCTGTGTGTCATCAGCATAGCTGTGGTAACTCACGTTGTGCCCTGAGATAATCTGACCTAACGGAAGCATGTAGATTGAGAATAACAGCGGACCCAGGATAGAGCCTTGTGGAACACCATATCGGATATCATGTGTCTTTGAGATTTGATTACCACAACTCACAAAGAATTTTCTCCCTGCCAGGTAGGATTCAAACCAATTTAAGACACTGCCAGAGAGGCCCACCCATTGACTAAGGCGATTTCTAAGAATATTATGATCAATGGTGTCAAATGCAGCACTCAGATCTAAGAGGATGAGAACAGATAAATGGCCTCTGTCTGCATTTACCCGCAAGTCATTTACTACTTTAACAAGTGCAGTTTCTGTACTGTGATTTGTTCTGAAAAGGTTCAAAAGGTTATTGTAGTTTGTTTTGAGCTTTGACTTTAAGGCATTTTTGGCTCTATTGATTTTTCCTGACAATTCTATTTCCCAGCCCTTTTTTTACAAATCATCTTCTAGTTTATATCTTTTTTCTAACACTAACAATAATTCTTTGCTTTTTGTAGATTTCTATAACACACTATCTGATTTTACTCCAAATATTGCAGTTAAGCTCAAGAACAAAGGTGTTTAGACCTGTTGGGAATTTTATAAATGTATTAATTCTGCATGTGTCTGTCCATCATTTAGTATTTAAATAAAGAATCCATAGTAAAACAAATCACCAAAGTCATATATATACCTATATACCTATAGGTATTTTGTTGCATCAGAGACAGAAAAGAAACTTAAAGCTTTACTGCGCTTGGAGAGTGCATATTTTCAACCTCTTCTGCAGAAATCAAGAAACAGTAAAGGGCAGTTGCTATATAATGGTAGAAGGTGGGGGAGAGATGGGGACTTCCAGTGTAGTGAGGCTTTCCTGTGAAGAAAACACACTAATATACACAATTGTACAGTATGTTTTAGTGTGTCTTCATGTGGAAAATATGCAGCATATCACATTTTTAATTGGTAAAATGATGGTTGATCTTGACATATTATAGACAAGCACTTGTTCTGCACTTTCCGTTAAAGCTTTAACCTAGATCCTAATATCATTGCTAAGGACAGAAATTGATCTGTAGGGTACCAGTTCAAGCAGGCCATCATTTATCTTTAAGAAGACAGTGATTAATTCCATGCCATAATGTTTTAGGGAGAATCTCATGATCTCTAGTTTCCATTAATTATGTCCATTAACAGTGAAATTTTTGCAGAAAACTTAAGTTGGATATCTCATCTTCTTTATGCTTTAATGTATAAAATGACTTACAGTATTTCTTAAACTGCCTCATAAATTCAAATTATTGAATTTCAAACTGATTTTGTTGGGCTAATATATTATTGGCCTTTTCTCCAGGTTCATAAGAGTGATGCCATGACTTGTAAATGAGATGATGTGTTTCTCTTAAAGTCAAGAAGTTAAATCTTGTTTGCAGTGACAACCTTTTGTACAGAAGATTATTTGTCTATCTTGTATTTTTTTGATCATCTACAGAAATCTCTTAGAATAAATCAAACACTCTTCTCGTTGGTAGTTTATTCTCCCACAGAAATGCCTGAAATTTTCCTATAGTTTTCCCACTTGTACTGTATATGTGGAATAATATTGGTCTCTAAAACTGTTTGATTTATGTGTAGATGGATATTATACATTGCTCACCATTACCATTACTGGTTTAATTTGTAACAGGTGAGTTTAGACTAGTAGGAATAATGATTTGAGCTTAATGTAAGAAACCAAGCCAAGGGTTTGGATAGTTAAGCAATTCACTGTCATACACAGCTGCTAGCAAATCTGCCATGAGTTATGGTTTTAAACCTCTGGAATTCTACATACATTTTTGTATTATTATTATTATTATTATTCATATTTCTGGCACTTATTAATTTGTATTGTTATGATGGTGATGTTCTTGTTCTTTTTGGACACAGCCATGCTGATCTTTTGATAGCTGCCATCAAAATGACATTATGCAAGGGGTAGGAAATTAAATCAGAAAACATAATACACTAGGCTAAAATAGGAACTGCAAAGGGCTCTGATGAGCCTTTGTCTTTTATTTATAGTCATTGTACAACAGTAGATGTACACAGGAGAGGAGGATCACCATATCCTGATAAATAATAATTCAATAGACACTGATCCTACTCTGCAGCTTACAAATAGTTACTCCCATACATTTAAGAATTTTGGTTTTGTTTTGCTTTTGCATTGGTTTTAATTTCTTTAATGCTCCCTTACAGCAGTGTTAGACTTTTGAAGTCCCTGTTTACAATAATGTTTGCTAATGACATTGTGATCTATAGCGGGAGTAGGGAGCAGGTCGAGGACACCCTGGAGAGTTGGAGGTTTGCTCTAGAGAGGAGAGGAATGAAAGTCAGTAAGAACAAGACAGAATACGTGTGTGTAAATGAGAGGGAGGTCAGAAGAATGGTGAGGATGCAGGGAGTAGAGTTGGTGAAGGTGGATGAGTTTAAAAACCTGGGATCAACAATTCAGAGTAACGGGCATTGTAGAAGAGAGTTGAAAAAGAGAGTGTAGGCAGGGTGGAATGGGTGGAGAAGAGTGTCAGGAGTGATTTGTGACAGCAAGAGTGAAAGGGAAGGTCTACAGGACGGTAGCGAGACCAGCCATGCTATATGGGTTGGAGACGGTGGCACTGACCAGAAAGCAGGAGACAGAGCTGGAGGTGGTAGAGTTAAATATGTTAAGATTTGCATTGGGTGTGACGAGGATGGCAGAATTAGAAACTAATACATTAGAGGGTCAGCCCAGGTTGTAAGGTTGGGAGACAAAGTCAAAGGGGTGAGATTGTGTTGATTTGGACATGTGCAGAGGAGAGATGCTGGGTAAGAATGTTAACGATAGAGCTTCCAGGCAAGAGGAAAAGAAGTAGGCCTAAGACAAGGTTTATCGATGTGGTGAGGGAGGATATGCAGGTGGTGGGTGTAACAGAGCAAGATGCAGAAGACAGGACGATATGGAAGAAAATGATTCGCTGTGGCAACCCCTAACAGGAGCAGCCGAAAGAAGAAGAAGAAGACATTTTATTCAGGTTCATTTTATGATAAAAAAGTTATAATTTTAGGATTTGATAGCTAGCTAGCTAGCTAGATAGATAGATAGATAGATAGGTAGATAGATAGATAGATAGATAGATACAACTTTGATATTTAGTGTTGTGATTTGTAGCAATTTTAAATTAAATTTCAATCATCTTTATAACATTATCTAATACCAGTGCTGTTTAATACTAACATGCCCCCCTACTGCAGATTCTTTCCACGGTCTATCTGGTTGATTGATTGACTGAAAAGATAGATATAGATGTTAGGATGGAGGCTTTATTGCGTGTTATGAATAGAATTGCAGTTTTAAAGTTTTGTTTTCTTCATGTGTCATGTGATTTCAGTTACCTTATGTGTGACATTCCTACTTAGTGATTCTACACACTCCTTATTTCAGATCTTTCCTCAGTGTAGGCAGTGTGCCTTTTCCTTGTTTGCTAAACGCTAGCCATTGTTTTCTATTGCAAATATGCTGAAACACTGTCATAATTCATTTTGAACTGCACCTGTTCAGGCAGACATCTCTGTAGTATCCACTATGCATTTTTAGTTTAAAGACTTCTGGTAAAAAACTACCCATCCCAATGGTCAATAAATTTATTTCACTATTATTATTATTACAATTTATAAAACATTCATCAATTAAAAGCACTTAGTATACAAAGGCTTTGTCTTCAAGCAAACACTACTAGCCTAACGCTAAGAAAAATTACTCATTTTGAAACTGGACATAATTCACATTAAAGGATTATATAGCCTACTGTATTAGACAGTCACTGTTCTAACAAATTAAATTTGCTATAACTCTGCTTTTCAAATATACAGAGTTAGAGAGGCAGAGTTTTAATCAAATATCTTATAATTAGTATGTTAGATAATTTCTATTTCTAGGGTTAGGGTTAGACAGACGAGTCCTAATCCTTGCCTGGCCTCACACTCATTCCAACCTTTTGCGTTGTGGAATCACCACTTAGTCATTTTAGTTTGATTCTTACTAGGTTATGCCTTCGTAACAGGCTCTAGATCCTGCTGTTGCTGTTCTAGGTAAGGTTTTAAGTTTTAATTTTTTGGTAACAATCTTTGGGTAATACCTGAAACATACCCTTGCTAGAAACCCTTTTGTTTAGGGTAAATGCAGAGGATATTAGATGAGTTTGGCCTCTTATTTGGATACCATATGTGTGGGCCCAATGAAGCCTGGAACTGCGGCATACATGCTAGGAGGACTGTGAGCAACAGTTGACTAAGAAATGGTTGAGGTCCCTCAGATGTGAGATCTATTTCTGTGGAAAGGGAAATTTGGTCTCTTCTTCGGTATTGTCACTGATAACTTCAGCATAATACGCAGTGATTTCCATATGGTGCTTAAAAGATTAGTGTTTTATTCAAAATGGAAGTTGGCAAATATGTATCTCTAAAAAACAAAAATACTGAATAGAGAAGAAAGACCAACTATACAATATATACTGTACTGTTTCATTAAATTAAAGAATTACAGGAACATAAAATCGTTATTAGATATAATGTATCATATAATGAATTTCATTTAACATCATTGTATCAATTTTCTTGTAATGTGTTTCCAACAGAATGAGAGGGATAGCATTTCAACTATTAATTTTACTTGGCTCCAGCTTGGTCCACTTAAGTGTGTAATGGCATTTTATGGTGTCATACCATACTGTGAAATTCTCAGCTCATAATACATCTGAGTCTAGTCCAGTGCTTAGAGTTCAAAAGGTGGGGCCACAGTGGCAGACAATTGCCATATTCAGCAAATGTTTCAGTCAGGTATTTGTAGTATATATTAAAACTGTCAATGCAGCAAATGGATAGAGTGAGCTTGCAAGTATTTACAGAAAAAAACAATTGACATGCTAAAACCAAAAAAAAAAAAACATACAAAAGTAAATGAAAAAACTTGAATTTACTATGAAATGAGTAGATGGGCGTTGAAAGATCTAGCAGTAATAAGAATTTTAAATAAAGTATATCAGTATTTTGATTTGTGTATTGTATAGAGTGAAATTGAAAGGTCATATTTTCATTCATAATATATTTTTTCCCCACTCAAAAAATGATTGAATATTAATTGACCAAGCATTAGGAGAACATATGGGAGTGTGTCAGTGTGTGAGCTGAAGGTACTGTAGTACCCTTAACTCTCCACTTCCCACAACTTTCACTGCGATGGCTATGGCATCACTTCTACATTTTTTTTCTAGATGAGATATTTTAAACATTTTAGTGTTTAAAGTATGAGAGAAAAGAGGCACATAAAAGTATGCGTTTACTGTTTAGTGTCCCTGAGAAAGATTCCTAAAATGATTTTATTGGGTGTTCCATGACCACAAAAATAACAGAATACAGAGTAAATTGCCACTGACCTGTCTTTAAAATATATTTACACATATATGCAAAATGCATATATAGTAATGCTGTGGACTGCTCTCATAGTTTCATTCAACAAAGAATAATACCAGGGATGCCAGAATAATACATTCTGTATAAATCATCTAAACTTAATGGAGGAAATGAATGAATGAAAAAAATAATAGAAAGGAGAACCAAATTTTTGCAACCTCTCTGGACATTTCAATAGCAGCTTGAACTATATAAATATCGGATGGGATGGGTGGTCCACTTGCCTATAAACATACAACCAAGCAATACTTGCCACTACCTGCTATTTTTTATGTTTATTCCTCAGGCTCTTGTGAATTTCACTGGAAATTTGACTACCAAAGCTAGCTGACTGATGGGTGGACCAAGAGATGAAGCTGAACGGGGCTAGGCAAAATAATAGTCAGAAAATACAGGAGAAGCTTCGTTATGATGATGTCATTAATAGGACCACAAAAGACATCAATAACATATACAAGTCAAATCACAGAAATAAAGTTCCAAAATTTTTTATGAGAGAAAAAACATGAATTGCAACTGCTGTGGCCAGCCTTTCATACTCTCATCTGTTAGTTTCATAACCACATACAATTCCAATGTAAAATAAATGCCCAACTGTACCAAGGTGTTTCACAAGTATACTTTTTTTTTCTGGGCAGTGAGTAATTTTTATTATTTTTATTATTTTATACCATTTACTATTTTGGCGGCATGGGACGCGGGTATGGTTCCATAAATGTGTTATTCAAATCCATATAACTCCCCTGCTAACTGATCTTAGAAAAAGTTATGTGTTATGTAAATGTTACATGACCTGCTGAATGTATGGAATGTTTAAATGAGAAAAATGTATGGAGGAAAAAGGCAGCAAGTTAGAGAGGAAAGACATGCAAATACATATTAGCAAGGGAGAAAACTCATTATTCAGAACCCTCCAACTATAATATAATCCATACAATATGAATTCAAATGATTTCATAGAATGTAGCCATAAAAATAACTCTTTTGGACATACTGTACTATAGATACTATAAAGTAAATTCAATGTTATAAGTGTTATATTACTCCTGGCAAATAAATACTTTTAAGTACTGTGCATTTACAATGTACAACCCATACTCCAACTTGGGTTCATTCATGGTGCTTGGCATGCATGGCTTTCTCCATTCCTGTGTTAAAATCAGTGCTCTTGACTCTGAGCCATACCGTGGAATGGCTCCTATAGTCTGTTATCTGCAGGGATGATGCATCATAACAGCACTGTAATAACGGTATTAAAGCTGAGGCCACAATATGCGACTTTAAGCCATTGGGCATATCAGACTTGCTGACTGCAGTTGTTGATTTCTTTGCCAAACCATGTCATAATAATAATACTGAATTGTACTTATATGACATCTTTCCCATGCTCAAAGCGCTTAAGTTTAAATGACTGAGAATCGCTGAGTATGCCTAATTTTGTGACTGTGTCCCAACCTTCCAGCACAGGCATGCTCAACAGTTATTCAGACAGCCAATCGCGTGTTGCCAGTTGGAGCAGCCACTGTATGAAGGGTTAACAGCTATGGCAAGTTCAGGCACAATCTCGGCCCTTTTTTCTTTTTTCAGTTCAGTAGTAGTACATAAAGCATAAGACATCAGATAGACAAGCTTCTCTTCCAATTGTGACATCCAAAACATTTCTTACTTCATTATATGCGTTGCACTTCCGGAAGAGGTTCTTTGGTTGCCAAGTCTCATGCATATGACCCTGTCCTTATGACTTAAGACAGATTTTTTCGGAGCAAGTCGCTGACTAGTTGGACTGAGTCAAGGGGCATGTCACAAATATCATATAATGCAACTGGCTTTGTGGTAGCATGTCATCGACTGCCTCTAATTCATTAAGATTATGTAAATGAAGGCTACAACTGAAAATTGATGGAAAAGTCACGTAATGTGACACAGCATTTAGATGAATGTCAGGATGGTAGTTAAACAGTTCCATTCACCCTTGTGAAGAATTTACCTGGTTGTAGTAATTCTCTGGGACATCCTGTATTTGCTTCTCGTGTATATTGAATTTACCAATATCAGGTTCTATTACAGCTATCTGTTATGGTTCTTCTGGACCTGTGCCCCAACTCTACCCTTTCTTTCCTCTTCCTCCTTGTCAAAAGTGAACCTAAGAGGGCAGGGCTTCATATTTTTGCTGTCTACTCAAGTGTTGGTGGTGGCTATGGAAGTCACCTATAGCCTAATAAAAAGGGGGTTGTGGGTTTTCTACCTTGCCTGTCCATTCCGGTCCAGTCATGCTAGCTTTTCAGGTTTGCTTTTCTGGTTATTGAGTTAGATCAACAGCAATAACAATCTATTTCTTTTATAGCCCAAAAATAAAACAAGGAATGTGTCAATTGGTGTCTTAACTCCCCAAGAAGACAAAAAACTCCCAAAGAAAAAAACATTGTAGAGAAAAAAAATGGAGGAAATCTTGGGAAAAGCAATTCAAAGAGAGACATCATTCTAGGTAGGTTGGGCATTCAATGGGTGTCAAAAACGGGGTAAATACAACACACAAAACATAATGCATTTAGGATTTGTAGATTTTAGTTTTGTTTAATGGCTTGTTCTTTAAATGTTTGAAACATTGGATGAGTTTCTGTTCATGAATAAAGTTTTGGAATTTAGATTTAGAATATTGTTTGGCACTTAGAGTGTTAAATTAAGTTTTTCAAGGTTTTTTTTTTTTTTCATTTTGCCATTTCTTAGTTTTTTTTTGGATTAAAGTGTTTGTTGAATTCTGTTTTTAATTTATTAAATGTGCATTTGGATTAAATTATTTTAATGGTAATAAATAATCAATGTATATTTTTTGTGAATTTAGAATGCTGAAGTGATGATTTGAGGTCTTTTGAAGTTGAATTGTTACTCCAGTCCAACAGGATGCACGCTGTTCTGCTATATGCTTCACAGCAGCATTTTCCCTTATTTAATTTTATCCATGCTAGTCCATCAGTTTTCTTAAATGGCAATGGATTAGCCTTAATATTTTTAGTTACAATTCAGGCCACCTATTTGTCTTACCTTATATATATTTGTTATAACCTGTATGCTAATAAGATAATTTGACAATAGTCAGGGGGCGGCACGGTGGCGCAGTGGTAGCGCTGCTGCCTCGCAGTTAGGAGACTCGCTTCCCGGGTCCTCCCTGCGTGGAGTTTGCATGTTCTCCCCGTGTCTGCGTGGGTTTCCTCCCACAATCCAAAGACATGCAGGTTAGGTGGATTGGCGATTCTAAATTGGCCCTAGTGTGTGGTGGGTGTGTTTGTGTGTGTCCTGCGGTGGGTTGGCACCCTGCCCAGGATTGGTTCCTGTGTTGGCTGGGATTGGCTCCAGCAGACTCCCGTGACCCTGTATTTGGATTCAGCGGGTTAGAAAATGGATGGACAATAGTCAGGCTTTATGTGGTCTCACCAAGCATATTACTGATGTATGAGCTGTTAAGAGACAAGGTTCACTTCAGCTGCATCTAAACAAACCAGCCTATTAAACATTTGATGGTCATTGAACACTATTCTGCATCTTTTATTCCGGAGTGTAGGTGTATTTTATTCTTATTGAAATGTGTTTAAAATCATATTGATAATAAAAGAAATATTTAATTTTTAGTCACTGAATTGATTGGCATTTGCTTCTTACCTCTACAATGTTTTCCAGACTTCATTGTCTTGTTTGTACTATAATGAGTATTCTGACTTGTACAAAAATATACACTATTTTTTTATTCTGTTTACTGAGAATGAAATATTACATGATTTACTGCTGCTTTGTCTTACCAGTTAAAGCCTTTGTTTATACATTGTTACAAAGGAATAAGGGAGTATTGGATGCAATACAGGTAGTACTTGTTCTAAAGTGCTGCCATTTTTTTCTTTTAATTGTACAATAGGTAAAATTAATTTCTTTGTTATTTTTAGTGTTTTCCCTTGTTTGTTTGAGAGAAATGAGGACTGTCTGTCATCAAAGGTGTGTAAAGTAGATCAAATTAGTAATCAAGTAAAGACAATGTTACCTTAAAAAATTACTCACTTAAAAGTCAATAAGTTTATTTGAGTAAAAAACTCAACAACTCAACTACTCAATTACGTGATCATATTTGTTTTAAACTAGGCTTTTAATGAGCTGAAACAAATAATAGTGTTAGGTTTTTCAACATGTTAAAAAATATATAGTGCATCTTTTCAAAAAGTTAAATGTACTGCATCCAGTAAAGCGAAAAAGAGTGATTAAATACAAAAATAAAAAATTTTAAGAACTTTTTTATGCATTTTGCACATTCTGCTCATACCTTTTATGAAATGCTTAGCTGTGAACAACTAAAGACACAGACTTCTGCATTTCAGACTAAACAAAGTATGAAGTGTAATCTCTATGTATATAAAATGTTTTTTTATCTGTATGTTTGTCCACATTTCAAGAGAGAATTACTTAATGGAGTTAGCTCAGGATTTTTCTATAATTTTCTTGAACATTCCGGTTGATTTTGCGACTTCTCTCATTGTGCTATGTATCATAGTTCGCTTGTGGTACCGATTTATTTGCAGTAATCCGAGACATAGACTGCAGACTGAGAGAAGGGGGAAGCGTGATGTCAGGAGTGGGGAGCCGGGCAGGGCCCTCCTCATTCTCCTGTTTCACTACTACGCCGCAGGGGATGGCTTCTATATTTATATATATAAAACTTCTACATATCTGTAGATTTTTTCATTCTGGTTGCTGTGATGAAGCAAACTTACCCAATAGATAATGAAAAGAATCTAAAGGACTGCATGTGGATGGGAAGAACATTGGCTCATTCACCTGAGTACAGATCTATTTCATTGATTGCTGATATCACAGAAATGCTAATTTACATCATAATGCATGACGTCAGGAGTGGTGAGCCGGGTGAGGCCATCCTCACTGTCCTGTTTTACTATCACATAGGTATAAGTGCAGGGGAGTGGTAAATTTAAAAAAATGGTGTCTTTTTTTAAATGAATCAGTCTATGCAATTTGATAGCTAATTACTACTTCTACTAGCAAAGATTTGTTAAGGACATCAACATCTATCTACTGTAGCTAACTTTGACTAACAATGTTGCATAGCATTACTAGTGAGTTAGTTATATGTAATGGCTAATGTTAATATTAAGGCGCTATTGAGAAACAACGTTTGCTATTTATCTATGCACTGTATGGGTTGTCCTGCTAACTACTCAAGAGAAAGAAAGCATCCCCTTACAGCTGTGTATTTTCATAAACTGAGTTCATGTACCGTGTGCTAAATTTTTACACTGTTTGGCATATGGAAACGACAATACCAGATATAACTCTGTTGTTGTTTTTAGTTTTCAGTCTAAATTGATTGAATTTGAAGCCGAGGATGTTCATTCTAGCTACTTAGTTACTACCTCTTGTCTGTAATTTTATTACAACATAGCAGGGTCTGCAAGAAAAATGGCTAGCACATTTCAAAATGCCTTCTCCTTAACGTTTGGTCAAAGTAATGATATGCTGATTACCATTAGGATATGTGTGACTGACACTTTAGTACAGCCAATTCAATAAGTCATCATTAGCTCTCAATGCTAGAAGAGAAAACTGTGGTATTGTTGAGGGAGTTCTCAACAGTCTTTCCCTGTCCCTAGTAACAAACAGAGAACTTTAAAGTAACAACAAAATAGAACACTATTAAGAACATAAAATAACATCAATAGGTAGGATAAAAGGTACTCAAACAAGAGGGTAAAAATTATAAAAAGACTAAGCTATCAGGGCCTAACTGAACAAAGAAGGTCTCTGACTGCCCTATTTACTTACCCACTACTATAACCTTTCCTCCTTCTCACTTTTGAGCTTTCATCTATCATCTGAGCCCTTATTCATCTGTTTTTTCCCAACTACAAGCTCCCTGAACCAAGGAGACGAATCCTCTTTAAGTTGAGGCCCATACTATTTGACTCTTCAATTCCACCTAACGCTAACGCTAACATTATTCAAAGTTATTGTCTGTTTTTTACATGCATTTTTATTACTCTTTAATTTAATATTTTTTTTTTGTATCAGTATACTGCTGTTGGATTATGTGAATTTCCCCTTGGGATTAATAAAGTATCTATCTATCTATCTATCTATCTATCTATCTATCTATCTATCTATCTATCTATCTATTTCTCAGTTCCCCACAATAAGATTGGTTCCTGGACAATATCAACCTCTGATGCTGTATGGGCAGAAACACTCCCACCAGTCCAGCAGCACTAGCTGTTCCTGCAGGATCACTGAACCTTAAAGATATGCTGAAAAAAAATAAAAACTGTCCACCCTCCCCAGGATACTTGTGAGGTTACAATATGCTCAAAAACACTGTTTGGATTTCTCTTATTGGAATTAGTGTCTTGTGTAACCCCTTTCTGTGGTAGTATGTGTCCCCCATTGAGCAATAAGGGTATTTCTACACAGAGTAGATCTATATATTTAGGGAATGAATGTTGAGGTGGTGCACTCCGACAAGCATGTGAGGGTCCACATCAATGACAGGTTGGACTGGTCTCGTAACACAGAGGAACTATATAAGAAACGGCAGAGCAGGGTTGTTTTTTTTTGGAGACGGTGTGCCTTTAATGCAAGTAGTGATATCTTTCACAACTTCTACAGCTTTACTGACAGCCAGTATGATTTTCTGCACTGTGGTGTGCTGGGCTGGTAACATCACTTCAAGAGAGGCCCAACAAATAAACAAGCTGATTAAAAGGGCAGGCTCATTTATGGAAGACTCTGAATGATCTCTAGGTCGTAGTGAAGGAAATAATTAAAATAAAATTGAGTGTCATTTTTAAAAATGCTACACATCTATTTAGCAGAAGTGTATCAAGAAACATCCACACCGCAGTGACCTTTTACAGTATGTGTAAAAAGTTTGTATATACAACTTAATATAATCAAAATTCAATCCATACAGATTTGATTTTATACAGTTCTCTGCAAAACTCTTAGTTACCCAAGAAAATTGTTTTTTAAGGTAGTTATCTTGGCAGTATTTTTTACTTACATATGAAAGCACTACATCACGCGCAGCTGCCTTGCATTTACGAGGCCTGTATCTACGTGGGTTTCCTCCGGGTACTCCAGTTTCCTCCCACAGTCCAAAGTCATGCAGGTTAGGTGCATTGGCGATTCTAAATTGTCCCTAGTGTGTGCTTGGTGTGTGTGTGAGTGTGTGTGTGCGCCCTGCGATGGGCTGTCACCCTGCCCGGGGTTTGCTTACTGCCTTGCACCCTGTGTTGGCTGGGATTGGCTCCAGCAGACCCCCGTGACCCTGTAGTTAGGATACAGCGGGTTGGATAATGGATGGATGGATGGAACACTACATCACATTAGAATGAATACTAAGAAACATTACTATTATACAATGAAAACTAACAAGAATTTCTCACGTTTTTTTAAAACACATGCTGATATCTTGAGAAATGGCTAGAACATTGCAGGTTTGGTTCACAGAGCTGCTTGCAAGCCAAGCTACCTCATAATATCCCATGTACCGTATTTGTTAAGGTCCACCAAAACCACACATGAATTATTTTAATGCTTGTCTGTGTGATCATCCAGAAGCTTCCCTAAATATGCTAAACCATCTCTGGATGAAGTGCCAGTCCAACTCAGGGTACTTTCACGCACACTGACATTCACTCATACTGTATGTGTGTCATTTTTAGTTGCAAATTAACCTGACATGCAAATGGTTGGTACAGTATGTAGAAACTAAGGACACTACATGTGTGAGACAGGAGTACTAAGCATTGTGTCACCATACAGGATATACACTGTATATTCAAATTGTTTGTATATATTGTATATTTAAAATCTAATAGGATGACACCCCCTGCAAAGTTTAATTCTTTAATAAATTATTAGCTATTTACAAAATCACTAAATATCAAATCTTTGTCATCTAGTTAGGCATTCAATATTTAAACCTTATGACTAGAGAATTTAGTTGATTTCTTGTTTTCTTTATTACATGTATCCAGCATCTGTGTCCAAAACGTATAAATATTTATATATTTATTGAATATGTATGCTCTTTTTTACTCAGCCTGACTTTTTGGTTATAAAGTTTACTGTTAAATTGAATAATTTAATAACCATAAAAAGTCTGATAACATTTTTACATACTTCTTTTAATAGAGAACATGTTTATGCCAATTGAACATGTATTTCTTTTTCATATATGAATCTATAGTTGCTGTTTTAAATTGAGTGGAATCATTCGGCTTTGCTTCAGAGAACAATACTAAGTGCAACAGCACGATTTCAAGAATCTGAAAGGCAGCTGTTGACAGCAAAATCAGATTAACAGAGAAACAAGTGTAAGAAACCTTGTGGATGAACTCACAGTGGACCCCTTTCATGCAGCTCCGCCTCTGGTGGTGACAGAGGCAGCTGTCTTGTCTTTTTTGCCCTTCTCTGTCGGCCATTAATTTCCCACAAAGGCCCAAAATGACAGCTCCTTCATAGTGACCATACTTGGAAGCAAGGTACTTGACAGACATGGGGAGAATGGAATATACCACTGGAGCTTGAAGAATTAAAACAGCACTCCAAGGAGGGCAAACAGCTTAAAATACTGGCAGAAGTGAAAAGTCACAGTAGTGAAAGATTTTTTGGAACAGTGCATGAGAGTTAGATGGCTATGTATGTAGATTACATGTAATTTTAATTATCTGGCATACATATTTGTACTGTTTCTGAACTTCAAACTACAGTTCCCTAAAATTAACTTTAAAATAACAGATTAATAATAATAAGTTTAAGTCTGTGATTAAAGAGACATAAGGACATAGATGCTATACACTGTGTGCAGCCCTGTTAAAAGCATTTATATCATAAAGTCAAAATGAGGGTGCAGTATGGTGTCACATAGTTTCCACTGTAAATTTTTTGCATTATAGAGAATCATAATAATAATATATTGATATATTTTGCAATGGTACATTGGTGGGGTGGCACGGTGGCGCTGCTGCCTCGCAGTTAGGAGACCCGGGTTCGCTTCCTGGGTCGTCCCTGTGTGGAGTTTGCATGTTCTCCCCGTGTCTGTGTGGGTTTCCTTCGGGCGCTCCAGTTTCCCCCCACAATCCCAAGTCATGCAGGTTAGGGGGATTGGCGATTCTAAATTTGCCTTGGTGTGTTTTTGTGTGGTTGGCACCCTGCCGGGGATTGGTTCCTGCCTTGTGCCCTGTGTTGGCTGGGATTGGCTCCAGCAGACCCCCGTGACCCTGTTTTCAGATTCAGCGGGTTGGAAAATGGATGGATGGCACATTGGTATACTCCTTGAAGTGGCAATAAGGCATTTATCCAGTCTGCCAGAATCAATACTTCATTAAAAATGACAAATATGTAATATTATGGAACTAAATCTGAGTAAACTTCTGTCATAACTTCTGTGTTTACTACATATTTATAAATATGTTGTAGAGGGTCAGACTACAATAAAAATTTATTTTCAGTTTACAATGTGAATGGTGTCAAATATAGTGTTCTGCTTTATAGATCCAGTATCCAAGGTTTGAATCCTGCGGCTGTTTGCATCTGACATGAGTTAGCCGTTCTATCCAATTTCAGTTGTTACCATCAGGTCACAGATTCAAGATTCCAAGCATGAAAAGCAACCTGTTCAAATACTCTTTCATTCCAACTGCTATTAATCTTCTAAATTAATAAACAACACAGGATGAACATTTAGCATTTGCATTTTTCGTCAGTCAAGTCTAAATGTTGGTTTATTTTTTGTTTGTAATATCTTAAATCTAATGTTTCACCATACATATCATGTTCACTGCTATATTATATTTATATGTACTGAATTTATGTTTGATGGCTGTGCTCTTTGTGATATGTTTTTAATGTTTATGTTGTGGTCTCTCTGTAAAACCAGCTGACAAACCAAATTTCTCTCTTGGGACAATAAAACTGAATTGAATTGAATTGGTATGAATTCTTCTTAGAGTTCTCCCATTTTTCCTCCCACATCTAAACAATGTGTGTTAAGTCAATTGATGATTCTAACTGAATAAGTGTAAGTAGGCCCAACATTGGATGCTTGGTTCCTACCTTCAGCTTGATGCTGCCAGTTTAGCATCATGAATTAAATTAAGTAAATTGAAGAATATTCGTAAATGTATTGGGCACAAGAGAACTTGAATAAACTCATTTGGAAATGAATTAAATAATAGATAATATCAAGATACTAATTAATAGTTTGTACATATTTGTTATGTACTTGTTATTTTTGTTAACCTGTGTTGAATATAAAACCTCTCTATTAAAAAAGTTTTCCATCATGTCTGTGTTATTCAGCCTTGACCACTCCCCTCCATACTGCTCGTCCAATCATTGCTCCTTCTGTACACATCCTCTCTCCGTACCATTCCGCGACACTCTCAGTGCTGCTAACTCGCCCTTCAATGCAGTTGGTTATAATGGCAAGGCAGAAAAGCTAATTATCCGTTCAAGTATGTTGAATTTTAGATTGCAAGAGTAAAACAGCGATAAGAGTTGATGATGAAAGTCGAAAAAAAAATAACAAAAAAAAGCTGCATATAATAAAAATCAAGAACAAAGAGAATTGTCCATTAAATGGGAAAGATAAAAATATCCCAAACAATATGCAAACAGAAATGCAAAAAAGCAATATTTATAGAATGTAAGTTAGAGGATAAAGTAATTCATAATATTGTTTTTGATGAGGCGTTAATATAATTCAATTTTTTATTTACTTTTTATTATGTTTTACTTTTTATTTCTACTTTTTTACTTTTACTTTTTACTATGTCTTATTATTCATTGGTTTTTAAAATAGATGGTTGTAGTGAAATACTCAAGCAACTGATTTTCTATCTTTAATAACTAAGGACAAAACCATCTTCCTCCTGTGCCTCATATACTCTTCTATATACCACCTCTTTAAATACAATCACTTTCTCGAATGGAAGGGTGCCCCGGTGCCCTTTGAGTGGCTGAGCCAATGCCCCCAGGGGATGGCAAGCGAAGCAAGCAAGGGGCTGACCCCACCAGTTATATAATATTTTATCTAAGTATTATGTTTATAGACAATCTGTTTATTTAATATATGTGTACAATCTATCTTACTCCCACCCATCCATTTCAATTAGTCACAAGTGCTGACACCTATCTTAGTGGGAAAATGTTCAAAGCAGGAAATCAGAAAGGTTTAAAAAAAATGCGTATTAGAACTTCTGTGCAAATTATACATCAGAAAGTTTGCTATCATTTTTTATGTACTTATTTTTAGGCAAACAAATATTAAGTTTGGAAACTGTAGTTTTATTTTTATTATTTGTGTTTTGATAATTTATTTTTAAAAATTTGATGTCCTCCTTGTTTCTCGAAAAGTTCTAGTTAGTCTGGTATCTTTTCCAGGGTTAGTTCCAACCTTGTGTTCAGTGTTCAGCAGAACAGGAAATGACTGAAAACTGAATTAGATGATTGGGAAAAAGATGGATGGATAAATAAATATAAAGAATTGTGTTAAAGCAGACAGTAATAATGAATATGAGTATCTGTTCCTTGGTATGTTCTATGTTTCAGCTACTGTTCCAAAAAGAAAAATGTTATAAAATGGATGCAAAAATGAGTATGTAACTGTTTCTTATTGGCATTAAGTGTTTAGTGCAAAATGTAAACTCGAAATCATATTTATTTTATTAGAGGTTGGTATGCTGTATGCTCTCTGTGAATATTCTGGAATCGTGGCATCCCCTGGTGTTGAAAGATAAGGTGCCAGGTTAATTATTTAAAATAAAAAACATCCGAGTGTGTGCCTTTTGACATCATGCTGGCTCTGCTGGAATACGCACCAGCAATCCTCAAGGTACAAATGGGTTGAAGTAAGTAAAATAATTGTAGTGGACTGGTGACCTTACACTGCTAAGCCCACCATATCCCTTAAGGTGACAGCGTTTTTTGTTCCATGTGCATGCATTGTGTAGTATTCATTAACAGTGGTGTAGTGGATGGTGTTGTTGCCACTGACCTCCTACAGAATGAGTTAAAGTTCTGGTCACTGTCATAGTGGTACTTGAACATTCTCCCCTTGTCTGCATGATTTTGTTTTTCTTTAAATACTGTGACCACCATATATCAAAGATAGTTATGCCAAATTAATTACCAGCCAGTTTTAAATGCATGTGCCCTGAATGAACAGGTGCCCTGTCTGTCTCTGGTTCCTGCATAGTGCTTGATGGTACCTGGATAGGCTCTACACTGTGAAACTCTAAAGTGGATTGAGCAAGTTGGCAAATAAAAGGATTATCATTAGTTATACCAGCCATAAACATGAAATAAATATGTTTATGTATTAGATAGATAGATAGATAGATAGATAGATAGATAGATAGATAGATAGATAGATAGATAGATAGATAGATAGATAGATAGATAGAACCTTGTTTGTCCCCAAGGGGAAATATGGCTTTTTATAGACTTTTTTTAATTAAATAAATACATAAATAAATAGATAAATAAATATGTATATACTCACATTATGATTTGAACACATGCTAAAATGACTAAAAAAGAAGAAAATATAAAAAGCAAGAAAAATTCCGACTTCTATTTCCTACTTCAGTTACATATAGAAATAACTTTAATTTGATTTATCTTAGCAATCAGCTCCATGAAAAAGCAAATTTCTACTGATTTAAGTTTTAAAAGTAGATACATATCTCAGAACTCTCAGGACTTCAAACTAGACTTTGCATTCTGTTTACTACTAATGTAAACTTTGCGTTTTCCATGATACTCTTAATTTTAACAATATATGATTCTAAAATAGTACTTTATTCTGTAATTCTATATATTAAATCTCTCTTGCAATTATAACATTTACAAGTTTGATGTACATTGACAACCTCTTGCATTTGTTTGGTACCCCAGTCTAGTAATTGCTGGTAGTTATTTACATTGGCAATGTTAATTAATAATTTCTCTCATCACTCTGGGTGCAAACCAGTAATTCCAGCTATTCCTACCTTGTCCTCTGTTTACAATCTGAGTGTGCCAAGCATTCAGTCTAAATGAAAATATACACTGCACTAACTATCCAAGGCATCTCTCGTAACAAGCTGCAGAAACTCTCTAAAGCATTGCTGCTATGTTGTGGGGAATCTTGAGAATCTTTTACTCAAACTACTGTGCCTGTAAGCCTTAAGCAGCACTAGAGAGTTATGTGGGATTCTCTGTTTTGGATATTATTGTAACACTTCTAGCTCTGACATCTCTTGAAAACAGGACAACATAGAAGCAGGTTATTGACCAACAACTGTTGAATTCACAATATGATTTGGAAATCTTTACCTGTAGTGATGTAAAAAACACCCTCAGATATCCCCCTTCACACCTTTCCTATTTTAAAATGATGTGCTACATGTGTGGCATAACTAAAAACCTTTCCCAACTGAAGTTTTGATAGCTGAGGCTATATACAATTTGCCTCTTTGTCATCCCCTAGAGAGTGCATATATACAATATTATGCAGCAAAGTTCATATATACATATTGTGGAATATCGGAGCCATACAACTCCCCAAACCCGGACACAGACAGGCACAGTGGCACACAAGTGCAAAACCACCACACACTTTATTTCTTTTTTCCCTTGTGGGAAAACGTCTTCCCAGTCCCTTCTCTCTCTCTTCTCAAGCTTTCTCTTTCTCTTCCCGACTCTGGCACCTCGAGCAGAGTGAGGCAGCCTCTTTAATAGTGCACCCAGAAGTGCTCCAGGTGCTCCAAGGGCCCTGGCCATCCACCACAATATATATATATAAAGTGCAACTGAATATTGTTGTGGTGAGGAATCCTGGGTGGTCATAGGATCTAACGAATTGTGCCAGTGTGAGCTGATGATGCTGATTGGGACATTCAAGCTAGTCTTTAGTGATGGGTCACACAACGTGTGATACACTTGTCCTCCAACTTAGAAGATGAACGTAGGGCTAACAAAACAACACATTTTTTGTGATCCAATTTTTGGATAAAATGAAAAAAGAGTACATCAAACAGAATCCCAAAATAAATGATCTTTGGGCTATATTTGATCAGCAGCCAGAACTCTAACCCTACCTCATCTCACCAGTCCTGACAGCTGACCATACAGAGATACAGAAATAAAAGCTAATGACTAACTGGACTGATGAAGTCAAATTTGGATGGTAGACATGAAAGAATTGCTGCTCTGAGACATGGAAAATTTAAGAAAGATTAAATTATTAAAATTATAATACGAAAACCTTCAGATTGTACAAACATAACTGCTATGGTAGCAGTCATTGCAAAACAACCATTATTCAGAATACCAGACAATAGAATTAGAATGGGATTGATCAGAATTAGAATCAAACCCAGCAATGTTGAATCAAAAAGAAAGGGAAATTATGTTTCTTGGAAACGTGGAATTTACAAACCACAGCAAGATCTGATGTGTTCAGAGTAGTGAGTGAGGATCTTAGAAAAAAAGGTATAAATTACAGTAATCCAGGAACTTATGTGGAATGGATATGGAATTGGGGATATAGAAATGCTGTTGTGTTCTACATTGAAGGGGAACTAGGAGAAGTCAGAATGAGTTTTATTTTAGACAGTGAACTGAAACATGCAGTCATAAATTTAAGCCAGTAACAGAAAGAAAAGGAATACTCAGACTTATAGCAAAGTTTTTGAAATATATCTTTGGCATGTGTCTATGTGCTAACTAATGATGGAGATAAAGAGCAGAAGGATACATTTTATGAGAATCTGAATTTGATAGTATTGCAAGAAATAATATAAAGATAATTCTGGGAGATGTAAATGCAAAAATCAGAAAAGAAGGCCTACATGAAAACAGAAAATAAACTTTATGATAAGTAAAGACATGGCTACAAAGGAAAATTATAAAAAAATAATGTGTTTACCAGATGGTGTTGCAAAAACTCAAGTAGACATATTCTGATTGAGGCAAAGCATGCTGCTGATATATTGAGCTTAGAAAGGTGTAGAGAATCTGATAGAAATGACTATCACTACTCTGTTAGACTGAAGGACAAGGAATTTCAGTACACAGAATCAAGAAAGGGATAGTTAGTTTGATGTATTAAAACTTCCCTTTTATCCATATAGATTACCAAGAAATAGCAGGAGAAAAGACACACAAATTTAATAAAATCATAACAAGTTGAAGAATTTCTTTACTGTTTTTCTTTTCTCGTTCTTTTCAGTCATCTTCATTTTGACATTCTTATATTTTATTTATTTTATTTTTATCATATTGACATCATCATACCACCATTTTTTTCACAAGTATCCATAGTTATCCAAAATATCCCCCATCTATTTGCTTGTAACCACATTGTTGGATCCTGCCGTAAGGCTGACAACTGTCATAATTCCTGGTGCTCACAAATAGTAAAAAGAGTGTAGGCCTCAAAGAACACCCAAAAACATACCCTCTTCATGGGTCTGGGGCCACTGAGCAGGCCTCACCCCAAGCATCCTTGCCCCAAACTCAGATGGCAAGATTCCTGTCTACACAGGCCCAAAAAAGGGGCAAAGGATTTTAAATATCAAAGAGTCTGGAGATGTCTCAAACTGGATGGAAGATATATGTCATAACCTCTTGTCCCTCTATAAACAAATCAATGTTGTTTCTTTAAAAAGCATAACTAAAGACAAAAATATCCAAGCACAGAACAAATAAGCAGTACCTGAAATTGAAGTAAGGGTGCAAGCCAGGAAATTCAAATATGAAAAGAAGAAAGATTAAAAACAGGAATCCCAAAACTATACAAGTAACGCTGCATCATTAGGTAGCACCATATCATTGGGTTCCACATAAAGAAGACAAGGCAAGTAATTTATATAACAGGAATAATCAATCCATGCATTTTTACCACTTATTCAGGCTTGGGTTGCAGGGGCAGTAGTTTGAGAAAAGATTCCCAGATGTCCCTTTTTCCCACCACCTATAATAAACTCTTCCAGGGGAATAATGTGGTATTACGAAACCAGCTGATAGACGTAATTTCTCCAGCATGGGTGGGTCTGCCCTGATATCCCCTCATGATCCAGAATCTTTAAGTCATCCTATTCAGATGTCTGAACCACCTCATTTGGCTCATTTCTCTGTGAAGGAGCAGCAGCTTTGAGCTCCTCCTAAATGTCTATGCTTCTCACCCTAACTCTGATGCTAAACTCAGACAGCCCTCAAAGGAAACTCATTCCTGCTACTTGTATCCACGACTTAATTCTTTCTTTCACTACCCAAAGCTTGTCAGTATAGGTGAGGGCAAGGACATAGACCAATAGGTAAATCAAGAGCTTTGACTTATGACTGTCTCTTCACTCCAACTGAACTGGCAGAACAACAGCATGACTTTGGATGCTGCTGCAATCCTCTTGTGGATTTCCCACTTCTTTCTTCTCTCATTCGTGAACAAGACCCCAATATAATTAAACTCCTCCACTTGAAAATACAACCTCATTCACAACATGGAGAGGGAAACTCAAGTCCTTCATATGAGTTGAGAAAACATGAGCTGGATCCATGTCAAGGCAACTGCATCTCTACTAGAACCAAACAGAGTATGTTGTCTATTAGATTTTGTTTTCAGTGACTGGACATAAATAAATATTGTCACACTGTGTTCTTGAGTACTGAAACACACTTATAAGGGCTAATAATATTAAATAATTAAATAATTGTAGTGTCTTTTTACAGCCTTTTGTTTTCATTGTCAAGCATTCAGTATAAGCATGTTAGTATGAGGTGCACTGCCACCTCATAGCTTTTGGAAAGAGTCATGTTCTTCATGTACACCAATGCATGTTTTCTGAGAAAATCCAAAATATGTGGGATGGTGGGATCAAGCATTGGTTTATTGTATTTATACAATCTGAGTGTTCCTCCTAATCTTTACATGTGACAATAAACCATGATCTTTAAATTTGTGGCATTATGAAAAAATAAAAGAGAGCAAAAACTATTTATACTCACTAATGACACTAAATTTAGTGTAAGACTACTCCACTTAAGACCAGTAGTATGGGGATTTTTGTTTATTCTTCCAGGTGTTTATTTGGTTGCAGCTCTCCTCCAGTAAAATAGCTAAAGAGTTTTATCTCCTAATTTAGAGTGGCAGCTCAAAAGCAGTTGGCACATGGTAGAGTTTAGTGGCAATGGACAGAAATGTATGGTTTGGCTTTCATGGTTGGAGGTTTTGTTCATAAATGTTACTTCAGTCTGGCAGGTCACTTGCAATTTCTGCATGAAAAGATCTGATGTGCATTCAGGGGGTGAAAGTCATTTTAATTTTCAAAATAACATTTCCATTGCAGTTTTTAGTTTCAGTTAGCTTCATTCACTTTATTTTTGATGTTAAATTTATACACCAACGTCATGATGTTAATATCATGCCTTCATTTTTAAATGTTTAGCTCACAAAAACACTTTTTGTTGATTTCAAGCACCACTTTTTCTTCATTTAAAACAGTGATTTATAATTTTATGCACTGATTTTTGCACACTTTTATTTCGGCTTTAAAGACTACTGCAGAAAATGGCATTCACATTTACCAGAATGGCACTAGGATTGGTGCTGTTGATTTTGTCTGGTGTGTAAAAGTGTTCAGTCTAATTAACCTTTAGCACTTAATCATTTGCTTGTCACTGTTACACATTTTACAGATTTAAAAATTAACTGTACTACTGATTTTCATTTGTGATTTCAGTGAGATTAAAGACTAATGGAGAGACTTTTAAGTTGATTTAACTGCAAATGATAATCAGGAGAAGAAGAAATAAAAAGACAAGCAGATCCTAAATTAAAAGAAATAATGAGTAATTTTTCCTTCTTAGAAATGCTGTACAACAAAATGATTTATTGAGAGTATTTACCCATACAGTAAATATTTTAACTATGTAATCTGATTCTGTGCCTAAACCACTATCCTGACAACAGTAGGACAAGGCAGATTCCAGAATATTTAATGCTAGTCCAGCAATTAGACTTAAACTTGCCAATTAACGTAAGAGTGAAGAAGAAAGAAAACAGAAAATTGAAATGTTTAACCAGGGGCCATGCAGATCAAGATTACTTTTCTATTATTGTATGATAATAAATCTCTCAATGCATTTTCTGAATCTGGTACCAACCCTTGGAGAATGGAAAACAATGGCAAGGATACACTCTGCTTAATTAAGCACGTCACCAACTGGAGCGTCTAATAAATGTAAAAAGAACATCTTTAGAAAATACAAATGTAGATAAAATAGAAACACCACACAGTCTGCTACTTTTTTAATCAAAGTCCCAGGACATGTGAATGACCTGTGCTAACTAGTGCGCCAATGTGCAGTCTACATTAACAAATGCCATTCTAATAACTAGCCACCTAAAAACCAAAATAAAATAATTTTTGGTCACTGTACACATAGAAAAAATGTGTAATAAGTGTAAAATATCTACATATGCTTTTCATGTACAAACATGCAGCCTTTTATTAGTTAACATGTAAATGTACACAAGTCAGCTTGACAAAATGAAAGTCTTAAATTAAAATGTTACTCAAAAAAATCCTTCTTGATTTTTCTGCAAGGTACTGATAGAAACAAAAAAAGTAAAAATAAATAGGTAAATCAAATTGTGACCAGTGAGTTAAGAGCTGGCACACAAGAAGAGTATAAAGTGACACAGTGTTATAAATCAGAGTGCCACCAATGCACTTTCAAGGTTAACAGCATAGAGCTAGAAACAACTTAAATTATACACGGATCTTTTCATAGTTTTCTGTTATAAATCATTGCAATACTTGCATTAAACTCAATAACTCAATTTAATGTGGAGATTGACAAACTCAAAAAATTAAAGTTAAATGTTTCTGATTGTTGGTCCACATCATAAAGACGGCTATTTAGCCAATGCAGAATGTGCCGGTCTCAAGCCTTGATAAATGGAGAGTGTTATGTCCGAAAGGGCATCAAGTATGAAAATTTGCCAGATCAATGTGCGGTCATCAATACAGATTTTTCATACTGGATCGGTTGAGTCCCGGGTTAACGACAGCCTTCACCGAAATTGGGGTACTGTTGGCCAAAGAAGGAGAATAAGAGGAGGAAGGTGTGTCCGGAGGCAGGGGGAGAAGAGGAAGGTAAAGAGAGTGGAAGTGAGGATAGGAAGTTTGAATGTTGGCAGTATGAATGGTAAGGGGAAAGACTTATCTGATATGATGGAAAGAAGGAAGGTTGATATACTAGGCATTCAAGAGACCAGATGGAAGGGGAGTATGGCCAAGTGCATTGAAGGTGGGTTCAAATTGTTCTACTATGGTGTGGATAGGAGGAGAAATGGGGTAGGGATTATCCTGAAGGAACAGTATGCGAAAAGTGTTTTGGAGGTGAAAGAGTGTCGGACAGAGTGATGATTATGAAGCTGGAAATTAATTGTGTGATGATGAATGTTGTTAGTGCATATGCACCGCAAGTTGGGTGTCCGATGAATGACAAAGAAGATTTCTGGAGTGAAATGTATGAAGTAGTGAAGAGTGTACCCAAGCAAGAGAGAGTGTTGAATGGAGCAGATTTCAATGGACATGTTTGTGAAGAGAACAGAAGAGATGAGGAGGTGATGGGTAGGTATGGTGTCAAGGAGAGGAATGCAGAAAGTCAGATGATAGTAGATTTTGCAAAAAGGACTGACATGGCTGTGGTGAATACACATTTTAAGAAGAGGGAGGAACACAGCGTGTCATACAAGAGTGGAGGAAGATGCATACAGGTGGATTATATCCTATGCAGGAGGGTCAGTCTAAAGGAGACTGGAGACAGCAAAGTGGTGGCAAGGGAAGTATAGTTAGACAGCACAGGATGGTGGTCTGTAGGATGACACTGAACATCAAGAAGAGGAGGAAAGTGAAGACAGAGCCAAGGATGAAATGGTGGAAGTTGAAAAAGGAATACTGTAAGGTTGAGTTCAGGGGGGAGATAAGACAGGCACTGGGTCGGAGTGAAGAGTTACCAGATAACTGTAGAAGTAGTAAAGGAGATAGCCAGAAGGGTGCTTGGTGTGATATCTGTGAAAGGGGGATAAAGAAACCTGGTGGTGGAATGGGAAAGTACAGGAGAGTATACAGAGGAAGAGGTTGTGAAGAAGAAATGGGATAGTCAGAGAGATGCAGAAAATAGACATGAATACAAGAAGATAAGGCATAAGGCGAAAAGAGAGTGGTGGTGAAAGCTAAAGATAAGGCATATGATGAGTTGTATGAGAGGTTGGACATTAATGAGGGAGAAAATGACCTGAACTGATTGGCTAGACAGAGGGACCGAGCTGGGAAAGATGTGCAAAACTGTAGTAACAGTTGTAGTAACAAATGTGATATTTGCTGTGAGGGTGTTGATGTAGAAGTATAGATGAGGACAGAAGGAGTTGCATTGTGTCATTGTAGACTTAGAGGAAGCATATGACAGAGTGCCTAGAGAGGATTTGTGATACTGTATGAGGAAATTGGGAGTGGCAGAGAAGTATGTAAGAATGGCACAGGATATGCATAAGGAAAGTGTGACAGTGGTACAGTCTGTGGTAAGAGTGATGGATGCATTCAAGGTAGAGGTGGGATTACATCAATGATCACCTCTGAGCCCTTTCTTTTTTGCAATGATGATAGACAGGTTGACAGACAAGATTATATCAGAATCCCTGTGGACTGTGATGTTTGTGGATGACATTGTAATCTGTAAAGAGAGTAGGGAGCAGGTTGAGGTAACCTAGAGAGGTGGAGATATACTGTAAAGAGGACTGGAATGAAAGTCAGTACGAACAAGACAGAATACATTTGTGTGAATGAAAGGGAGGTCAGAGGAATGGTGAGGATGCAGGGAGCAGAGTTGGAAAAGGTGGAGGATTTTAAATACTTGGGCTCAACAGTACATAGTAACTGGCAGTGTGGAAGAGAGGTGAAGAAGAGAGTGTAAGCAGGGTAGAGTGGGTGGAGAAGAGTGTCAGGAGTGATTTGTTACAGACAAGTATCAGCAAGAGTGAAAGGGAAGGTCTACAGGACGGTAGTGGGACCAGCTGTGTCATTTGGGTTGGAGACGGTGGCACTGGCCAAAAAAAAAGGAGATAGAACTTGAAGTGGCAGAGTTAAAGATGTTAAGATTTGCATCGGGTGTGATGAGGATGGATAAGATTAGGAACGAGTAAATTAGAGGGTCAGTTCAGGTTGAATAGATGTGAGAAAATGTCAGATTGGCGAGATTGTGTTGGTTTGGATGTGTGCAGAGGAGAGATACTCGGTATATTGGGAGAAGGATGTTAAGGATGGAACTGCCAAGTAAGGAGAAAAGAGGAAGGCCTAAGAGAAGGTTTATGGATGTAGTGAGAGAGGACATGAAGATGGTGGGCGTAACAGAACAAAATGCAGAAGACAGGAAGATAAAAAATGATCTGCTGTGGTGACCTCTAACAGGAGCTGCCAAAAGTAGAAGAAGAACAAAAAAATGCTTTAGTATCTAATAAATCTGGTTTGTAAATGAAAACCAACTTCCAGGTGAGGCGTTCCTTACTATATGTTCCAGAAACAATTGTGCCTCCATGAGACAAACAGAAGTGACATCATGGTATTTTGGTGATGACCAGGCAAAACGGGATTAAAAATGGGATTACCCTGTATTTAACACACTCTCACATATCGACAGTGGCCCAATTCACAGTCAGTTGCAAAACATACAGTCTGTGGAAGATAAACAAAAGTAACTCATTGATCCCAGGACTGTGATATACGAGCTATGAGGAGTTGAACCATTTTAGTTTAAGAGAACAGAGACTAATAGATGCCATGATCAATGTGCTTAATATTATAAAGGGAACTATTATAATGGATCCCGACACTTACTTTAAAATAAACTATTCAACAATAACACAGGGCCACAGAGGGAGACTTATTAAGGGTAGATTTCCTTCAGAAAGAGAACCATAGACACATGGAATAAATGACCAAATAGTGTGGTAAAAATGTATGTGCTATTTATATTTTATACGGGTGATAGGACAGATCTTGATGAAGAATTTGGCATACAATCCAGTTTGAAATGTTAAATGCTGCCAACTAACCATGTGCTGAATGTCAAAGACTCTGCCTTACAGCCTGTCTCCAAATTTCAGTCCTTTACGATGTTCTTATTCTCATTGCTCCAATAAACATATTGTTCACATTATCAGTAGACTGAAATTTACATCCTTAAGATAGTTTATGAGAACAAACTCTTCTTCAATGAGGGATAAAACATAATACAAAATCTTCTTTGCACCTCTGTTACTACTTTGGATTAAATGCATGCCATAACAGTGAAGAATAAGACACTGTCCAATAGTCCATGGCCACTGAAATTGCATTTAGCATACACACTTCCATTCCATAATATATATTGAATCATCCCCTACAACACAAATATCATCACTTCCTTGTGCCACTCTCTTCATTTTCACTTAATCATTTCAAATTAATGCCATGGTTTCTTCACCTCATTCAACCTTGGCATCTTCTGTCTCTTGGGACAATGATGTACAAGGGCTAATGAGGACACAAACAAGTCTGGTGCAAAAGTGCTTAGTGCTTTTAGTCATATCAAAGAAAACAGTGTCCAAAAAGTGAAAAGCAATAATCTTTAATAAATAACCCGTAAAAACAGTGCATTATCTGTAAGTTAAAAACTAATAAATAAGTTAATATAAACAGTATAAAATCAAGCATAGTCTCAAATGGTTTTATTTTCTTTCTTCTTGAGTGCCAGTGCATCTCTCTCTCTCCCTCTTTTTATCATCTCTCTTGCCCACCCTCTGGGTCTTGAAAACTGGGCTAAAATACTGGCGAACACAGTCCACCTTCTTGGCTGTCATCCCATCTACCTACATTAGCATCTGCTGGGATGCTCAGAGTGTGGCTCCCATGTCCTACCACCATTCTTTGTTGTCTGCTTTCTATGCTCAACTGAGTTCTGAACCGTTGTGCCATTCCTCAAGCTCTTTGTGCTGACTCATACACTCAATTCTATCACTCAATTATTTTTCGTCTCTTCCTTGATCTCCCCTCTCTATCTCAGACAACTTTTAACCTTGTGAGTGTAGGTGCTTTCCATAATAACTCACAGAGCATTTATGAGAAATGGCTGGGCTGATCGCATTAGCATGTGAACAAGCAATCAGCCAGCTTCCCGATTAAACTTTTAAGAGCCTCACATCTTTCCACCAGCATTAACCTACATCCACAAAGCCTGAGCCACACTGTTTTAAAAATCTTGAACCACCACAGACCCCTGACACACTGCATAACAACAGTCATGTGGTGGTCATGTGGTCAAATATGTTTTCGACACAATTTGGGTCACAGCTCATAATTTAAGATGCACTGCTCTACTTAAGTTATGTTTGCATCTACTCAGTAGGCTGCTTTGTACACTTTACTTATCCCAGAATACCTGTTGCTCTCCTACTGCTCTCACCTTACAACACTCTATCTCTCCATCAGTTTCTCTTGTTGTTCTTCCGCCTGTCATTCAAGCTCTTAACATTCATTGTTCTACCATCTCCAAGTTCAATAAGTGGCTTTTGATGGACTACTTCTGGAAACATCACTATAGATGTTTAGAATGCAATTTGGGAACCATGGGCCCATCTTCTAAGAATTCCCCCTAGGGGTTCTAGGCATTTCTGCATTCCAGATTCCCAGTTCCCATTTAAATAACCAGACAACCTCCAGATGAACGTATCACTGTAATGTATAGAAGTGGTCCATGCATAATGCAGTGCATCTCCCTACCGTCACTTTTAAAACTGGTGGGCTCCTTTTAAATTACTGGTTATCTCTCACAGCCTTTCACCTAAATCTGTGCAACTAGAATATTTTATTTTGGCATTGACCTACTTGCACTGGCATTGCAACATAAATTGTTTTGGTTGCCAATGCACTCTCTCAGGGCCTTGTATGGCCATGCTTCTGACCTATCCTATAGCAACAAGACACTTGGATTCTGATTGGGTCTTCTTCCCCAGAATTTTTAAACTACATAATTGCAAAAAAAGCAAATAAATAAATAAATAAAGTGTTGAATTTCCACCCATGTTTTGATATTTCTTTCACATTTCATCATCACTTTTGATGCTTATTATGTTGGAATTATACCTAATTACTTTGCAACTTTTGCATAAAGTCTGCACACTAACTTGCTTCTTTTTCTTACTGAGTTTTAATACATGAAGATACAGAGCCAAGAGTTGTCTTCCCAGTGTCTTTTTACCTTGCAGATCTGACATCACTTCAATATTTAGAAAAGGCCATTTATGTCAGTACCTTCTGTCCTGTGACCATGACGGCCGTCATCTTGCAGTATTTCAGAATGAGGTCAGAATCTTTTTCTTTGCTCAGGCTGCTTGCCAGTTTCTCAACACCTGCCTTGAAAGTGACAGCTCTATGGGTGTCCTCATAAATTACGAATCATGTGGCTCTCTCTGATGGTGCAGGACAAGCACAAAGTTAGTAACTGCTCTGTAACTTTAGAAGTGTAGCTGTGAGGAGAGACAGCTGACAAAGAAAATGAGGAACACATATCATTGCATGAACAGTTGGATGTCTCTTTAGATATCTTTGGTCTATCAAAATATTGGCCATCAAACAGAATAGAGTAGTGCATATTAGTAATAAAATAAAAACTAATACATTTTAAATAAAATAAAATAACAAAACACATTCAAACATACAACTGGGGGTTGGTTGAATTTCAGAGTTTCTTGTGTAACTTTATTTGTTTCCATGATAAAAATAAATAAATAACAAAGATGAAAATGTGCTAAATTCTTTAAATAACAGGGAAATATCTCTGTCACATTCTCCTAATTCTTTTTCTACCACCGTTAATCAATGTCTAAATACTACAGTGAAAAAGCAGTTACATTAGTAGAGAACGGGATTTTCTATTAATGCATTTATCATATTCACTTAAATGAATTTTTTATGGCCATCTGAGGAAAGAAAAAATAAACGTCATCATTATCATTTCTAAAACATTAATGCTAGTTTTCTATGCATGCATTATTCAGTAAAAACTGTAAATGACAAGTTACTTTTTTACACAGCTCCCAGTTATTCTCATCTTTGCTTGTCTCTTCATGCTGTGTCTTATATTCTACAAGTTGCCTTAAGCAAATCTTAATCATAGTTCTATCCATCCATTATCAATCAAAAATCATTCAGTTCAGGCTTAATTGAAAATGGCAGAAACCAACCCAGTGAGCCCCAAAGCATACAAAATGATTAGAACATTTGCAAAAATATTTGATGAGAGGTCAATCAGCCTAACAAAGCTTACCATTCCTATCCACCTAAATCATTTACTGAAGTCTCTAATTAACATCTTTGGGATGTGGGAGGAAAGCAGGAGCACTGAGAATAATACCTAAACAGACAGGGCTGAGGTTCAGTGCCAGAAAACTGTAGTTATAAGGCTGCAGTGCTACTCGTTTCACCACTAAGCTGCCTAAAGGCTTTTAGTTGCACCAATTAATTTGTAGTTTTATATCAAATAGAAGAGAAGGTTTTGAGATCTTTGTCACCAAATTCAAAATATGTATCACCAGTTGCATTTTTAATTTTTATTTTCATACAGTACACAATATGACCATGCTTGTTTAGCATAATCTGCCACTAAGTGTGTAAGTGCATTAGGTGTCCAACCAACTACAAGACTTATTAGACTTTTGATTACTTTTGTTAGGTAGCATATAAAAGATAAAAAAAATAGATCTCTGAGCATCAGCTTGCTTTTTTGTTATCATTTTAAATTATTATTTTATTCCCCTCACATACTGTATATACTGTAATATACTGTGTGGGGAAAGTATTGTAACAGTGACTTTAAATTTAATGAATTTACACATTTATAGAGTAGAATTCAACCACTTTCACAATGGTTTCTGTGTGTATGTCATCTGTGGACACAGTAACTCAAAGCCTCAATCTAAATATTAGGAAAGTAATATGTTATAAACATTTTGGTTTTCAGGAAAATCTTAAGAAGATTTTTCTCTGCAGAAACTATAATTTGGCTTTTTTTGTATACATTTGTGCACTGGGGAAAGATTAAATAAGGAAGGAGGGAGGAGGAGGGGTTGGTGTGCTCTGACTAACCCGTTGGCGGTCCCACACACAGGCGTGGTGATCGTAAATGGGTAGAAGACCACAGCCTTGTTCGATTCTGGCAACAACATTACCATTGTTACCCGCCGGTTTGTGCTGCCATGACAATGGTTAAAGATTAAGACCAGTATAACCTGTGTCCACAGAGAAATCCGCTGGTACAGATCCGCCACTTGTGTCATCAGTTATGGAGGATCGGTACGGAAATCAGCTGTGGCCGTCCTCCCGAATCCACCACATCCGGTGATACCAGGGCGGGACTGGTCTAAAATGAAAAGCGGTGAGAAACATACCACTCCTCGGTTTAACGTAGGCCTAGTTGTAGATGGGGATAAGCCGTCTCAAGCTGCTTCCACGCCATGTAACCAGAGAGAGACAAAGCAAACTCCCTGAGTGACATGGCAACTCACGGACCATCGTGTGCCAATGCGTCATCCACCAGCGCCGAGATGGAATGGGAGGAAACCATGCTCATTGAGGTTGGCCCGGACCCTCTCTCCCTTTTGCAGTTTCAATTTAGAGAAACATTGGCTTCTTTTAAAAGGGAGCAGCTGAATAACGATTTCTTTAAGTTTGCCAAAAATGCAGTGGTCCTGGTCAATGACCAGCGCACTCACCAGTCAATGCCACAGGGTTCTCACTTTGTGTTAGAAAATGACCCTCTATATAACGTAGCAGAGCATGACGGGCAGGAGCGGAGGCTGCTGCTAATTCCGCGGACCTTCCAACAGCAGGTCTATGAGCTGGCAAACGGCCACCTCCTAGGTAGCCATTTGGGCACCGAGAAAACCCTGGAGCGGATCAAGCTCCACTTTTATTGGCCGGGAATCAACGAGGAGGTTTTGGCGCTTTTGCACTTCCTGCCCGGAGTGTCAATTGCGACAAATTCCTAGGAAGGACTGTGCTCCTCTCGTTCCTATTCCCCTAATTGATGTTCCCTTTCACAGAATTGGGGTCGATTTAATCGGACCCCTAGAGCCCTCAGCCCAGTAGCCCACACAAGTACATTTTAGTCCTCGTGGATTATGCTACCAAATACCCCGAAGCTGTTCCATTGCACTCAGCTAATTCAAGGAGCCTGCCAAGTTACTTAAAATAAAGCATCTAAAGACCGCGGTATATCATCCTCAAACCGACAGTTTGGTAGAGAGATTCAATCAGACTCTCAAACAAATGCTTTGTATGGTGGTCAACGATGATGAAAGGAACTGGGATCAGCTCCTCCCCCTCGTCCTTTTTGCCTATCTGGAAGTACCACAAGCCTCCACGGGGTTCTCCCTTTTTGAATTATTGTGGGTGACAACCCCGGAGCATATTAGATATCTTAAAAGAAGAATGGGAAAAAGAAGCTCTTCCCTCCACAAATATATTGGAGTATATTGCGCTATTACGCGATAGATTTGGTAAAATTCGGCCCCTCCTTAAAAGTCACATGGAAGAGGCACAAGCAACACAGATCCGATATTACAGCCATGGCACGTCTCTCCGGGAGTTCCGCCTGGGAGATCGGGTCATGGTCCTAGTACCTACCTCCCACTCTAAGTTACTAGCCCATTGGCTAGGTCCATACGAAGTTAAGGAGGGGAAAGGACTTGTTGAGTATTTGGTGAGTCAACCCAAGCGTCGGCCGAGGGAGTGTGTTTATCGTGTAAATCTGCTAAAACCGTGGAAGGATAGGGTCAGCCCCGCTCACTCTTTGCTCAAGCGAGTAGCCTTAACTTCGGTGTGGATTTAAGTCCCATACAGCGACGGGAACTGGAAACAGTTATACTGTCCATCCCAGAGGTAGTGAGTGAAAACCCTGGAAGGACCTCTCTGATTGAGCACGACATTATGACAGAGCCCAGGGTTGTAGTCCGAGAACATCCATATCGCTTTCCCGAGGCAAAAAGAGCTGAAGTGGAGCTTGAGATCAAGCACATGCTGGAACTAGGAGTAACAGAGGAAAGTCATGGTCCCTGGTCCAGTCTCATCGTCTTGGTCAATAAGCCTGATGGGAGTTGGAGGTTTTGCAAAGACTTCTATCAGCTTAATCAAGTCTCCCAATTTGATGCTTATCCAATGCCACAAGTGGACGACCTGCTTGAGAGGCTAGGACAAGCTCAGTATTTTACCACACTGAACATGACAAAGGGGTACTGGCAGGTTCCTTTAACGGACTCCGCAAAGGTTTAAATTACGTTTAGTACCACTAGCGGACACTGGCACTATCGTGTCCTTCCATTTGGGTTACACAGGGCTCTGGCAACTTTCCAGTGTCTGGTGGACAAAGTGTTCAGGACCCATAACTCTTATAGTATCGCCTACCTGGATGACGTGTTCATCTATTCCAGCACATGGACGGACTACCTACAGCAGGTAAAAGCGGTATTGCAGACACTTGGTGAACCCAGAATTCGGTTTAATCTGAAGAAATGTTTCTTTGGATTGAGTGAAGCCAAGTATTTGTGCTACCTGGTGGGTCGAGGTACCGCAAAGCCACAGTGCTTCAAAGTAGATGCCAATTAGGGAATGGTCTATCTATTCCCGGTAATTTGGGAATCCCGCATGTCATTCCCGGGAATCCCGGGCGCCCGGGGATGACACAATGCACAGACATCTCACATGTGAACGGTTTTAGAACGACGACACTTATTTTTAATAAAGCTACTGCAATATGTTGAAACCAATAAAAGACTAACATTATCTACAAGCAGGTCATGCTGTCATATAAGTACATGTATCTAGTTAGATGCGGTAATAAGAGCGTAGAAAGCACAACGTGTCCAGGGTGCGGTTGTCTAGGCTAGAGCACACATTCGTGCAGAGTAAGCCAGCCGCTGAGACAGCATGCTCTGCCTCCACTGAAGTAGGCGGCACAGTCATCAGATACTGATACACTTGTTCTAAACAACGCCCACGCTTGCCTTTGCTCATTTCAGCTTTTACTGATGCATCCAGTTTCTTGTCATCATTCAGTGATGGCAAGTTTCTTGGCACAGATAATGCGGATGCAACAGACTGATGCATTGCAATTTCCAGTTGCTGTTCAAAGCTGTTGTCTGACAGACGTCAATGAAGTCTGCCCGGTCCCGGCATTTGTGGGCTATAGAGTGCAGACTCCTCCCCATCCACTGTGCTCAGTCTTAGTGGGAACTGGGAGACAGAAATGACTGCAGCTGGTCTGTTGTTGACTGAATTAATCGGCAACACACTACACCATGAGCCAAAAAATCGTGCTACTTAATGATTTTCAACTATAACTCTGTTATTTCTTGATTGATTTTTACACTTTTACACAGCTAAAGGGTTTGAGTAAGGGCAATTCCGAATCATATCGGGATGTGGCAGAGCGCACTGACTCTTTTTCTCCCTGTCCTGCAGACCATTCACGGGAGATTCCATCTGGCCCCCTTGACATCACTTTCGAGTCTGAGCCTATGGAAGAAAACCTTGCCGGCTTCAGCCCCTGTGATGTCATATCCGGGCTCAAGCCTATGGCTGAAGACCCTTATGAGCCTGACTCTTTTGACCTCACTTCCTTTCTTCCCCTTTAAAAGCCTCCACCTTTTCCCTATTCCTTCAGGTATGTTTTGGACTCGGTTTTGTGCACAGCAATGCTATCATTTACATCAATTTACAGCCAGGAAACCAAATATAAGGGTGGCTACCCCAAATCTTGCTATGGCTCTTTGTGGAGTTTGTGACAACATATATGTTTTTTATGTTATGTGCCAAATGTATTTGCAAGTTATCTTGCTTAATTCGGTTATTTCAAAAATATAATATTTAGTTTAAAAGTCAATGTTTTGGATTTAAAATGCATGTGTAAGGGAGAGATTGGCCAAGTCAATGCATTTAGTCAATACTTACAAGTTCTGAGAATGTTTCAGTTCCAGTGTCATTCTAAATAAAGTACTATTTATCTATCTATCTGAAATATATTATATCTCTATAAATTCAGATTTTGCCACCTGCTCTAAATAAATTTAATTGGTTGCTGATCAGCTTTTTCTTTTAATTACCTAATTTATTTAATGTTACTCAGTGCTACTGAAGTTCTATTTATACCAAAATATGCATAATCTCTTGTAGCTCTTGTGACACTGAAACTGGATCGCATTGTGAGAGCATTCAATTTACTTCTAAGGAAACCAAAAAGTATGTATGAACAGAAAAGGAAGAATATTTTTTCAGTATCTCATAAAAATTCATGGGCATTGAAAGGACTTGAAATGACCATTAATTAGCAGAACTAACGAAATGTTTAATTAAGGAAGACCTGCTGAAACAATATTTACATACAGAGCTGTGAATGATCATGTCATTTACAAGGACCTGAAATAAAATGTAAAAAATGTTCATCAAATGATCTATTTAGTTCAACATAAATATATTTTTTGTAAAAGCACAATGATGCACATCAATGATTTTCAGTTGCCAAATACCTCCGAGATCCTAAGCAACTGACATGAGTCTCGGTAGTAAAGATGCATCTAGTGTCACAGCAACACAAGTTCTTTGTGACTTTTTTATTATTTTTTTTTTAAACCTATTACTATGACAGTGAAGTGCTTAGCTTTCATCTGGGTTTGTTCTTCATATTGGCTAGAAAATATAAAAATCTTTCAATTACAATACTTTCTTTAAGGGACACCATAAATTCAAAATGAGTGTTATTAAAATATTTTTCATCCTTAATCAGAAACATAAGTAGCTTTGAACATTAACATATTCCACAGTAAGAACAGAAGTTCCTTATGAATGTTATTAGCAGGTTTTTAATCTTTTGGAGATTGGCAGGAGAATAATCTGAACTGTTTAGCAGAATTGGTCCACAGAAATAGTCAATAACCTTTCAACACATTACTAGATGAGAACCAGAATCTAAACCACAAAATGAAACATGAGTCAAAAATGTAAACTATTTCCTTATTTGACTGTCTATTTTTTCCTTGTCTGAGAATTGTGTCTCTCACAAAAGTCTTACCTATGTTTAGACAATGTTTGGACACTAAGTAAACAAAATAACTTTGCGCCATATATGGCCATTATAGTTTTTTTTGTATGCATAATTGTACATACAGTATATAAAATTTGTTTTCCAAAATGCATTTAAAAATTTTAAATTTTAATTATAATGTTGACCAAAATGTACAGAGGAAAGGTTCAATTTTAATTTCCTTCCTTCATTTGCTTTATTTACTGTGTGCATACCACTTACTGTGAGCAAAACCACCTATACATGGATCTTTTAATTTCCCCCAAAAATGTATTAAAATACCATTGTGTCATAGTGTCAGGTTTTTACACAAGTGATAACTGATACAAAGCAGGACCCATCATGAAAGTGGCATCAGTTTGTTAAAGTGCTTGAATACATTGGGCAAACTTAGATTTCCTAAACCACCTAATTTATTGGTCATTGAGACAGTGGAGGAATCAAGAAAACCTAGAGGAATATCAAGCAGATTGGAAGAGAACACTTAAACTAAAAGTTGGGATATAAACCTAGAAACCTGATGCTGTGAGGCAGCAATGCTAGCCACAGCCATGTGGTGAAGCACTTTAGGGTTCTGTGATGGTGTAGAGATTTTAGTAATAAAAACAGTGTAGCTCAGGCTGGTGGCAATGGGTGTGTGCCAGTGCAAAACTTGTATCCACTCCTCCCAATTTAGTTGTTCCTCCCTCTTCTTAATAGTATCCTTAGAAGAAGCTCATAATACTACATTTTTGATGGAATAATGATCAATGGCCAATCCAAATGCACCATCTCTGCTGTATCAACAATTCCATGTATATATTTTATTTCTCCCATTTCAACTGGTATGGCTATTGATGAGTCCATCTCTGACCTTCAGTAGCTGTCCATAACTGATGACTGAGTGAGGACATAACTGGGGAGATGACACAAGAAAATCTGCAGGACCAGATGGAGTCAGTCCTTGAGTTCTTCAGGCCTGTGCTGACCAACATTCTGGTGTCCGTTGTCACTTGTTCAGTCTTTCACTAAGGATACAGAAATGGCTGCTGCTGTGGTAAACATCCTGTAGTGTTCCATTTTCAAAGAAGTTCAGTTCCCCTTCACCTAATAACTACAGGCCAGTGATCCTTATATCTCACAGAATGAAGACCTTTCGATCCGGTTGTTCTGGACTTACATAAATCCTCTTGTGAAAGACCACTTATACAGGTGGATGAGCCTGTGGTATCCTGCACAAATGACTATCTGTTCAGCTGACCGCAGTCTGCGAGGCTCAAGACTGTGTTTCTGATATGGATATGTGCAACACTGGAGCATCACAAGGAGCAGTCCTACCCTCATTTCCATTCCCCCTATACACTCTGGACTATAAACATAATACCAGGTCATGTCACTTACAGAAATTCTAAAATGATTCTGCACTAATAAAGTGCATTGACAAGAGGGATGAGACAGAATGTGGGACATTGATGGTGAATATTTGTCTTGGTGCAAAGAGAATTGTGTGCAACTCAACATTAGAAAACCAAAGAAGTGGCTATTGGCTTTTGCTGCACCAAAGAGCCTCAACGCTCAGCCACTATTCAAGGAGTGAATGTGGTGGCGGTACACTACAATAAGTACTTGGGGGGTCCACATCAAAGACAAGCTGGACTGGTCTAGTAGTACAGAGAAACTATATTAGAAATAGAAGAGCAGACTCTTCATTCTTAGGGGGATTTGTTTCTTTAATATTGATAGTCACATCTTTTACATGGTTTACAGCTCTGTGATAGCCAGTATGATTTTGTATGCTCTACTGTGTTTAGCTGATAACACCATTTCAGGATGGACTGACTATATCAGCTAGCTAATTAAAATTGCAGGGTCAGTTATGGAACACACTCTAAACCTACTGGGGTTATTAAAGGAGGATAGAGAATGAAGACAACAGCTGCACATCTTCTCTATCATATGCCAGCATTTAATACTTTTAGCCAACATATTATTCAGCAGAAGTGTGCCCAAAAACTCTACTGGGGTTGCTTCATACCCTTCATACACTAATCTCGTATCATTAGCCAAGACTTTTTAAATTCTTGTGTGTATCTGAGGGGGCTTTTGTTGTTATAATATTATATTATTATGTTATAATATTTCTATACTTCTTGACCTTCCGTAAAAAAGCAAAATTTCACTTTGGCACATCTATCTATGTATTGACACATTAGACCTTCTTTATTCATTATTTTTATTTCCAGTTATTCTCCCGATAACAGCTGTAATCTCCCCATAGCAATTTAGGGTAAGTGCTGTAGCCTTTAAAGTATTGACATGGCTGTCCCTATAGAGGATGAATATTCAGAACAGAGCAGCTGTTAGGTGCATATGCGCAACTGCAACTTGAAGAGCCAATGAAGCAAGTCTCTAGCTCGCTTGTACAAATTCTAACAATACATCATTCAATCATAAGCTTGGAAGTGTCTTCCAAGTAGGGCAATTTTGGTGATGGAGTGAGTCAAACCCCACTCCACAACTTCAGAGACAAAACAACGGAAAGAGGTGAGCTGGACTTTATTTCTCTGCTACATAATGACTTTTAATGTGATCTCACTCTTTCTTGGCCCACATCCTAAGAGTAAATTTCTGTTGTCAAGGTCTTGCACATATGGGTGTATTCAATACATTTCTCTCATACCAGATCCCCATTCTTTACATTGCGGATGGCGTACACACACTGCAGCTACCCACCACTTCTTTGGCCTCAAGCTGGCTGTGCTACGTGGGTTTTCTGACCATCAGGGACTTTCCAGGAAAGGGTCCCAGTGTTCTTGTTACATTATAAAGTAAAAACAGAACAACAAAAAATATAATGTACTGCAAAATAATTAGCATCCCTAGCATAACATCTCACAGTTTTGTTTATATTGTCCCTGAAGAAGCACATGCCTTGACCTCTTAAATTTAAATACTAAGCCTTAGGAATAAGCATAGTTTTCAAAATGGATTTCCAGATATCTTTATTGGTCTGCACTTGACCCTTCAAGTTTTAGGTCACAGTGATGAAAGATGTTTCAGCAGGAAAATACCTTATCTGAGCGTGCTTAGTCATTAAATATCTTTAAAATTATGTGATGCTCCTATATTTGCTCAAAATGTAGTTTTTACTAAACTTAGTTTACTTATTCTTGTCAACAGGATAGTGGTTGTGAATACCAATATCATTTTTGATTGCAACATTATAAATTAGATTAAAATATTATTAAATGATTATTACATAAATCAATTAACTATGCCACTAGTAGTCTTTTTTTACATTATGCCCAGAGCTGGGGTCTAAACATTTACTCCCGCCTTGTCAGTAGACTCCGTTAGGCATAAAGTTACACTGAGCAAATGACTTTCAATAGCAGCAACACTGAGCAAAATTATTTGGATAACATTTTCATAGCACACATTGCAGAGCATAACTGGAAAGTCAGAATGCAGTCATTTAAATAGACATTAGACAGATAATAAATTATAATGGAATAACACAGCAGTCTAAACTATAACTGTTAATCAGGTAAACTAGTGAGAACCTCAAAGTATCAATGCAGAATTGGTATGGGGCAAAGAACGCCTTAGATTGAAACAGAAAGCATGTACAAAAATAAAAAAATGAAAAGGCATTCTATAAACATATAAAATGTTACTTTGTTTATTGAAAAAAAAAAATAATAAACCAAATAAAGTTTCAAAGGAATGGCTAAACACTCTGTATGATGTAACAAATTCATTAAAAGAAACCAGAAACATAATCAACTGAATGTCAGAAAAAATGTAAAATTGTGTAGTTTGCAGATTATTGAAACACCAAATATTTTGTTTTAATTGAACGTATCCATTTTAAATTGTTTTTCTTCAATGCTTCCTTACATTTGTACATATCGATCTACTGTTCCACCAGCCACTGCTGAAGCATTTGAACAACATGCAGCTTTGTCATTCACTGCACTCGCAATGGGTATAAGGCATTTTTCTTTTATCATCATTACATTTGGAGATGTTTTCCTACCTAGTTAATCCAACATTATATAACGTCTGGAGTAATCTGGACTTTGTATTATATTAAATTTTATTGTTTATTGATCATTTTTATTTTATTGTACAAGTCAGATTGATTTGTATAGTGAATCATTAAGTTCAATAATACATATACTGTCCCTATATATCCCTATATGGAAGAAGACCTGGCCGGCTCCAGCCCCTGTGATGTCACGTCCGGGCTCAAGCCTATGGCTGAAGACCCTTATGAGCCCGACCCTTTTGACCTCACTTTCAGCCTTCCCCTTTAAAAGCCTCCACCTTTTCCCTACTCCCTCAGTTCTGTTTTGGACTCGGTTTTGTGCACAGCAATGCTATCATTTATGTCAATTTGCAGCCGGGAGACCAAATAAATGGGTGGCTGCCCCAAACCTTGATATGGCTTTTGTGGAGTTTGTGACAACGTATATGTTTTTTATGTTATGTGCCAAATGTATTTGCATGTTACCTTTTTTAATTCGGTTATTTCAAAAATATAATATTTAGTTAAAAAGTCAATGTTTTGGATTTAATATGCATGTGTAAGGGTGAGATTGGCCAAGTCAATGTGTTTAGTGAATACTTACAAGTTCTGAGAAAGTTTCAGTTCCTGTGTCATTCTAAATAACGTACCATCTATCTATCTATCTATCTATCTATCTATCTATCTATCTATCTATCTATCTATCTATCTATCTATTGCATTTGAAGTAGAAAATACTGCAGGTATTTTATACATGCATAAGTTGTTAGATTTTTACTGCAGGTGGTAGACATCACCACAGTGTTACTTTGGGCATTTGATCATAGCATTATAAAGTAAAGTTAGCAACAGCTTGCAAATGTATTGGAAATTGGTGGTGTTGTCCAATTTTGCACTAATGTTAAGGTCATTTTCTAGACGTAGTCTGGACATACAGAAGGTTAGGAAGCAATAAAAGGCACATCATGCTATATAATGGTGTAGGGAATGTTTTTTGGCTTACATTGGAGATCTTAATACTAATTGAACATCATTTGAATATGGGGGTGTGCATAACTAGTTGCTGCCTGTGTGCATCCCCCCATGGCCATGGTCTATACTTTTTCAAATGGATATTTCTGGCAGGATAATGCACCACATCACATAGTATGTATCTTCTGAAGCTGGTTCCATGAACATGACTTTAGTTTACTCCAATGGACTACATAATCCACAGAACCTGCTTGGAATGAGGTAGAATGGGAGGTTCACAAGATAAATGAGTTGGTAAAAACTCTACAGTAATTGGGTGATACTATCGAGTTAGCTTTGGACAAAATTCTTATTGAACCCTTGCCTTGTGGAATTCAGGATGTTCTGGAGCCAAAATGTAGTCCTATCTAATACTAGAAACATGAAAAGTAATAAGTTGGCCACTTAGTGTATAGTTCTTAATATATATATATAAATAAAAGTAAACATAGGTGAAGGTGGTTATTTCCCTTCATATTTTCTTTATACTTAAAATGTTGTTCACAGTCTAGAACTGTTAGAATTATTCACTCAGTAAAATAAAATAAGAATTGAGTAATGTTTAAAAGGTTGAAAATTGAAAAATAACGATACTCAACTTCATCATTAAATGAAAAGAATCATTACATAGACAACTGTTCATATCATATAATAATAATAAAATAACAGGATATACTGTTCCAACCATTAATTAATTAACAGAAGGCCATTTTTTGCCAGCATATTATTTTTTAATGAGCATGGTTTTGTGCCTCGGCAATCTATTACTGCACAAAGCTAGCTGAACATTTCTTTTAGGACAGATCAAGAAATATATAAAGGTTTCATTGTATGCATCTGCCACTTGACCACAAGGAGCACTTGGTTTCCTTTTCAAACAATATTAAAATAACACAAAACATTTGACAAACAAGAAAATGTATTTTGTGTTAGAAATGCTGAAACCCCACTTTTAAAAATCACATCTAACCACTTTCTTTTAATGTACAAAAAATATTAAGCATTGATCCCTTGCCGAAAGAAGATGAAAAGGAGTGAGGAGTAGTCTGTGAAATATAAAAGCGAGAGAGAGAGAGAGAGACAAAAGAGAAATGTCAATAAGAAGCACCTCTATGTGTTCTCTAAGCAGTCTCTAAGCAACTTTTAATAGAAGGTCAGGCCCAAGCAAGGTAAAGGGATGAGGAAACAAGACTGTCTTTGATACAATAAAAGGAGGGCGAATGCTGCCAGTTACTCAGAAAATGCATCACTGGCTCTAGAGCTTATTTACTCTTTCAAGCACAAATGACAATACTACATAAAAGATGCTATCAATTCTGAACGGGTGTTAATTCTGTCAACATTTATTCATTTTAGCACAAAGATGATTTTCTTAAAAGAAAAAAAACTATGGGCCTTCTTTTTTGTCACTAAATAAGGTGACTGTTGTTCACTCAAGGACGAGAGAAAGGAAATTGCCAACAACATATAACAAAGTCAATAATTCACTTCTATCTGAAAATGAGATAGAAAAAATACACACTTAAATAAATCATTAAATAAATAAATAAATATACTTTGTGTATATTTAAGAATATGTGTATATATATATATATATATATTTATGAAGGAAAAAATTACACTTATGAGAAACTCAAAGAGAAATGCAACATAGAGAATTTAGCCACCAGTAGTGCACCAGTAAATATATTCACTTTAATTCTAAACTTAACATTGAGGTTAACAGCATATAACAATAGCACTACTGTCCAAATAATAATACCATTTACATTTCCTTTCATTATTACCCATAATCATTCTGGATTTTGTGTCATGTCTTTTCAAGGTAGCTGGCACAATCTAATTTTTGAAACTATTATTTATGTGTATGCTACAAGGTCTTAATAACTATAAACAAATAGTAAATGTTGAATTTGTCATCTACCCATTTTCCAAACACATTTTTTTCCAATAGTAAATCATCGACTGAGACAAAGCCTTTCCCTGCAGCACAGGGTATATGTCAGAAACCCTGGTTGTGTTGGGAGGCATGGCAAATAATAACCCTGTACTGGATGTAAATGCATTGCTAGAAAGTCTATAATTGCAGATTAAATTAGCAAGCATGTCTTCATGATCTGAGTGGTAAACTGAAGTAAGAAGTGAAAAAGCCGAGCAGACACAGGTAGTGCTAGGGCTAAGGATTTGAATCCATTCTTCTGTGAACCACTGTGACACAATTCCATTCAAAAAACTGTTTTATGGGAAGCATAATAAGGATAATAAAAAAATATGGTTAATAACTCACCATTAGGATAATGAGCTAATTAAGAATAACAATAATTAGCTAAATCAAAAAAACATTAAATCAACCATTCTAGTACTGTATGTTATAAAAAGTGCAATTTAAAGATCAGACTTTAAAATCGTTGATGCTTGCCTACAGAGTAGAAAATGGGTTGGCACCTCTGTATATGGAGACGAAGGTGAGATTCTATGCTCCTTCTTGCCCACAGTGAACAGCATCGGGTGATGCCACTTCTGCGTGGTATCAAATTTCAATCCAAACTCTTTTCATATGTAGATCCTAGTTGGTGAAACAAGCTGTCCATCTCCACCTGAACTATTGGGTCCCTCAATGTGTTTAAGCATCAATTGTAAACCCTATTGTTTTGTGAAAATCTGTGAAATTTTTAATGAACATTTTTTGCTCAGTGGATATCTATCATATTGTTAAATTGATATTTTTTTGTTATGAAAGCTTTATAGCTCTTAAATTTTAGCGATCAACTTTAGTAACCTGTCCTGCCACACCTGTTCAAAAAAATGCCTAGACTGATATTACTCAATTATGTTGACCTCCTTTGTAAGTCGCTTTGGATAAAGGCATCTGATAAACAAATAAATTTAATAGTAAAATGTATTTATTTTAGAATACAATGTTGTATATGTATATTTTCCTCTTGAATTTGGCGTTTAAACAGGAGGGGCTTCTCAAAAAGACATACATATTGTCACACATGCATGTCAGAGGGTCACCTTCCAGAACACCTTATCTCTCACTTATCTCTCTTATCACCCACAACTCAGAGAAGATGCCCACTAGGGCAACTGACCCTGTCCCTTCGGGTGCAGGAGCTGTAAAAGTGAAGTGTTCCCAAAAGGTGGCGTCTCATTCAGGAGATAAGTGACCTGTATTATAGAGCTTCTACAGTTACTGGACCATTCTACAGAGCCTTTCATTTTGAAGCCTACAAGTTAAAGATTTTTTTGAACACATTGCACTTTCAGGCACCTTCTATTTTCAGTTTGTTTACTTTGTAAGTAGTTGTGTTGATCTAGCTGGCACCCCAACATTTCTTTTGAGTCCCGTCCTTCCCCCTACCAGCCACAGTGTGCACTACTTCATATATGCTGTCATACAAGGGTGCTTGGGGAAGCACTTATGTGCTTGGATAACAACAGTATTTCCCCTGGTCGCCCGAGGGTGTTAAACAATAACAGTGTCTCTTCTTCTTTCACTTATGTAGAAAGGAAGACTGATGTGCTGCAATCTATGACATCACTTCTGGGGTCAACACATCTGTATCTACCTCTTCCTCTCAGAAACCTTCTTAATAGGAATCACCAACATCTTGTGGCAGACTTGACGATTCATCTGGACTAGCTTTGCAGCAATGTTTATATGCATGCGGTGGGTTGGCGCCCTGCCCCAAGTTTGTTTCCTGCCTTGCACCCTGTGTTGGCTGGGATTGGCTCCAGCAGACCCCCATGACCCTGTAGTTAGGATATAGTGGGTTGGATAATGGATGGATGTTTACATGCATTTCCTTTGTGCCTTTTGCACTATTTATAATATACAGAGTTTGCCGTTGGGTGCCCCAGAACCTTTATGAATGTCTCTGTGCTTTCTTACAATACATAAATGATTAGGCCTTTTTTCTAAAGA